>NC_141135.1:55518745-55831495 GCF_053477565.2 Lygodium microphyllum | reverse complement strand
GCTAACCCTGAAAAGAGTGAATTTTTTCAAACCCACATTGAATATTTAGAACATATTATTTCTTTTGATGGTATTAAAGTTGATCCTAAAAAGATAGAAGCAATTTTGAATTGGCCGATTCCTAGAAATGTGCATGAATTACATTCTTTCTTAGGTCTTGCTAGCTTTTACAAAAAAAATTGTGAGAAATTTTTCATTGCTTGCATTACCTTTGAAATTTTTATTAAAGAAAGGTATTGTATATCATTGGTCTGATAATCAGCAAAAGTCTTTTGAATTATGGAAACATGCCGTAACACATGCACCTATTTTGCAATTACCTAACTTTAATAGACCATTCTTCCTAGTAGTCACTGATGCTAGCGGATCCGGAATAGGAGTTGTCCTTATGCAAGTTTCACATCCCATAGCCTATCCTAGTTGCAAACTTAAATCTTCTTAGCTGAATGGGCTCCTTTGATTTAAAGTTTTCACCCACTTATCCAATATCAACCCAGAAAAGAGATTGTTGTTGCCGATGCCTTGAGTAGAAGACCAACTATCCATAATATCTCAGTTATATCTTTTGATTCCCTTATCCCTATGAAAGATACCTATAACCAGTACCCCAATTTTCAAGCTGATTGGAATAAATTAGTTGCTAATAACTAGATTCCAATAGATTCATTGTCTTATTATGATGGATTTATGTTTTATGAGAAAAGGTTATGTGTAACTGTTCCATTTAGATCATTTGTGTTGCACAAAATTCATTGTCCCCCATATCAAGGCCATAGAGGTATTATTTTTACTTTACGTACATTTATTGAAGATTTTTACTGGCCACAAATGGAATTTGATGTTTCTAAATTTGTATCTGAGTGTTTAATTTGTCAAAGAGTCAAGCAACACCATGGTAAGCAATATGGTTTATTAATGCCTTTACCAATTCCTGAATGACCATGGGAACATATTTCAATGGATTTTATAACTATTTTGCCTAACACCCAAGCTAATCATGATAAGATTTGGAGTATTGTAGATCAATTTATTAAACAAGCATATTTCATTCCATGCAAGAAAACATTAACTGCATCTCAAGATACTCAATTATTTTTTAGAATTGTTTACACTAACCATGATTTACCAAAAGTTATTTTTTTTATCGTGATTCTAGATTTTGCAATAATTGTTGAACTACTTTGTTTGCTAATTTAATTACAAAGATTGATTTCTCATCTGCATTTCATATTGAAACTAATGGGCAAAAAGAAGCTACTAACAGTACAATATTAGATCTTTTGTGTGCATACACAACTTCAAAACCACAAACATGGGATACAAACTTGCATTCACTTCAATTTGCATACAATAATACACCGCACATAGCAACACAAAAAGTGCCTTTTGAAATCATTTATGGACATAGATTGCCTATACCACCTGTTACATCATTATCAAACAAAGTTAAAGCTCTATAGATGATATTGCCCATATGCATGCTACTATTTTTACTAAAGTCAAAGACATGATTGCAAAAGCCCAGCAATCATATACTAAACAAGCTAACAAGAAAAGAAAAGATAAGAGTTTCAAAGTTGATGATTATGTTTGGTTACACATTGAAAAGAAAAGATTACAAAGTGTTGAGAGACACCCTGTTGTTAAGTTAGCCCCTATATTTTATGGACTTTTCAAGATCATTCACAAAATCAATGACAATGCATTTAAATTAGAACTACCCCAACAGTGGAAAATCCACAATACTTTTCATATTAGTTTGTTACGACCTTTTAGAGGCCAATTACATGTTCATCGTGTCTATGAAAACCCTCCTTTGTTAGAAGAAGAAATTGAAATCCTTGAACCTTAAACTATTCTAGATACTGACTTTATGACCATTAGGACTGGCTGTAGATACTCTAGATATTTGGTCAAGTTTAAAAATCATCATGTTGAAGAGGCCCAATGGATGCACGCCCGCAACCTAAGTGCTTATCCCTCACTACTCGCTCCACATTGAGCTAATAGCAATTGAGAAAAATTTCTATCCCACCCCGGGAGTATGATGCCAGGAGGCATATTCCACAGTGGATTCCGTGAGACCAGGGTGGATTCCATGAGTTCTTTTTATTCCATGATGGATTCCGTGAGGTTTTGCAGGGGATTTTGTAAAATTATATTTATTTTCTGGGGCGCATACACAAGGTGGATTCCTTGTGCAAGAAGTTGACAATAACGTATTAATTTAATATGCACGTGGGTGATTCCATAGCAAGTGATTCCGCAAAATACAGATTTAAATTAATGGACGTTTATGAGTTTAGAATGCACTCTCGTATTAAATTAAGTTAGGCCAGAGCTCCAACCTATTTATTTATTTTGTAGCTGAAGACTGTTAGGTATTCACTTTTGTCGATTTAATTTTATTATTTTAACAATTGTGAATGCTTCAATTGATGTGTAGAGCAGGCAATAGTGGCGTTGAGAAGCACTGGGCGATAGCCTATATTCAGATTACCTAGAAGAAATTATCATTTTTGATGGGCGCGCATCTTATCATTAAATGTATGGCACTAATATTTACTTAGGCGCACTTATTTATTGAAGCGCTTGACAAATATTTATTATTTTTTATGCGCATAGATGCTTGATTTAAATATTTCATTATTGGACATTGTATTTGGGTACATCTTGACTTTTTGGCCACCCAATCGCTTTATTCTTTATTTGGACAAAAGAAAACACAAAAGCCAAAGCATGCTATTTGTAAAATTGGGCTATTTTTTAGCTTTGAAATGAATAAATTTATAAATACATACCTTGTGAAGCGCTCACAGAAGGCATGGGGGAGATTGTATCCAATTGGTCTCTTTTCTTCATGTCTTGAAAATCTTTATTCTTGCTTTTTGAGCTTAAGTAGAGTTCTTTTAATCTTGGGAACTTCCTGCGCTCGCTACGGCATCCAGATCCGATTTGCGCACCAATAAGCTAGGACTAAGTCGGCTTCCTTGAACTCCTTATGCTGATGAAGATATCATGATAGACCTTTCTGCGAGCTTGTGTGGCTTCCATGCACTCTAGGGTCATCTGCGAATCTCATCGAGACACTCCAAGTGCAAGAGACGGTGTTACAGAGACTCGTCATCTCCAATTGTTCGTTGATGGCCATGCACAAAGAGGATAGCTTGAGTTCAATAAGAAAGATGGCTTCTGTTCCATACACCAACTGGAAAGGAGTTTGTCCTCTAGCTACCTTATGGGAGGGTCTGTATGCCCAGAGAGCCTCTACAAGTCAATCATCCCAATCACGACGATGTGTGGCTATCGTTCTGGTCAGAATCGAGCCAAGGATGTGATTGGTAACTTTGACTTGGCCATTGGCTCTGGGGGTAATAGGATGTGGACTTACAATGACAAATCTTGTATAGTTTGGTCAACTCTTCCATGATCGTATTAAGAAAGTGGGTACCTTAATCACTAACGAGCTCTAAAGGACTGCCAAAACGGGTGATGATATTCTCGTACACGAACAAGGCCATGCTATTACCATCATCCCACTTCAGAGCTTTAGCTTCACACCACTTTCTTACATAGTCTGTATAGACCAAGATGTATCTATTCTGCTTCCTTCTAGTTGGCAGATCAATAGGGCCCATGCAATCAATCCCCCACTTCTCGAATGGCTTTCAGGGAAGAATGAGTTGCAAGGGCATGGCACTAGATTTGGTAGGCTTTACCATTCGCTAACAAGCATCACCCTATTTGCAGTAATCATAGGCATTCTTATGGAGGATCGGCCCACCAATATCCTGCACAAGTAAGACCTTTTTGGCTATCGCTTCTCCTGTGAAGTGTCCACCATAGGGCTCATTATGACATGCTTTCAATACTATGTCAATTTTTTCTCCTGCAACACATCTTTGCAAGACTTCATCCTTGCCTTTCTTGTACAAGGCGCCACCTAACAGGTATAGGGGGCCGATTCCAACAGAAGCTTCTTCTTCTCACAGCTTGAGATGCCAGGGGGATACTGTTGGATTTCGAGGAGGTTGGCTATGTCTATGTACCATGGGGTAACTGTTTCGACTAGAAACAAGGACGCATCAGGAAGGTCTGGATCATCTTGCTCTTCTTCATCATCACTTTGAGGGTTTCACAAAAGGTGATTAGCCAAGACATGAGAGCAAATGGGCTTCGTGACCACTTCAAAGTCAACCTCTTGAAACAAACGAAGCCATCTCATCATTCTTCCCTTCACGTCAGCCTTGTTCATCAGGAAGGAAAGGGCTTCATGGTCCACATAGAATTTGAAATGCATTGATAGCAGATAATATCGAAACTTCTCCAAAGGTTTGGCATCAAGCTATAGATCGATGTGGTGTTGGCCTACTGTGGATCAATCCCCTTTAGATCTTTATACGACCATGCAAACATGTCTAAATTCTCCTTTAGTAGGTTGTGCATGATCACTAATTCCTCTTCTCGAATATTTAGACCCACCTTTAAGTGATGTTTAGTACCGTCAGCATCCACGAACATCAATTTCTTTTCACCTTCCACTTCACGAATAAATGTCCCACCACCAACATACTAATTTTGGGTAGAAATCCAACTCAATCAAGGGAGTGGTCTCCTCTGCTGATGATGCACTAGAACTATAGTCCTCTTTTAATGGAAGCTTAGCTCACTCTTTGGGAGGAAAAAAGGATATCATTGAGGTTTTCCGTTTGGATTGGGGATGAATTACTTCTTGGCTTGAGGACTCATCCTCTAAGGATGCATCCAAGAACGTTACATAGCAGGAACGTTCTGTGTTCTATTTAAACTGCAAGACTACGAGTTGTTGGTAAGGTGTATCATCATCATTTTCTTTAAGGAAGGGTAACTTTGGATGACAAGAGCCACTGTTGAAGGACGGCCTATTCTTCTTAACCCATTTCTTATAGAGGCTTCTCTATGACAAGATCTTCTGCTTCTAAGGCTTCACGAATGTCAAGAATGTCTTCCTCATCTCTGCCTTTTGTGAGTAGGATAGATCCTTCTAGCTTGCTTTCATGATCTTCTTGTGCATTATCACTTCCATCCTCTTCAGGTTTTGTTTCTACATCTATGGGTGTTCTGTAAGAGAAGAACAAGCTCTCTACTATGTCCTTTGCTTTTGCTTCTACTTCTGTCTCTATCTCTGTCTCTGCTTCTATCTCTGCCTCTAAATCTGTCTCTAATTCTACGATTGCCATGTAACAGAGAGAACAATACATCCATACTTCTATCACGTTTTCAAAGGTGCTTTTAGAAGTTAATTTGGATTTAGGCAGGAGGTATTCTCCCATGGACAAAGACTTAGCTTCCTTCTGTAGTTGGCTTATAGTGCCTCTATTTTCTTGGGAACGATCTGTTTGACAGCCTCTTTATCTCCTGATGTACCATCTGTTACTTCATTGGAGGATTCTGTTATGACTTTGATGGACATAGATCCATTGCCTTTTTGCGATCCTTACAACTTCAACGCCACTTTATTGGGTCCTCTGTCGAGTGTTAGGTTCCTTTGAACCAGTCTGTCCTTGCTCTTGCTTTGAAAAGCCAAGATCTTCCTAACAATGGAGAGTATAAGGTCCTGTAATAATTTGGTTTGACCACCAAATATGATAATCAATAGTCTCTTCCGGCAAGGGTTGTTTTTTCATGTGTGAGATGCATGTGAGATGGTCACATTTTTTCTTTTTTGGAACCTCTAAATTTGTAAAAATGTAGATAGTCACTAATTTGATCTAAGTCACTCAAAATATCTTGCTTCAAGCTTAAGATAAGTCCCCCCCCCCCCCCCCTCTATCTATATAAACAACCCATGTGTATCCTAAGAGATACAACTCTTTTGAAGAAGACACCACTCTCTAAGCATGGGTGAATTTACAAGGAGCCTCTCTTGTAGAGCGTCTCCCCTCTTCTACATAGGTGCACAAAAGTTTTACTCAAATTCATCGAGCTTCTTCATACTTGCATGGAAGCTTTGCCAAAATTTAATCCTTTCCACTCTTCTCAACACTCATAGGGAAGATCTACCGAAATGTGTTGAGCTTCTCCACATTGGCATGGAAGTTTTGCCAAAATCTGCCAACCTTCTCCACATTTGTGTGCTGGAAGCCCTATTGAAATATTCCTAGATTCTCTGAGCTTCTCTCTAAGATGTTATCTAAGGCATAATTTGAGGATGAAGATGATGGATAATGTTAATAAGGGTGAATTTACAGGAGAAAGTACTTGTATAACTACTAAAAATGCATTGTCAACTATTGTAAATATAGGTAAGTAGTTAGAAATGTAGGGACAACAATTGATATAGTAGGTAGAGAAGGATTGATAAGTATAGCTATTGTAACAATGATTGTAATAGTAAGAAAAATGTTTACAACAATAGAAAAAACATGGAAAGTATAGGAAAAGCACTACAAACATTATGTTTCAGCATTTGAGATGTTTCAAGAAGAGCACATTGTCAAGGAAAGATGAATGGATTCATGAAGAGTATAAAATAATGACAAGGAAAGCATACAATTACATTTTGAAGGATGGATTTCTTTGGAAGCACCCACAATGAAAGGTTCTCCATTGTAGGACCAATGTGACAAGGCTACTCAGTTACAAGTTATGTAAGAATTTCATGGTAGTCTTTAGGTTGGTCACATAGATGTCTAGGCTACTTTTGAAAAGATTAAGGAGAGGTATTGGTGGAAGGGGATGTATAAAGATGTCTCATAGTTTGTTGAATCATGCAGCAATGGCTAGATGTTCATAAGTGAAACATAGAGAAGGTTTGCAACAAACCTATCCTTTATCCATACATTATGAATGGGTTGTTAATCTTGTGGCCATACCTATAAGCGTTTGGAAAACAAGCTATATCATGCTTGCTTTGGAAGGATCTAACAAATCAAGTGGATGGAAGAGCTTTGAGAACCAAGACAACATATGATGCATGCAATTTATTACTTGAAGAAGTGTTTGTACCTACTACTGATAGAGGAAGCTTGATGTAGATGAGGTTTGAGACTTCTTCACTTGAGTGGGAATCAAGGTTGCATTGATATCATCATATAATTTTTATGAAAATGAAAAAAGTGAGAGAGGGCATCCTTCCATCATCAAGGAATTTGCAAAGGCATGCACAAGTAGAGTGAAAGAGTAGCCATGGTTGTTGCTATACATTACAAGCTGATTGCACTATACATAGTGTAGCAATAGGGTACATGCTAGCTAAATTAGTATATGGAAAAAGATGTGTTATGATAGTTGCTACTACTTGGAGTGTTCTTCCTTGAAAGGATGTGTACGGAAGGGCTGCTTGCTCTTCGAATTTTTCAGTTAGAGAGTTCCGTGGATGTAAAGGTAGTAGTTGAAAGATTGAGGACAACACAACTTTGCAACAAAGAAATGTTTAACAAAAATCATAGACTCAGGCCAAGGGCTATAAAGGAGGAAGATTGGGTGCTTGTTTATGATAGGAGCCTAGACAACCAACATAGCACTATCCAGAAAGTTTCCAGTAGATGGTTTGTTTTGTACCTAGTGAAGTATGTTCATGATAACACCACTTATTCTCTATGTGAGTTGGATGGTATAAAGTTGAGGATAATTATGGCATCGAAATATATTAAATTGTTAAAAGAAGAGAGTCACATTCTTATGAGGAAGAAGAGTTGGAGACAAGTACCACACAAGATAATGAAGAGGATAATGAGGATGACTTTGTGGATGATGTAGATGGATTTAAACTTGCTAAAGAGCAAGAAGTATTGCATATGCTAGAGGAGGAGTAGGTTTAGAGTAGCTATTATAAGAGTGTTGTAAGTATGGTACATACAAGTTGCAAGGTAGGTCATTGCAGTTCCCATTTTTAGACAACTTTAATGGTCTAAGATTTGGTATTGAGTGGAGAACCTCTAATGTGACACACAACATATCGAGAGTATACTTCCATACCTAAAGAAGATCCTTACCAAGTTTGGTAGCCAATTAAGTATATAGAAGTCACATGTTTTGGAAGGTCGATATTTGTAGTATACTCTACATAGGAAAATATGACAATAAGTTTTTTTAGAGTAGCATATTATAGAATTTGACTCTATTCTCTTCAAGGAACTTAAAGTTTGGAATCACGGTAAAGATTTTCTTCAAATTTCTCAATTTTGAGTTACGATTGGAAAGTTATGAGTAGTTTTATATATGGATATCTTGATTGACAAGTTTTTGAGAGCAAGGAGTGACTAATCATGGTAGATGAAAAGCACTAACCCCAAGATTGAGTAGTGTGGCATATATTAGAGAATGCGCACATTTAGAGGGGGATGTCATAAGACTAAATGTCCAAGAGTTGAAATCATAAGAAGAGTTGTGTTCTTAGAGAACTCGACGATACGCATGTGGGATACAATGTACATGGCATTATGAGGACTTTAATTACTTCAAAAAGTACTCTATATGTGGAAAATACAACTCTTGGGCTTGTCATAAAGAGGGCTAAGTACTAAGTCTTGGTGGAACTTGAAGTTAAGCTTACTTATGATTGCTTATGACTTGCAGTAGAAGAGTTGAGGAGAGACTTGTAGTGGATTTGGAAAATCTTGATGGGGGCTGATTTGAACATGGAGGAGAGTATGTTGATGTGGAAAAAACAAGTTCAAATATGTTGATTTAGGGTGTCTTTTTTTGTATGGAAGAAGGGGAAGAGAAGAGAGGATATTAAAGAGGAGACAAGAGATATACACCCAAGGACTTTCTATGACAAAAGGGTAAGCCATATATCTCATATATATGAGGGTTTTTGTGCACTAAACAACAATAGTCAATTGGTGTAAAAAGAGTAAAATAGGGGCGATACTATTACTCTCCACATTAATTCTAGATCTGTAAGTTTCTTGTTCTTGTTCTCTTGCAATTTTGTGTACCCTAGAAGAGATATGGGTAGATTTGGGGACTTCTTTACCTACTACTGTAGGTGATTGAAAGGAGGGATTTGTAGAGTTTGTTGCTTGCTCTAAAAAAGGTTGAAATATGGTTACTAACTGTAATAAATTTAAACATACTTCCATTGCTTGCAGGGCTCAAAATAGGAATCTTCCTCTTATGTACATTGGATAGACACTTTGTACATGCAAAGAGAACTCTTTGACTAAATTTTGGGCATCGTAAGCTTGAAGATTCATTTTTTAAAATCAGTAAATAACAAGGCTAAATTCAATGTTTAAAGCAAACAAAGGATTTTATTTGTTTCTTATACATACTATCAAATATTGGAATCATTCCTGATTGATATTATATTTGGCATATGCTAAGTGAATATTGGGTTATACCTTACTTTATGAAGTCTATGCTTAGAATTGGGTCTTATTTATAGTAGATTTTTTATGTAAACAAAATTTTATTTGACCCATTGACTCATAGTGGTGGGCTATCATTGCAATAGACAAAGTTTGAGCTATTATCTAAAATACATGCATGTAAGGGTTTATATTTGCTAGCTAAGATCGAATTCAAGGACTTCAATACGCTTTACTTGGGGTAAATCTTGTTAACAATCCCAATGTGGGGTTAATCATGGTGTGTAATAGAAATTATGTAGGAGAATTTAATTATAAAATTTGATCTAGAATAGGTATGCAATCAAGGTTGATTACAATATACCAACAATGATAATTGATTTTACTCTTCCAACAATGCCAGAATACAAGGCTTCTTTAATAGATAGAATTTTTCCCTTTCACTCACACAAGTGGCCATCTCAGATGGCATCCTTGTCTTGACTTTTTCATTGTCAATACCTATCCCTCACCTTGCACCTTTGGGGTGATGTCACACAGATGCACACAAATCTACAAATAGTGAGCTTATATTCTCAACAATTTTGGTGTATCTAATCAATTTTCTCTTCTTTATTCTTCATGTTCCTAGTATATGTAACTCTTCTCTATGAATCCTTTTGATTAAGGCCTTTGAATTAATTTCTCTCAACACCAAGAAGTGCCAAAAATTTGAAAGTAATTTGGATGTGAAACTAGATCAAAGATAAAAGACAAGAAGAAAAAAAATACAAAGGTTATGGGAGGGGATTTAAAAGAAGAAAAAGGAGGGCGAGGGGGCTGCCATTTTATGCTACTAGGTTGTTACCCCCATTTAATAAAAACATTATTTAAGAATATTTTATAAAATAAATTATCCCCCTTTCAACATTTTGGCAACATCTTCCCCCCTCTATAAAGCATTAAAATGAAAAGATCTACCCACTTCGTTTTTTGGTGATGATAGAGCACGATGACTTTTATCTATCCCTGTGCCACCAATTGACAACATAAAGGGCAAAAATGATCACAAGAAGAAAATATTCCATCTCATATCCTTCGATTAGCACCTCAAAATACCATGAGATTAGCAAGAATCTCTATTTCTTCCCCCCTCTCATTCTAAAAGGCTAACACAATGAGAAGTGAGAGAAAGAGAACTTGAGATAGGAAAGGAAGTAGGTAAGGGAGAGAGATCTTGAAAAGTGAGAGAAAAAAGAGCTTGACATAGAGAATAAAACAAGCAAAGAGAAAGAGCAAGAGAGAAAAAGCAATATCCACTTAGGGAAAAGTGAAGACATGCCCTTGCCGAGGCAAGCACACATTTAGATGACCCTATTCTCTTTCATTTCTAACCATTCACTCACTTGTGATCCCTCCTGTTGGGACCAAACATAGGCCCACCATTGACTATATATTGGCTCTAGCCCACAGGCTCCTACATGCACCAAAAAACCCTCACAGCCTCGCGGCCAAGAGCATCTGGATAATACAAATTGATCTATCTAAATACTACATGTGTAGACAAACTATAGTCCAATGGTTTTCCCATCTCGACTCCAAGCACAAGGAGCTTCCCATACATAGGTGACTAATTCACCTCATAGCATACACATATAGGGTATCCCCCTAGCAGAATACTATGGCTCTCCTACACCCCAGGGATTGGCCCTAGGATGCACCATCTCACACATAAAGAATCTCAAAACATAGTCCACTCTGTTGATATTGTACAATCCATGAGATATATTCATTTCCTCACACAAATGCCCCCCAATATAACCAATCTAGCCTACACAGCAAAGGAAACCTCCTTCTCTCAATCATAGGTCAATAATGCAGAAGAGATGTGGTATGCATCTAGGAGTTGATCATTGATACCATGTTTAATATACATGTAGTGTGGAATGTCCCAAGATACTCGAACAATTTTCAAATATTAACCAACCATGTGATGTGCGAAGATGTTCTATTCATGCTTTTCCCTAACACTGTGTTGTGTTGCCAAGGATAGTACCGTGCTAACTATTCCTCTTTAAACTTAAATAAATCATAGCCTATATGCCATATGATGCAAAAAAATCAGAGATAATTCAATTGTATCATTTTTTACTCTTGGCATGGACTACAACAGCATCCATGCATGTGTCAACGATTGTGTGCTATTTGTTGAGAGTCAAGCTCATAGTCCTTAGTTCAGTTGTCTACCTTAGTTGAATAAGGTTGAGTCATACTGACTTAACCATAGTTACATCTAAGTTACTTGATCTCCATACGTGCGATGTGTTGTACTAACTATTGAGCGTGGAAGATAATGGATTGAAGAGGGAGTATGTTTGTTACCCCTCTAGCCTTTGTCCATTTCTCTATCTCTGGTTTCTTACATGGTATTAGAGTAGGTTATTGTCCTCTTCTCAAAATACACTCCACTAAGTCTTTTTCAAGAGATTGGATAGAAGCATTCAGATTTGTGGCATTTGCTTGAAGTGCAAAATTATTCAGACCAGGTGACTTTCTTCCACTCTCTCATCGTTAAAGTGCATAAGAAGCTTGGGAGAAAGACAAAGTTTCAAACAATGGCATGCTTGTAGACGTTGTATGCAGCATCAGAAGTCAGTTTGGATGGGTTGGATGGTACCATTAGCATATCATTTCAAACATAGTAGAAGCCTCTAGGTGCCGCAGTCTAATTGTTGAGACTTGCTTATAATTAGCTGATGGAACAAATGAAGCATCAAATTTTTCATCTCTAATCGAATGAAGAGTGCACATTTTGGCAAAACTGTAGTCTAAGAAGATTTGCAGGAGCTCATGGAAAGCGAGGGGATTCCATCCTTGCTGATGGAGGCAAGTTCATAGCCCTGCTACTAGGCAGGCTAATGACCACCTATAGAGCTAGCGACCTCATTTGAGACACGGGAGCATTGGCCCAATTCATGACATATCCTTATTTACAGAGTCATTGGAAAATTGTACCTCTCATAGAAATCAATCAGCAAAAGAGGATAGTTTTTCCTCGGGTACTTAATGTCTACCAGCACGTCACTCCCATCAGCCCTTGATGCCTTAAAAATAACAGTCACATCTTTCCTTCCTTCCACATATGAGTTGCTGTAATTTACTGCCTTAATAATCTTTGTCAAAGGAGGATTACTAAGCGTGCTTGGTTGGGAGCATGTCTATTTCCAACACTGACCCGTTTGAATTACATCCTTGTGGTTAACCATAGGATTTATCTCCATCTCCTATGTTGTCTCAGTTGCAAGGACACTACCATTTTCAGGATTGCCTACTGCTCTTGACTCCACCTTTAAGTGATATTGAATTATCAAGACTCTCCATGATTGGTTCTGTAGTTTCAGTTTCACACTTTCCATTGTCCCGATCAGTGTCACCATGTTTTATTGGCCTCAAATTGGATTGTCGGCTCATTGCAGCTGACATTGTAGCATCACACTAGTTTACTTCAATGAAAACAAAGTTCTTTCGCAATTGTGCAAATTCATTGGCAGTTGAGGTTTTCTCTCAATTGTATGCTATACTAGAGGTCTCAGTAGAAAATGTAAAGGATTACTTTTGGGGAGGTCTACATGGCTCATAGTCAAGGTACGTGACAATCATCAAATCAATACTCAATCTGTACTGTCTTTATCACTCTGATGACAAAGGATTAATTTTGGTATCAACCATGTGGGATGAAGAAAATTTCCTCCTGACCAATATTTGTGGCTCCATAGATAGAAAAATTAGGATCAAAAAATGGCTCATGCAAGTGACTAAAGGCCAACACCTCTTTAAAGGAGACTTCAACATGGTCACATTTCCAGGAGGTGTTGATGATGTAATATCACCAGATAACACTGTGTCAAACGAAGCAGGGAACAATGAACCAACTATAGTTGGCATCAATGTTGAAGAAGATGTTAAAGACAGCACATTAGTAGCAAGTTCAGAATGCCACAGCTCTATTGTCTATTGTATGTGACTGGGGTTGAGTTTGTTAGCTCTATATGTGCTTGTTCTATGCTGGAAAGATAAAATTTAAAGGAAGATTGGCAGTTATAAATATTTTGTGAATTGCAAGGGTCAATGAAGTACATTGCCTACTTGCATTTTGGAAATTGACTCTCTACATCAAAACTTGTTTTGTAAAGCTAAAGACTTTGGAATGGAAAACACAAGAGAGAAGGATACTATCACCTAGATAGTAGGTGAGAAGCTGGACTACAACAACTTTGTTTTATGGAAGTTCAAGATGTCGAATTTCTTAATTGGAAGAAGCTATTGGGACATAGTCACAGGTCTTGAAGATGATCCCAAGCTACCGAAGGATAGACCTCCAAGATAGGATCAATTGGAGCCCCAAGAGAAACACCAAGGAAAAGGGGTTTCTACTGCAATAAAATCTATCGTGTAACATCAACAACCATCTTTTTCATCTTTTATATGATCTCAACAAACAAAGCAACACCAAGAACAAGAAATCTTCACACAACATCATAGAAACAATTCTCCCATGCCTTTATCTTCAACAAAATTGATATTGCTCTTCATATTTTTCATTGATAGACAAAGAGAACACAAAAGAAACACCACTTTGAATGGAAAAATGTCACATATGATTCATCTTCATTGTCTTCATAGTTTTCTCTCACAATCTTTCATAGAAAGATACATTTTTTGGCATAGAATTGGCTATCTCTGACTCTCTCTTTCTCTCTCAATCAATAGTACATCATATCCTCACTACAATGCTCAATAATTACTCATAATAATCCTTCTTTGGTCGTGGATGCCCCTTCCAAGAGGTGTGTCTCTGATATAAAAGATCATCAAAACCACTACAGTAACTCTTCATAGCTCACTACGTCTTAGGATGCAATAATTCCAAAAAAAGAAAAATTACTAACTGGGTCTGTGTGTGAACAACTATGTGGGAATGGATGGGCACGCACCACCACACGGACAAGACTGGAAGTGCATCCCCACATGTGAACACGACAAGGAACTCCCGGAAACGGCACAACAACTCCGGTGCGTGCACAACCACACAAACACCCGCAACCACGTGTACGGTGAATGTGCATATGTGTGGGTTAAAGGGGGGCTGAGTATGGGATGGGCACAATAGGTTGGGGGGAGAGTGGGAAAGGGGGCTAGGGAAAAGAGGGGGGTTCTGCAAGGTTTAAGGGTGGAAAGGTGGAAAGGGGGGAAGGGGGGCTTAGGGGGAGGTGGGTGTAAGGGGGGGAAGGGGGAGAGTGGGAAAGGGGGCTAGGGAAAAGAGGGGGGTTCTGCGAGGTTTAAGGGTGGAAAGGTGGAAAGGGGGGAAGGGGGGCTTAGGGGGAGGTGGGTGTAAGGGGGGGGAGGGGGGCTTAGTAGGGGGGTGTGGAGAGGGTAAGGGTTATGGGGGAAGGGCGGCTTAGTAGGGGGGTGTGGGGAGGGTAAGGGTTATGGGAGGAAGGGGGTCTTTCTGGGGGAGCGGGGGGGGAGTTTTGCGGGGGAATGGGGATTGGGAGCGGGAGGATAGAAGAGGAGGGCCAAGTAGGTGGCGGCGGTGGTGGTGGCGGTGGTGACGGCTGCTACGGAGCTGGCATAGGCAATAGTGGCAGTTCCGGACTAGGCAGCAGTAGCGAGAGGAAGAGGAAGAGGAGGGAGAAGAAGAAGAAGGAAGAAGAAGAAGAAGAAGAAGAAGAAGAAGAAGAAGAAGAAGAAGAAGAAGAAGAAGAAGAAGAAGAAGAAGAAGAAGAAGAAGAAGAAGAAGAGGGAGAAATCGATAGAAGAAGAAGGAGGAGGAGGAGGAGGAGGAGAAGAAGGAGAGGGAGAAAGTAGAAGAAGAAGAAGAAGGAGAAGGAGAAAGCGGGAGAAGAAGAAGAAGAAGAAGAAGAAGAGAGAGGGGGAGTCGGGGAGAGAGAAGAAGAAAGAGAGAGAGAGAGAAAGAAGAGGAGAGAGAAGAGGGAGGAGGGAGAGGGGGTAGTTACAAATGGGAGGGGGGATTCTTTTTGTTTGTTTTAAGTTTGAAATTGATTTTTTAATTAAAAAAGAAAAAATAATAAAAAGAAGAAGAGAGGGAAAACAACCCCCCCGTCCTGTGCATGAGCGTGGGTGAGGGTAAAAAATTTTGCAATGTCCAGAACGAGGGGCGACGGACGATGGCGCGAATGCAACACTACATCGAAAGATAGAAACAAGGGCGGTCACCTACAAACTTGCGCAACTTTGAGACGCAAAAATAAACAAAAATTAATTGTAGAAAATCTATCTATTGGAACGAAGCACGGGGGGTGGGGGTTGTGGGGGTTGCAGGAAGGGTGGGAATGGGGGTTGGGGGCAAGAGGAGAGGAGAGGAGGGCCAAGTAGGTGGCGGCGGTGGCGGTGCTAGTGGCGATGGCTATGGCGGTGGCAGCTACGGAGCTGGCAGAGGTGGCAGCAGCAGTAGCAGACTGGGCGGCGGCAGCAAGAGGAAGAGGAAGAAGAGGGAGAAGAAGGAGGAGGAGGAAGAGGATGAGGAGGAGGAGAAAGAGAAAGCAAGAGAATGAGGAGGAGGACAAGGACGAGGATGAGGACGAGGACGAGGAGGAGGAGAAGAAGAAGAAGAGGGAGAAATCGAGAGAAGAAGAAGGAGGAGGAGGAGGAGGAGGAGGAGGAGAAGAAGGAGAAGGAGAAAGCGAAAGAAGAAGAAGAAGGAGAGGGAGAAAGCGGGAGAAGAAGAAGAAGAAGAAGAAGGCAGAGGGGGGGAGTCGGGTAGAGAGAAGAAGAAGAAAGAGAGAAAGAGAGAGAGAAAGAAGAGGAGAGAGAAGAGGAAGGAGGGAAAGGGGGTAGTTACAAACGGGAGGGGGGATTTTTTTTTGTTTTTTAAAAGTTTGAAATGGATGTTTTTTTAAAAGAAGAAGAGAGGGAAAACAACCCCCCGTCCTGTGCATGAGCGCGGGCAGGGGTAAAAAATTTTGCAATGTCGAGAATAAGGGGCGAGGACGATGGCACGAATGCAACACTATGTCGAAAGACAGAAACGAGGGCGGTCACCTACAAACCTGTGCAACTTTGAGACGCACAAAAAAAACAAAAAGTAATTGTAGAAAATCTGCCTTTTGGAACAAAGTGCAAAAAAATCTATCTACTGGAACAAAGTGCAAAAAAAATGAAAAATGGGTAGGACAACGTGGCGGACCAACTGAACACTTCAAAACACGATTTTGACTGGGATAGCATCTTTTCACATGGAAAACCCCACAAAAAGACACCTGAAACAAGACATCAAATTAAATACGGAGAAATACATAAGTCGAAACCCAGCGAGATGAAAAGGAAAAAGGTCGGCAATGAGGTGTGAGACTCGGATATAGGAAAATGTAAGTTCGAGGGAGGTAAAGCACGTTCGCATGGGAAAAACAATAAAAATGTATCTGCGACTGGACGTGGAAAGGAATTGGGGAAGATCCGTGCATCGAAACAGAAGACAATAAAAAGAAAAAGTGCCATGACAAGTATCGATGATAGGGAGATTAGGTCAAAATGCATTTCCAAGGGCACGAGGAGACATTCACATAGAAAAACAAGAAAACGGTGCCCAAAAACACATATACAAATGAATAATGAAAATTTTGAAAGTTAAAACAGGGAAGAGTAAAAATGAATAATAGGCGAGAAGGTGATACAGACAAAGCTATCAAATCAAAAGAAATTTATCACTAGAATACAACAAATTTGCATGAAAAAAGGACGAAAAGACGCATGAAAAATACACAAAACTCGGTAAAAATTAATAATGGAAAAACCGTACTCAGAATGACTAGCTGTAAAAAGAAAAAATGTCAAGTGGAATATATAGGGCAGGGCTGTCAAAGCCCTTGGCGGTTTCGAATCAAAAAGGGCGCGTGCACATAGGAAAACATCAAGGTGACGTGAAATTCTTCAAAAAGTAATAACTTGTAAACCATTGAGCAGAACAGGGGGCTGTGAAAAAAAAATGTGTACCATTCAAAGAGACAAACAGGGCTAGAATGTTGGATATGGGTTCGGGCAAACGTAGGGTATATGCACATGGAAACTCATCAAATCAAGGGATAGCGAGAAACAGGGGAGGAACGTCCTCAAGAGTGGGGTGAGAGAGGAAGGGTGGGTGGGGAAGGGACCCCATCAGGGTAAAATCTGGCTATGTCATAGATGCATGATCAGAATTGGGATATGCCTGAGTAGATGCATCGTAGACACGCAAGGATGCATCCCCACACTTAAGACTTTAACGGGAAGGGTGAACCAAGCAACAGGGACCTAAGACTTGACATTCAACTAGAGGCAACGTCCCCACACTTAAAACATGGCCATCACTTGAAAACAGAAAAAGGAATAGGGTTAGAAATACTTGGCCCAATTTTTGCAAATAGTCAACTGTGATTGTTAATGGCACGCGCGGAATCACAGTCATCTCCAGAAGGTTCCAGAGCATCTTGTACAGTACACATCCAACATGTTAGGGACCACACAGTAACACCCAGGGAGGTAGCGCTGTCTGTGAAGTGCGTCAGTGATGATGAAGGGTTTAACATTCAGCTCACTCTCGCTCATGGAGGAGGATGAAAGAACAGTCACTCGCCCCAACTCTCACATTGCTCAATGAATAATCATGGGAACCAATAACCCACACCCGATGGAAAATTGCCAAATTGAGAATCATACGTGATGCCAAGAGGCATATTCCATGATGGATTTCATGAGACCATGGTGGATTCCATGAGTTTTTTTTTCCACAGTGGATTCCATGAGGTTTTACGGTGGATTTCGTAAAACTATATTTATTTGCTAGGGTTCATACACAAGGTGGATTCCTTGTGCGAGAAGTTGACGGGGAAGCCTGTTATTTTCAACGTCATATTAATTTAATGTGCACGTGGGTGATTCCATAGCAAGTGATTCCGCAAAATACATATTTAAATTAATGGACGTTTATGAGTTTGGAGTGCACTCGTATTAAATTAAGGTTAGGCCAGAGTTCCAACCTTTTTTTTTTTTAGCCGAAGACTACTAGGTATTCACTTTTTTCGCTTTAATTTTATTATTTTCTAACAATTGTGAATGCTTCAGTTGATGTGTAGAGTAGGCGATGGTGATGTTGGAAAGCACTAGGCAATAGCATGTATTCAAATTACCCAGAACAAATTGTCAGTTTTTATGGGCATGTGCCTTATCATTAAAGGCATAGCACTAATATTTATTCAGGTACACTTATTTATTGAAGTGTTTGACAAATATTTATTATTTTTGTATGCGCATAGGTGCTTGATTTAAATATTTCATTATTGGACATTATATTTGGGCACAGTCTGGCTTTTGGGGCGCCCAACCGCTTTATTCTTTATTTGGATAAAAGAAAAAACAAAAGCCAAAGCATTATAATTGTAAAATTGGGCTATTTTTGAGCTTTGAGATGAATAAATTTGTAAATACATGCTTTGTGAAGCGTTCACAAAAGGCATGGGGGGAGACTGTACCCAATTGACATTCTCTTTTCTTCATGTCGTCCAAACCTTCCATCTTGCTTTTTGAGCTTAAGTAGAGTTCTTTTGTTCTTGGGGACCTTCCGATGCTTGCTACGTATACATCCAGCATCTGATTTGCACACCAATGATATCAAAGAAAAGCTTAGATATCAAGGGCTTCCAATTTTTTACCATCTCGCACGAAGGCAAAGCTCCTGGAACGAACAGGCTTCACAGTCAGTCTCGCGACGAACCATCAATACCAGCATGTTCTTGGTGGTGAGGAACCCCCTGTTGTGATGTTGGCTCATGAAGGACCACTCTCTGTTGATGAAGGACCACTCGGGAAGTTTCTTTGGAATATGTTTTCTTTTCAAAGTTAACAGAGAGTAGAAACTTCATCAAGATTAGTTTAAAGCTTTACAAAGCTTAAGCTCTTCTAAATTTGATGAATCATTGCGGAAGGATGTACTCATTGCAGTCAACGTCAACAAAAAGCCACCACCATCCTTTCTTGACAATTGGGATGGTCCAAATCTTTTTTTTTTAAGCTTAAGCCTATTAAGCTTTCTAAAGCTTCAAAATCAATCTTTAAATTCCTCCTTAGCAAGCATTCACACAGAGCTCTTTCCCAAATCAATCTCGAACCAGTTTTGCAACTCCAGCAAGCCCATATTTGTACCTGCACTCTAACAGATCCAATTTTTTGCAAGCAGATTGTTATACGCGGTCTACATGGACGAAGTATTCGTTTGAAGAATACCTTCATCAATTACCGTACCCGTAAAAGAAGAAAGATCGCAAAAAGCCATATTTTAAAAAAATACAAGTCTTGTAAACCAAACCTTGAGCTATGCTCATCCCTCTAACAAGATTTCAAGTGTGTGAGCTTGTTTCAAATTTTGCAAGATGTCCAATCAAACTATGGAAGATTTTATGGCCAAATGTAATTTACTAGAACCAATGGTGGAGCAAAAATTGGACCTAATTATGATGCAGCTTCAAGAGGAACGAAGAGCACGTCAAACTTTGCAAGCTCAACTCGCTACTCTTCAACGATCTACTGTCGATCAAGATGGACCACAACCCGAAGATGTTATACGACGTACGATCGATGCAATACTCAAAGCACAATCTATCAGGAAAGAAGCCAAGATAAGTAAAATAAATTTCAAATTCTGTACTTTTAATGGGCTACGTGATGGAAAAATTGTTCTCGCTTTTATCAGTCAGTTTGATGATTATGTCCATGAAGAACAATATGCCAAAAAAGACAAACTCAAATGTGTCACTAACCATTTGGTGGACAAAGGATCGTTATGGTGGACTGTTGTCCGCAAGAGTATTGATTGTCCTACTACTTGGGAGGGTTTTCAAAAGAAATTTTTGCAGAATTTTCTTCCACCTCTTCCATGAAAAAGTAATCAAACAGTGGGATCTTCTGCAACAAAGAGATCATGAGCCTATTCCTCAATACACTGAGCGTTTCTGGAATGCCTTATTACAACTTTGAATACTTGAAGATGTACTTGAGGTGATCCACAAGCGTAAGTATATGTCTGGTTTGTTTGGTCACTTCTATGTGGGGATGAACATGTTCAAGCCAACAATTCTAGAAAAATGTGATTTTTTAGCCCATGATGCTGAAGACAAAATTCGTGGACAAGAGAAACGACCACAACAATTTCCAACTAATACTTCGGTACAAAACAATTCAATTCTAACTTTCGAAGTTTCAATCAACATTGCTTTGTTCCTTCTTCTTTTCGTAAATCCTAGACACGACCCCCTGCTTTACCATCAAACACAAATTAAAATCCTAAGCCATCTTTCCAGCCAAATCCCAAAATACCTAAACTCCCAGTCATTACCAATAATGTTTCCAAAGCCAAGCTAATAGTTTGCTACAAGTGCCACCAACCTAGACACATAGCAATGAGCTGTCAATCCAAAAAGCCAACTGTTCACATCAACTACTTGGGAGCAACTGAAGATGAAGACCATGAATAAATGCCAGATTTCACAAAAGATGATGACGATATCGGTACTACTTTAGATATTTTACCAAATATGCCAAATCCTCATTCATTATTAACAATGAAATGTCTTGTGGATGGCCACGAAAAGATTATTTTGCATGATGATGGGGGTACACATGATTTTATTTCTGCAAAATTGGTCAAAGAATTGAATTTACATACTATTCCAACTCATTATCGCATAAAAACTGCATTCTTAGGCACTAGATACAATGGTACACAAGAAGTTCATGATTTAGAAATTAAATGTTGAGCGCTGAAATTTCTTAGTTGTTTCTTTGCAAGCTAGTGACATTATCTTAGGAATGCCTTGGCATTATAAATACAATCCCGATATAGATTATTCCACACATTCAATGAAAATTCATTCTAACGGAAAACAAATCACATTACATGGAATGCACACCTTTGATAATTTTCCATTGCTTAGTCACACAAAGGCTAAACATGCATTAAGAAAAGGTAGCAAATCATACTTAGTATGGGTGAATGAAATTGAAGCTAAGGAAAATCATATGCATCCTAGGCATGCACAATTTCTTTCACAATTTAAAGATTTTTTTGCTGTTGATTTACCACTTGCTTTACTACCTACAAGTCCTGAAGATCATAAAATAGATTTAATTCGTGGTTCTCAACCACCATGTAAAGCACCTTATAAACAATCAAATTGAACAGAAAGAAATCCAAGCCCAAGTTGAAGAATTATTAACCCGAGGACTCATTAGGCCTAGTAGTTCTCATTTTGGTGCACTTGTCTTGTTAGTCAAGAAGAAAAATAATATCTATAGGATGTGCATTGACTATCGGGCCCTAGACAAGATTACTGCTAAGAATAGATATCCGATCCCTAGGGTAGACGACCTCATGGATAAACTACAAGGGGCCACAATATTTAGCAAGATAAATCTCAAATCTGGATATCATCGAGTACGATTGGATACACTTGATATTTTCAAAACTACATTTAAAACTCAATTTGGTCATTATGAATTCCTTGTTATGTCTTTTGGTTTAACTAATGCACCAGCCACATTCAGTAGTATGATGAATCACATATTTTTGAAGCATCAGCATTGTGTAATTGTTTTCTTTGATGACATATTGGTTTTTAGTAATAATGAGAATGAGCATTATAAACATTTATCTTTGGTTTTCAAATTATTGAAAGAGAATCAATTATATGCTAACCCTGAAAAGAGTGAATTTTTCCAAATCCACATTGAATATTTAGGACATATTATTTCTTTTGATGATATTAAAGTTGATCCTAAAAGGATAGAAGCAATTTTGAATTGGCCGATTCCTAGAAATGTGCATGAATTACATTCTTTCTTAGGACTTGCTAGCTTTTACAGAAAATCTGTGAGAAATTTTTCATTGCTTGCACATTACCTTTGACAAAATTATTAAAGAAATGTATTGTATATCACCGATTTGATAATCAGCAAAATTCTTTTGAATTATTGAAACATGCCATAACACACGCACCTATTTTGCAATTACCTAACTTTAATAGACCATTCTTTCTAATAGTCACTGATGCTAGCGGATCTGGGATAGGAGCTGTCATTATGCAAGATTCACATCCCATAGCCTATTCTAGTTGCAAACTTAAATCTTCTGAGCTGAATTATTCTACCTATGATAAGGAATTATTAGTTGTAGTACAAGCTTTATGTCAATGGAAACACTATTTCATGGGATCTGAATTCATGATCAAAACTAACCAACAAAGTATCAAATATCTCCTTAGTTAGCCACAAATCTCTAACCGTCATATCAAATGGGCTGCTTTGATTTAAAGTTTTCACCTACTTATCCAATATCAACCCAAAAAATAGACTATTGTTGACGATGCCTTAAGTAGAAGACCAACTATCCATAATATCTCTGTTATATCTTTTGACTCCCTTATCCCTATGAAAGATACCCATGACTAATACCCCAATTTTCAAGCTGATTGGAATAAATTAGTTGCTAATAACTGGATTCCAATAGATTCATTGTCTTATTTTGATGGATTTATGTTTTATGAGAAAAGGTTATGTGTAACTGTTCCATTTAGATCATTTGTGTTGCACAAAATTCATTGTCCCCCATATCAAGGCCATAGAGGTATTATTTCTACTTTACGTACATTGGTTCAAGATTTTTACTAGCCACAAATGGAATTTGATGTTTCTAACTTTGTACCTGAGTGTTTAATTTGTCAAAGACTCAAGCAACACCATGGTAAGCAATATGGTTTATTAATGCCTTTACCAATTCCTGAACGACCATGGGAACATAATTCAACGGATTTTATAACTAGTTTGCCTAACACCCAAGCTAATCATGATAAGATTTGGACTATTGTAGATCAATTTAGCAAACAAGTATTTTTCATTCCATGCAAGAAAATATTAACTGCATCTCAAGCTACTCAATTATTTTTTAGAACTATTTACACTAACCATGATTTACCAAAAGTTATATTTTTTATCGTGATTCTAGATTTTGCAATAATTTTTGGACTATTTTATTTGCTAATTTAATTACAAAGATTGATTTCTCATCTGCATTTCATCCTGAAACTAATGGGCAAATAGAAGCTACTAACAGTACAATATTAGATCTTTTGTGTGTATACACAACTTCAAAACCACAGACATGGGATACACACTTGCATTTACTTCAATTTGCATACAATAATACACCGCACAAAGCAACACAGAAAGCACCTTTTGAAATCATTTATGGACATAGATTTCCTACACCTGTTACATCATTATCAAACAAAGTTAAAGATCTACATATGATATTTCCCATATGCATGCTACTATTTTTGCTAAAGTCAAAGACATGATTGCAAAAGCCTAGCAATCATACACTAAACAAGCTAACAAGAAAAGAAAAGATAAGAGTTTCAAAGTTGATGATTATGTTTGGTTACGCATTGAAAAGAGAAGATTAAAAAGTATTGAGAGACACCCTGTTGTTAAGTTAGCCCCTATATTTTATGGACCTTTCAAGATCATTCACAAAATCAATGACAATGCATTTAAATTAGAACTACCCCAACACTGGAAAATCCACGATACTTTTCATATTAGTTTGTTACAATCTTTTAGAGACCAATTACATGTTTATCCTGTCTATGAAAACCCTCCTTTGTTAGAAGAAGAAATTGAAATCCTTGAACCTGAAACTATTCTAGATACTGACTTTATGACCACTAGGACTAGCCGTAGATACTCTAGATATTTGGTCAAGTTTAAAAATCATCATGTTGAAGAGGCCCAATGGATGCATGCCGTGACCTAAGTGCTTATCCCTCACTACTTGCTCCACATTGAGCTAATAGCAATTGAGGAAAATTTCTATCCCACCCCGGGGGTATGATGCCAGGAGGCATATTCCACGGTGGATTCTGTGAGACCACGGTGGATTCCATAAGTTTTTTTTTTCCATGATGGATTCAGTGAGGTTTTGCAGTGGGTTTCGTAAAACTATATTTATTTCGCGAGGCACATACACAAGGTGGATTCCTTGTGTGAGAAATTGACAATGATGCCTATCATTTTCGAGTGTCATATTAATTTAATGTGCATGTGGGTGATTCCATAGCGAGTGATTCCGCAAAATACATAAAGTAATGGACGTGAATGACTTTAGAGTGTACTCATATTAAATTAAAATTAGGCAAAAGTTCCAACCTATTTATTTATTTTGTAGCTAAATTTTGCTAGGTATTCACTTTTGTCTATTTAATTTTAATATTGTCTAACAATTGTGAATGCTTGAATTGATGCGTAGAGCAGGCAACAATGGCATTGGGAAGCACTAGGTGATAGCCTATATTCAGATTACCTAGAAGAAATTATCATTTTTGATGGGTGCGCGTCTTATCATTAAATGTGCCATGGCACTAATATTTATTTAGGTATACTTATTTATTGAAGCGCTTGACAAATATTTATTATTTTTTATGCGCATAGGTACTCGATTTAAATATTTCATTATTGGACATTGTATTTGGCCACATCTTGACTTTTGGACCGCCTTATCGCTTTATTCTTTATTTGGACAAAAAAAAACACAAAAGCCAAAGCATACTAATTGTAAAATTGGGCTATTTTTTAGCTTTGAGATGAATAAATTTGTAAATACATGTCTTGTGAAGCGCTCACACAAGGCGTGGGGGGAGATTGTACCCAATTGGTCTCTTTTCTTCATATCGTGCAAATCTTTCTTCTTGCTTTTTGAGCTTAAATAGAGTTCTTTTAATCTTGGGGAAGTTCCTGCACCCGCTACGTATGCATCCAGCATATCTGATTTGCGCACCAATAAGCGATGACTAAGTCACTTCCTTGAACTCCTTCTGCTGATGAAGATATCATGATAGACCTTTCTGCGAGCTTGCGTGGTTTCCATGCACTCTAGGGTCATCTTGCAAATCTCATCGAGACACTCCAAGTGCAAGGGACGATGTTACAGAGACTCGTCATCTCCAATTGTTCGTTGATGGCCATGCACAGAGAGGATAGCTCGAGTTCAACAGGAAAGATGGCTTCTATTCCATACACCAACTGGAAAGGAGTTTGTCCTCTAGCTGCCTTATGAAAGGTTCTGTACACCCAAAGAGCCTCTATAAGTCAATCATCCCAATCATGACGATGTGTGGCTATCGTTCTGGTCAGAATCGAGCAAAGGATTTGATTGGTAACTTTGACTTGGCCATTGGCTCTGGGTAATAGGGTGTGGACTTACAATGACAAATCTTGTACATTTCAGTCAACTCTTCCATTATCTTATTAAGGAAGTGGGTACCTCGATCACACTGACAGGCCCACGAAATCAATCCCCCACTTCTCGAACGGCTTTAAGGGAAGAATGGGTTGCAAGGGCATGGCACTAGATTTGGTAGGCTTTACCATTCGCTAACAAGCATCACACCATTTGTAATAATCATAAGCATTCATATGGAGGATCGACCACCAAAATCATGCAAGTAAGGCCTTTATGGCTATCGCTTCTCCTGCGAAGTGTCCACCATAAGGCTTGTCATGACATGCTTTCAATACTATGTCAATTTTTTCTCCTGCAACACATCTTTGCAAGACTTCATCCTTGCCTTTCTTGTACAAAGCATCACCTAACAAGGTGTAGGGGGCTGATTCCAACAGAAGCTTCTTCTTCTTCTCACGGCCTGAGATGCCAGGGGGATACTGTTGAATTTTGAGGAGGTTGGCTATGTCTATGTACCATGGGGTAATTGTTTCGACTAGAAAAAAGGAAGCATCAAGAAGTTCTGGATCATCTTGCTCTTGTTCATCATCACTTTGAGGGTTTTGCAAAAGGTGATTAGCTAAGACATGAGAGCAACCCGGTTTGGTGACCACTTCAAAGTCAACCTCTTGAAACAAAAGGAGCCATCTCATCATTCTTCCCTTCACATCAGCCTTGTTCATCAGGAAGGAAAGGGCTTCATGGTCCACATAGAATTTGAAATGCATTGATAGAAGGAGCCATCTCATCATTCTTCCCTTCACATCAGCCTTGTTCATCAGGAAGCAAAGGGCTTCATGGTCCACATAGAATTTGAAATGCATCGATAGCAGATAATGTCAAAACTTCTATAAAAAGTAAACACCAAAGCTAGACACTCAAGCTCCATCACTATATAGTTTTGCTCTCTGTCTGTTACTTTTTTGCTTGCATAATAGATTAGTTGATCTAACTTAGAGAGACCCTTTTGGCATAAGACTGTACCTAGGCCTTCAACTAATGCATTAGTCACAAAGGGGTTGCCTTTGTCGCAAAGTACGCAAAGAACCTTCTGTAATAGCCCACATGGCCAAGGAATCCCCTCGATTGCTTAAGGTTAGTTGGGGATGTCAAGGTAGCAATCTTCTCAATCTTAGTAGGATATGTTTCTATCCCTTGTGCAGAGACAATGTGGCCCAAAAGAACTTGTGATGAGACGCCAAAGACACATTTTTTGGGGTTAAGAGAAATCCCATACTCTCGGCATCTATCAAAACACTACTCTAGGTATCCCCAATGCTCACGGATTAGGCTATAGACACATAAGTCATCGAGATGCACCTCAATAAAAGTATGCAGATGGTTCTAGAAGGAAGCCATCATCACTCATTGGAAGGTAGCATGAGTATTATAGAGCCCAAACGGCATGATCACTCTATAAACATAAGTTCCCCATTCTGTTGTGAAGGTTGTTTTGGATTGGTCCTCTTCTACAATTTGGACTTGATTGTATCCGCTAAATCCATCCAAGATGGAATAAAGTTCATGGCCTACCATTGTGTCCAAAAGTTGATCTCTGAAAGGGATAGGGAAATGATCCTTCTTCATCTTGGAATTCAGCTTTCAAAAGTCCACACATATTCGAAGTTTCCCATTCTTCCTCAATACTACTAGAATGGGTGAAACCCATTTACTATTAGCCATTGGATAAATGAACTCAGCTTCAAGGAGCTTCAGTAATTCATTCTTCACTAGAATAGAATAATTTGGATTCATACGCTTCTGTCTTTGCCTCACAGGTTTGGCATCAGGCTCTAGATCGATGTGGTGTTGGCATACTGTGGATCAATCCCCTTTAGATCTTTATACGACCATGCAAACACGTCTAAGTTCTCCTTTAGTAGGTCCTACATGATCACTAATTCCTCTTCTCAAAGGTTTAGACCCACCTTTAAGTGATGTTTAGTACCGTCAGCATCCACAAACGTCAATTTCTTTTCACCTTCCACTTCACGAATAAATGTCCCACGGTCTACTTCTGGGTAGAGATCCAACTCAATCAAGGGAGTGGTCTCCTCTTCCGATGATGCACTGGAACTACAATCCTCTTTTAATGGAAGCTTAGCTCACTCTTTGGGAGACAAAAGGGATATCATTGAGGTTTTGGGTTTGTATTGGGGATGTACTTCTTGTCTTAAGGACTTGTCCTCGAAGGATGCATCCAAGAACGTTACATAGCAGAAACCTTATGTGTTCTGTTTAAACTGCAAGACTGGGGGTTGTTGGTAAGGTGTATCATCATCATTTTCTTTAAGGAAGGGTAACTTTGGATGATAAGAGCCACTGCTGAAGGAAGCCATATTCTTCTTAACCCATTTCTTATAGAGGCTTCTCTATGACATGATTCATGGATCAGTCCAAAGGGCACCACAATCATTCTATCAAACAGAAAGGGATCTATCCTACTCATAGAAGGCTTCAGGAATGTCAGGAACGTCTTCTTCATCTCTGCCTTCTATGAGTAGGATAGATCCTTCTAGCTTGCTTTCATGATCTTCTTGTGCATTATCACTTCCATCCTCTTCAAGTTTTTTTCCTAAATCTATGGGTGTTCTGTAAGAGAAGAACAAGCTCTCTACTATGTCCTTTGCTTTTGCTTCTACTTCTATCTCTATCTATGTCTCTGCTTCTATCTCTACCTCTAAATCTATCTCTAACCCTGTGACTACCATGTAACAGGGAGAAAAATACATCCATGCTTCTATCTCATTTTCAAATGTGATTTCACAAGTTAATTCAAATTTAGGCAAGAGGTATTCTCCCATGGACAAAGACTTTGCTTCCTTCTGTAGTTGGCTTATAATGCCTCTATTTTCTTGGGAACGATTTGTTTGATAGCCTCTTTATCTCTTGATGTAACATTTGTTACTTCATTGGAGGAGTCTGTTATGACTTTGATGAACATAGATCCATTGCCTTTTTGCAATCCATACAACCCCAATGCCACTTTATTGGGTCCTCTGTCGAGTGTTAGGGTTCCTTTGAACCAGTCCGTCCTTGCTCTTACTTCGAAAAGCCAAGGTCTTCCTAATAGTAGAGGGTATAAGGTCCTGTAATAATTTGGTTTAACCACCAAATATGA
Organism: Lygodium microphyllum; assembly: GCF_053477565.2. Classification (NCBI taxonomy): domain Eukaryota; kingdom Viridiplantae; phylum Streptophyta; class Polypodiopsida; order Schizaeales; family Lygodiaceae; genus Lygodium; species Lygodium microphyllum. The sequence continues at coordinate 55,802,775 of NC_141135.1, read as the reverse complement.
CAATCAATAGTCTCTTCTGGCAAGGGTTGTTTTTACGTATGGGAGGATGCCCAACGGTTTGATTCTGCTTTGGTCTGCCAATCTGATAAGCCATTATGTAGGTTGCATTCCTTGCAAGTCTAGATCCTTCATTGTCACATCCGTCATTATGTTTACTGATGAGCCTCCATCAATCAATGCATTTGTAATAAAGCATGCTTCTATCCATATGCCAATCTCTGGGGTTCTAGGATTTAGGAAGGCATTGGCCACATCTACTTTCTTCACGAGTTTTGAGGCTCTGTTGGACTTGGTCACCACAGAGGGAATAATTTTTAGGCCTCTTCTTCTTTTCAGTATGCTTTTGAATTTCTTTTGACAGCTGGGAGACAACATCAACAGCTATCAGAAGGTTAAGTTTGATTTAAAAGTGTCTAGGTCTTTAACCAAATCATACTCTTTGATAGGATCCATAGGCTTTTTGAATCGGCTGGGAAATGGGACCACGCCTACTTTTATCTTTCCTTTTTCTTCTAGGAATGGCAACATGTGCACTTCTTCTTCATGAGGAGGTACTTCCGCATCCTCTATTTCTTGGACCTTTAGACCTGTCTCTATAGCTCTCTGTGGCTTTGTAGTGCTTTGTACTACATTGTTCTAGGTTGCATTGTTTTGTTTTTCCCGAGGAAGGTTGAACTTCACAGTCTTGGCAGAAGGAACATTCTCTTTTGGAACTATGGGTTCTCCTTTCTTTGCTTGCATTATTGCAGCCACTTCCAATGCCACCAAATTGGAAGCAGGTTCTTGGGTCTTCTATTGGGATCAAAAGTAGATTTCACAGGGGTGGACTTGGACAATATTTTACAGTGTGGCCTTCTCCTTTGCATATATTGCATAAGGGCTTGTAATCCATAGACCTTCTAGGGTTTGTACAATTCGGTGAGATGTGACCACCCTTTTCTCCACATCTGTAACACTCCACCTCTGATCTCTGGCCACTGCCACACTGTGGTCCTCTGTAACTTTGAGAGAGAAACTTCCTTGGACCAAAATTAGGGCCAAACTCTCTAGGCTTTGGTCCAATGTCCTATGTTGTCGCAGGGACATTGTCTTCTACACAAATCAAAGGGGTAGAGGTCAAAGAGGAAGATCAAACTTTAGAGGAAGAGGTGCTAGAAATGTATATGCAGCCTATGGATAAAAAGGTACCTCAAATGCTTGTGGAAGAGGGGTTTACTCATCTAGAGGAAGAGGCACTTGGCAGCAGCCCCAAATGAGTCATGAACAGCAATCAAATCCAAATAAGGATTGTCACTATTGTGGCAAATCTGGGCATGTAGCTAAAGATTACTACAAGAAGCAAAATGATAAGAGAGCAAGAGGAAGGCAACATGGTAATTATGCTTCTTCTAGTGGTATGCAGTAGGATTACAGGTTGTTTGCTATGCAACATGTGAAGAAGAGTTTGCCTACACAAGGCAAAGCAGATTATGTATGGTATATAGACTCAGGGGCATCTAACCACATGACTCCTCATGGAGAGTGGTTTGACACATTGGTAGAAGGTGCTCATGGATATGCTTGCACAAGGGATGATACGCAACATGACACTTAGCATACAGGTATTGTTCCCTTGATGATGCATGGTGACAAGAAAAAGAGTCTCTATGATGTGTTACATGTACTCTCCATAACCAAAAACTTACTTTCTATGGGACAAATGGCTAAACAGAGTCTAAAAGTTAGATTCAATAAATATGAATGCTACATTGAAGAGTATGTTCAAGGATGTAAACTCATTGCTAAAGGCAAAACAAATGGCAGGATGTTTACATTGGATACAAAAATTCCATCATTGAATGTTGCTATGTACTCACATGGCAATGCTGCAATAAGGGACATTGAGATATGGCATAAAACGATTGGTCATGTAAATGTTCAAAAGTTGAAGAATATGCAACATAAGAAAGTTGTAATTGGACTCCCTAAATTCAAGCATGTGGAATTGGGACATGTATGTCAGTCAGGTCAATTTGGGAAGCAATCAAGGCTTCCATTTATGAGGCATGTAAGCACTACTATAGACCATTACAGCTTGTACATTCTAATGTATGGGAACCCTCACAGAATGCATCTCTTGGGGGATCACGTTACTATGTGCCATTCATAGATGACTATAGTAGATACACATGGTTGTATGTGCTGAAGCACAAGAGTGATGTCATGGATGCTTTTTAGGACTTCAAGAGACATGTGGAGAAAGAATTGGTTTACTACATCCCATGCTTGAGATCTGATAGTGGTGGAGAATATGTCTCTAAAGACTTTGATCACTTCTTGGAAGTCCATGGGATAAAGAGGCAATTGACATGCAGCTACACACCACAACAAAATGGTGTGGCAAAAAGGAAAAACATGGTGATCATGGAATCGGCTAGAGCCATGTTGAATGAGAAGACCCTACCAAATGCATATTTGGTAGAGGTTGTAATGAATGTTGTGTATATCATGAATTGTACACCAACAATACAAATACATGAGGTGACTCCTCATGAGAGGCTTTATGGGATAAAGCTGGGCATTAGCCATCTTAAGTTCTTTGGATGTTTGGCATATGTACATGTTCCAAATGAAAAGAGGAAGAAGCTTGATCCAAAGGCACAAAATGCCATCTTTATTGGGTATGCACAAGATAGGAAGGCTTAGAAATGCTACAAACCTTCTATTCATGAGACATTGGTCTCAAGAGATGTAGTATCTAATGAGCTGAAGTCATGGCATGAAAAGAAGACCATCTTGATGAATGATGATGATGTTTGTCAGGAGACTTACGTACATGTAGGTACAAATGAGAGTGTAGAAATTTTTGGGCCTTCTAAAGATGCTACTACATCTGTTAGTCCTTGGACAGGTAGATTGAGGACTTTAGCATCTTTGTCCACTAACATGGGTATGTCAGTGAGGATGAGAAATGTGGATAAATGCAAAGGAAAACTTGATGATGTTACTGGGCCACTCACTTGTGGTTATGATTCACCTAGCACTGATAGCTTGGATAGTGAGTTTGGTATTCCATCAGTTGTGACTCCTGGTGTGAGACATCAATACATACCACCTCATGAGAGAGGAGAGTCGCATATTGCACCTCAGTTGAGGAGATCAGAAAGAGTCAGGAAGCCTATGGATAGGCTTATATACAGTGAGGCACTATGCATATATGGCAAAAGTCACTTGCTTCAAGGAACCCACAAAGTTTTCTGAAGCAATTTTGGAGGATCATTGGTGTAAGCCAATGGATGAGGAATATTAAGCATTGGCTGAAAATGACACTTGGGATTTGGTTGATTTTCCTGAAGGAAAAATTCCTTTTGGTTGCAAATGGGTATACAAGGTGAAGTGCAAATCAAAAGGCATATTGGAAAGATACAAGGCAAGAATTGTGGCAAAAGGGTATGCACAACAATGTGGCCTCGTTGCTAAAATGGAAACCCTGAGAATAGTGATTGCATTGGCACCATCAAGAGGATGGAGTATGTATTAGATGGATGTGAATAATTATTTTCTCAATGGTCTTTTGGTTGAGGAAGTATACATGGATCAGCTCGAGAGCTATGTCTCAGCTATGTACATCCAGATTTTCCTACACGTGTGTAGATTGAAGAAAGCATTGTATGGCACCTAGAGCTTGGAATTCTAAGATAAGTGCATACTTACAAAAACTTGGTTTCACTATGGGAAAGGCTTATCATAGCCTATTCACAAAGAAGACAAGGGCTGGTTATGTGATATTGGTCATCTATGTGGATGACTTGATCATTATAGGTGATGATGTCATGGGAATCGGAGAGATCAAGTAAATGTTACATGTTGAATTTCAGGTCAAATATTTGGGTGAGCTGAAGTATTTCCTTGGGATTGAGGTTGTCTCTACACTTCATGGTACTTGGTTGTTGCAAAAGCAGTATGCATAAGACATGTTAACCAAGTATGGTATTTTGGATTGCAAGTCTTTGAGCACTCCATTGGAGCAAAATCTTAAGCTACTTGCAAATTTTGGACATGAGATTGAGAATATCACTATGTATAGACAAATGGTGGGTAGCCTAATTTACCTTACCGTTACTAGACCAGACCTTAGCTATTCAGTTAGACTGATTAGCCAATTCATATAGAAGACTCACTTGGATGCAATGAGGAGGATCTTGAGATATGTGAAGGCTACAACAAATTATGATCTATTCTATGAGCATGGTAAGTCTTTGGAGCTTACAGGAGATACAAATGCTGATTGTGGGTAGGAAGTGCCTATGGTAGGAGATCTACTAGTGGATATGCATTTTCCCTTGGTAGTAGTATAGTCAGCTGGAGCAGTAAGAAGTAACCTACAGTTGCACTCTCTAGTACTGAGGAAGAGTATAGAGGTGTTGCACTAGCTGCATGTGAGGTAGCATGGCTCATGAAGCTTCATGATGATTTGGGCATGCAGGAAGTCAGGCCTGTCACATTCTATTGTGACAACATGAGTAGTGTGCTCCTAGTTAGTAATCATGTATGTCATTCTAGGACTAAGCACATTGAGGTACACTATCACTTTATCAGAGAAAAAGTGATTGCAGAATATTTCGATATTTAGTGTCTACTCAATGTTCATAATGCTTTTCCATTTGTGATAGTTTATATTGTCGGTCACGATCACGAGGTGCCTCGCTCCAAAAATACGCAAGGCAATTTATAGGTTGTTGAATGTATTGCAATGGATCTCACAGAAGGAGATCAAGACATCCTCTATTGAATCCATAAGGCAAGTAGTAGTGGAGACGCTTTGTCTTTTGAGAGGTACTTTCCCACAAGCATGCTCACAATACAAACTCACCTCGTAGCACATCTCATAGGATGAAGTGGAGATTGGCGGACCTGTCCATATGCAATGGATGTTCTTCTTGGAGTGCTTCATGAAAACCCTGAAGGGCTTTGTGTGACAACAAGCTCGGCCAAAAGGTAGCATGTAGTGTTGGAGGCATTAGTGCATACTATGGTTATGCACAGGAGCATAGTCGCAAGTGGGAGAGGCCACACCTTAGACATACCCTAGTAGAGTACAGCTATCCCATAGATTATAGGAAAGATGTTGTAATCATGAATGATGAGGGGAGGAGGGTGATGTCTCACATGAGGGAGTTGTGCCAACAAGTATTTAGGCACAACGTTCTGGACCATTGGAAGAATATATCTGAGGGGAGGAAGGACTATGTAGTGGTGTCCTTGCATGAGGAGTTTTCGATACTTACATTGGCAGAGAGGTTCTCCACTGAGTGGATGATGGAATGTATGTGTGCATACATGTCACATAGATGATCAGATGCACACAATGCAATTAAGAGTGGTGCCTCAAAGCCTAAGTGGCTAGACGTTGTAGGAGTGTTTGGGGTAAAAATTCTACCACATGGGTAAGAGACAATAGGGTGAAGGGAGATTCATTGAGAGGAGTAGACGGAAGAGAAGGGGTTTAAAGAAATAGAATATGTAGAAAAATACTCACAAAGGTGAAGCCTATCAAATTATTTCTGCATTCTAAGAAGATAAATCTCTTGTAGACAAAAAACATGCATAAAATAATGGCTTCCTCTATGCTGCTCAAACTGCCAATCTGATGCTTCCATTGGCTCCAAAAGGGAGCTAAAATACTAGGATACCTAGCCACAATTCTACTAGATCACTCCTTCATCTCCCAGTTCAAAGTGTTGTTCACTGCTTGAAAACTGCAATTGCAGATCGCGCGATTTTGCCAATCCTTCTTTTTACATAAAATACTCCCAAAATGGCTAAAAGCTACGTGATTTCTTTTACATGTCATCCTATTCTAGATTTGTCTATAATTTTTGGATTTTTATCAGATATAATATCTAAAATATCAAAAATCGGCTAAACTTATCCAAAAATCTAGTAGTTTTGGACCATCCACACTATGGACACTGACATTAGTGACTAATATGACATTGGCTCTCTAGATCAATAAGAAAGTGGAATGATGATGCATTCTAGATTTTTCACACTGTGTCCCTGTAGTGCCAAGACATCCACCCCCTCTTAACCTGCACATCCTCCGGCATGTGCCAATGTCTTATGGATCTATAGTATCAGAAGAAGTATCTTCTACCATGTCAATGTCTTCATCTTCTACCTCTTCTTCTTCCATATTCTCATGTTCATGCTCAGCAAACTCTTGAATGGCTTCATACATCTCTAAAGTGTCAACATAAATAACCTCCTTTTTTGCCCTATTTTCAACATTAATTGCTGCAGAAATTTCAGCCACTATATCAATATCAACTAGCCCTAAAGCCATCAAACCATATGTCTTTAGCGCTTTTTAAGCCCATCCAACATATTTCTTCTCAACCTCCTAAAATTTTGGCACGATGCCCCACCACATGGGGTGTTTCAACCATAATTTCACTCCACTGTATGTCTAGTTTTTCCCATGGCACTATGGCTTTAGCCTAATTTCTTGTTGATGCCATGACTGCCATAGCTTCCAACATACTTGTTCCATGCCCTTAACCGTTTAGGTTTTTGCAACGTTGCATAGGTGTAGGTTCATTTTTATGTAATTTTTCACGTAGAAAGCAATAAAAACACACTCAAACATAAAAACAAGTCTAAAGTGAGGCTTAATACTCATGCCTCAGCCTTGTTACAAATTCACAAACATAAATCATGTTTTTTCTTATTTATTGAGTGTAAAAATCTTTTTTTTTTCATTTTTCTCTATTTATTTCTTCAAGATTTATGAAAATTTAGAATAGTGATCCCTCACTAATCAAAAGCACTCATTCCCATTTTTATATTCATTTTAAATCCATGGAAACTCAGAACACTTACTAAAGCCCCCAATTTCCATCATTTCTTCAAAAATCGCACTTTCCAGGTTATACGTGTTTTGAGGAAAATTTACTATGTCATCAAATTTTTTGGTTTTTTTTCTTTCATTTCAGAGATAACTCAGCATATGCAACGAAGATCAGTCATCATCACTCATTTTCTTCAATTATCTTTCATCAAACAAAGAAAAAGAACACTTACTCATAAAAACCAACGTGTTCAAGGTGCATATCCCAAGATTGAGAGGCCGCTAGTGCTTCCCTCTTGCTGCTGACATGCTCTCCAACCCCCATCTATGTCCTCTACTACTCCATCAGCATTGTTTGCTTCAAAATCATCATCACCCCCACCCCCTTCTCTCTTTCATTGATGCATATGAACAGGCCACAAGAGGAGAGACGAAGGAGGAGAGAGAAAGACTAAAATCCAAATTTTCATTCCCTTCATCATATTACACATGGTTACTATCAAAATCTTGCCCTCTCTGCATAAATCAGGGATCTCCCTCTCTCTCTCTCTACATGGTTGAGCATCAAGAGGCACACAAATCCCCAAAAAATGGGACGCCAATCAAAAAACGCCCCCTCCTTGCATCTTGATATATTTTTTGCATGTTTTCTTCATTTAGAGTTTCATTTCATTTCATTTATAAAATGCCCACTTCAAAAAACCACTTTCACACTACCGCAGAAGGGTTTTTGGCCTGTTTGGGGTTGCAAATAGACTCAGATTCGCAATTCGATTGGACGGCTAGCTTCGTGACATCGAAATATATAAAGTTGGGCCCTGCCACACACTTTCTAGCTTCCAGATGCAATAGCTGCTTTATAATGCCAAACCTTGCGGGGATTAAATGGGGGGTCAAACGACCTCCGATCGATGAACCAAGACTTGCATTAGATTCCTGATGTCAAAATGCATCTAGGAAAACTCCAGCTTGGTTATTCGCCACTGTTTGATTTTTCATGAAAATTTGGCTCTAGTGCTTCCCAAGCACTTCTTGCTCCAAAATGGCCTCAAATGCTTCAAGCACGACTCAAAAGCGGCTCCCAAAATCTACCCCTCACAAAAATTCACCATCAAACTGTCTATTTTGTTTCAACATATCAATTATTGCATCATGAAATTCGCGCTTTACGATTCCAAGAACTTCGCCAAGTGTCAATTCTCCTCTACTGCCAAGTATGCGATCTTCTAAGGCATTTTTAAGGTTTGTGGCACTCTCAAGATCCGATTGTAACCTATAACCGGGTTGCTTGCCCCTTTTCTCCCTTCTTGTTTCTTCTCTTGAGATTCATTCTCCATAACATGCGTAAGTATCACTTTTTCAGCCTCTTTCTGCTGCTCCATTTTACTTGATGTTATGCATTTAGATGGGCCTAAAGAGGAAGGACAAGCAGTGTCCTCATCTCTGCTTCTCTTTTCTTCCACAAGAGCTTCTAGATTATGAACCTTAGCCAAATAAGCATAGGCTAAAAATGAATCCACTAGCGCACTCCATCCTGTTCTCCATCATATACTCTGACATGCATCAGCCAATTCAGACTTTGTTGTTTTGCCATTTTCCATGCAATCTAATGCTTGCATCCAAACACAAGATTTTGCTTTAGCCATGCCTTCATTACGAGCTTCATCGGCCCTTTCGACTCTCAACCCATATGTAGCTACATCTATGGCAACAAATGCTTTCCTTGCAGCGATCTCTTCCAACCTCTTTTGCATGCCACCATTTCCAAAATTTGGCCCTATTGGAAGACCGGCTTCTATTGCATGTATCTTACCATCTTTCCAAAAGATTAACCTTTTCGCTTTTGCTTCACGGTAAGCTCTATAGTCTCACTTTTCATGCTGTAAACTATTACACCAAATGCATCTCCTCTTGTATCCTTCTTTGTGCAGCCTTTGGACTATTGCCCAAGCCTTTGTTAGATATGATTAATGCCCCACCCTCATTAGGTGCTACCAATGATCCATGGTGCTCAAAGTTGTAAGGCCCCCATTATGAGGAGAAGCCAAATGTGAGCCCGTACATTGGTTGAGTCCTGACTTGTATATCAAATGAGGTCTATGTGACCGGATGGCAAAAAGGTGACTGTTGTGGGTCTAATCTTTGGGTTAGACGGAATGGTTGAGCTGGTAGCAACTCGACGCGCATTGCATCGAGCTGGCCCCCCTGGCGGGGGTCCGGGGGCAGCGCCCCCAGCCCGATGGTAAAGGAAATATTCCCTGGCCGACTAGTGGAGGCTCATATGGTAGGTCGGTCAGCAAGCCAACCTAACGACCTTCGCGGGCTATAAAAGCTAAACCCCTTCGCAGCCATCTCTCACTCATCTTTCACCCAATCAAAGTTGTTGTTCCAGCTAACCTTAAGCTCTTCACCTATCTTCTATCTAGATCGCCATCTAAGCTTCGCACAGTGGAAGCGCATGGGTGGACAGAGCCATCTTTGTATCAGTTGTTTGGAGTTAAAGAATTTACTGATTCTCCTCTTATCTGTTGTGTACTCTCTATCTCTTTCTCAGATTCTGTTCACTGCGCCGTGTAATATTTTACATGGTATTAGAGCCCAGGGGGCTCTAGAGATCGGAGAGTGTGCAAGAGGCAAAGGCTTCAACAGTAAAGAGAAACTATGTCGACTTCCAAAAGCGGTTCTGGCGCATCAGGAAGCGGTGCAGAAGGTGGTGTTGCTGTACCGGCTATTCAAACATTGAGGATTTGTCCACCAACATTCAGCGAAGGCAAGTTAGATGGTACAATCTACACCTTGTGGAAGTTCAAAATTACAACTATCCTTGATTCTTATGAGTTTTTGGAGACTGTGATGGGGACTGATGCAGAACCACAGTCTACCCTCGACCCATCAAATCCTAGTGTGATGATTCCTCCGAATGCAGATCTTCTACGAGCTTGGAAACGAAGGAATGCAGATGCATTGTGTGCCTTAGTTACAAGCTGTTTTGACAGTGTTCTAACTTTGATTCAGCATACAACCAAAGCGTCAGAGGCTTGGAATGTACTAAGGAGTCAGTATGAAACACGAAACCAAACGAGGATTCAAAACTTGGAGAATCAACTAGCAGCGGAGAAGTTTGCTGAAGGAGAGACGGTTGAAGCATTCATCACTCGGACTAAAAATCTGCACGACCAGATGGCTGGCGCTGGGATACAAAAGACTAGCAAAGAGCTAGCTCGGAGGTGTCTTCAAATTCGTCCACAAAAGTTTGATGGACTAGTAACTACCCTTAATACTCAAGTGAGACCTCAAGCTTTGACTTTTGAGGAGTTTTGTGCATTATTAATGGAGGAGGAGTTGAGGCTAAAAGCCCAAGAAGGAAGCAACAATGGAGATGCTGCATTCTCTGCCAATGCAAAAGGAAAAGGTGGTTCCTTCACCAAAAATGATGGTGACAAAAAGAAGAAGGGCAGAAAGAAGAAGTTTCAAGGAGAGTGCTTCTACTGCAAGAAGAAAGGACATGCAATTGCAGATTGTCGTGTCAAGAAGGCAGATGAAAAGAATGGTACCCTTAAAAGTAAAGGGAAAGAGACAGCCAATATGGCTGAAGCAGAGCTGGAATTATTCATGGCGACCATTGAGGAAGTGTGCTCCTTAGCGCAAGAAGAATCTACCACTAACTCATGGGTGTTGGATAGTGGGGCCTCCCATCACATGACCAACAAGAAAGGTCTATACAATTCTATGCAGCCTCTACAAGAATCCATCACTGTGACGGTTGGACATGATGCTAAATGCCCTACTGTGGGCACAGGTACTATTTCTTTTGTTGCTGCAAATGGTGAAGTCAAAAAGCTTTCAAATGTGTTGTATGTTCCCGAAATCAGGAGAAATCTCTTATCAGTTGTTGCCATAACTGATCTTGGTCATGAAGTAAGGTTCAAGAAGACAGGTGCAAAAATTATTGATAGTGCTAGCACAATTGTTGGCAAAGGAGAAAGAAGGAATAACCTATATGAGCTAACTGCTCTTACAGCCACCGCTGGAGTGGGCACAAGTAAGCTTTGGCATGAAAGGTTTGGACACATCGGATTTGCAGTATTGAAGGAGATGCAAAAGCAAGGTATGGTTGCTTACCTACCTACAATAACTGAATTGAAGAAACCATGTGAAGCTTGTATGATGGGCAGGCAACAGAGAAAGGCATTTCCACAAGAAAGCAAGAATAGAGCATAGGCTCCTCTAGAGTTGTTGCATGCTGACTTGTGTGGTAAGATGCCTACACAGGCCTTGGGGGGATCTTCTTATTTTATGTTGATTGTCGACGACTACAGTAGGAAGATGTGGGTGTACTTCCTTCGTGATAAGGCTCAAGATTTTGGTCAGTTTAAAGAATGGCTAATACTTGTTGAGAATGAAACAGGGAAAAGTGTGAAGAAATTTAGAACAGATGGTGTGAGTTCAACTCAAAGGAGTTTGAAGGCTTTTGCAAGAGCAAAGGGATCAAGCGTCAATTGACGACGCCTCACACACCTCAGCAGAACGGTGTTGTGGAACGCAGAAATCGCACCATTGTGGAGATGGCAAGATGCATGCTAAAGGGCAAGGGATTGCCTAACCATTTTTGGGCTGAAGCTGTTAATACTGTAGTCTACATTCTAAATCGGAGCTATACAAAGGCTCTCAAGGGAAAAACACCTCATGAGGCTTACACTGATAAGAAACCATCTGTCTCACATTTCAGAATTTTTGGATGTGAATGTTATGCACATGTTCCAGATGAGAAGAGAAACAAGTTACAACCAAAAAGCAAAAAATGTATCTTCTTGGGTTATATTGATGAACAGAAGGCTTACAAGTTATATGACCAAGAGGCAAAGAAGATCATCGCGAGTCATGATGTGGTGTTCAAGGAGAAGCTGCATACAGTGGAGGAGGAGAGGGCAAGTTCTTCCACTTTATCATCAAGCGAAGAAGTAGTCCACTATGAACCTGTCCCGAGAGCTATCCCTATCCTTAAGGAGGAGGAAGCATCATCTTCATATGATGAGGAAAAAATTCACCAACTTGACATCACCCCACCGGAAAGGCCATTGCCGCGCTGGGTGAAGTAGCTCTATGACCACAATAATCCTATGACTGCATCTGTTGAGGAGAAGCCAGACGGACCAAGGAGGTCTCAGAGAATAGAGGAGCAAAGGAGGGCTTCTACTCACATAGTTAATATGGCCTTGATGGTTGAGATTATGAGAGAAGTAAAGGAGCCAACTGACTCAGAAGAAGCACTTGCAGATCCATCATGGAAGGCTACTATGCAGGCGGAGTACGATAGCATAATGAAGAATGACACTTGGGAGCTAGTGGATCGACCAACAAAGCAGAAGGTTATTGGCACCAAGTGGATCTGGAAGGTAAAGTACAAGGCTGATGGTACCTTAGAAAAGTACAAAGCTAGACTGGTTGCCCAAGGATTTTCACAAGTTGAAGGGTTTGATTTTCAAGAGTCATTTTCCCCAACTGCCAGAATGACCACTATTCGCACGGTACTTGCAATGGTTGCCCGCAAGAAGTAGCCAGTGTACCAAATGGATGTTAAGTCAGCGTTCTTAAATGGTGACCTCAAGGAGGAGGTGTACATGGCTCAGCCACCAGGGTTTGAGGCCCCTCATTCTGAGAACAAAGTGTGTAAGCTGAAGAAGGCATTATATGGGCTGAAACAAGCCCCCAGAGCATGGTACCAGCGGATAGATAAGTTCTTTTTAAACCTAAACTTCAAAAGATGTGCCTCAGATGCTAACTTGTATGTTTACAGGGATGGTAAAAAGTCTGCAGTGATTGTCCTATATGTGGATGACCTTCTTATTACAGGTGACTATGAAGATATGATCAACCAAACTCGAAAGGCTTTGAGTTCTGAGTTTGAAATGACAGACTTGGGCTTGCTGCACTATTGTTTGGGGATTGAAGTCTGGCAAGAGCCAGGAAAGATCTTCATCTCTCAGAAGAAGTATGCATGGGAGATCTTGAAGGCATTTGGCATGACCGAGTGCAAGGAGATAGCTACACCTATGGAGGTGAATGCAAAGTTATCCGTCAAGGATACATCAGCACTAGCAGACATTGGGAGGTATAGGAGGTTGGTTGGCAGTCTAATCTACTTGTGCAACACTAGACCATATATTAGTTTTGCTGTTGGTGTTTTGAGCAGGTTCTCAAACAAACCTCATGAGAGTCATTGGAAGGCTGGGATGCAGGAGCTCAGATACTTGAAGAAAACTCTTGACTATGGTATCACATACAGTTTCGGAACTTCTCTTGTGGGGAACTGTGACTCAGATTGGGCAGGAGACATTGATTCTAGGAAGTCAGTTTCTGGTTATTGTTTCTCTTTGGGTTCAGGAATTTTCTCTTGGATTAGTAAGAAGCAACCAACAATGGCATTGTCTTCTACCGAAGCAGAGTACAAGGCAGCTTGTTTTGCTGCATGTGAAGCCGTATGGTTGAGAAGGATTCTATGGCATATGGGAGTGCAGGATGAAGAACCAACTGTGCGGAGATGTGACAATTAGAGTTGCATCGCCATTGCCAAAAATCCAGTGTTTCATGCACGCAACAAACATATAGAGATTCAGTATCACTATGTGTGTGATTTGATGGAGGATGGGATACTGGAACTGGTCTACTGTCCAACAGAGGAGAATGGAGCAGATATCTTCACCAAAGCACTTACGAAGGATCTGCTTCAAGTTCATCTTCAGAGACTCCGCATTGGGCCGAGGAGATAGTTCACCTATGGGTGGACATTGAGGGGGGTGTTAGATATGATCAATGCCCCACCCTCATTAGGTGCTACCAATGATCCATGATGCTCAAAGTTGTAAGGCCCCCATTATGAGGAGAAGCCAAATGTGAGCCCGAACATTGGTTGAGTCTTGACTTGTATATCAGATGAGGTCTATGTGACTGGATGGCAAAAAGATGACTGTTGTGGGTCTAATCTTTGGGTTAGATGGAATGGTTAAGCTGGTAGCAACTCGAGGTGCATTGCATCGAGTTGTGGTGTAAGGGAGGCCCGATGGTAAAGAGAATATTCCCTGGAATATTCCTTGGCTGACTAGTGGAGGCTCATATGGTAGGTCGATCAGCAAGCCAACCTAACGACCTTCGCGGGCTATAAAAGCTAAACCCCTTCGCAGCCATCTCTCACTCATCTTTCACCCAATCAAAGTTGTTGTTCCAGCTAGCCTTAAGCTCTTCACCTATCTTCTATCTAGATCGCCATCTAAGCTTCGCACAGTGGAAGCGCATGGGTGGACAGAGCCATCTTTGTATCAGTTGTTTGGAGTTAAAGAATTTACTGATTCTCCTCTTATCTGTTGTGTACTCTCTATCTCTTTCTTAGATTCTGTTCATTGTGCCGTGTAATATTTTACAGCCTTCTCTTCTACCTTAGCATCCAACCTTTCCACCTTTGCATAGATTTCTGTCAAATTCAACCTCAAATCGTGCATGCCTTTGATTAATTCATCCACAGCATCACCTTTAAGAGCCGGACCAACAAGTATAGCTCGCTATTCTGCCTTAGCTACAGGCGCCTTGGCTTCAATTTCAACCCCCTTTTGAGAACTGGCACATGTGGTGCTTGTACCCCATCTTAATTTCATCCATTCTCTCTTTACCAACATATGCACTACCTCAGTTACATTAGCCCAATCTAATTTCAATCTCGTTTCAGAAGAGGCATCTTCTAAACAATTAGTCAGCTTCTCCTGCAAGACAAGATCTGCAGCCTTCAGAAACAAATCAATTTTCTGACTCTCCAATGATTACTACTCATCGGCATCCAACTGCGCATATCGACTTTCAAATTCACATAGCAAAGCTGTGTAGTAGTCAACACTTTATTAGGATTTTCAATATAATCTGTAATTTCTTTTTAGTTACCAATCATGCATCTTCTAAGAAAAACTCTTCTCTCAAAGCTTTTCTTAAAAGCTACCCAATTAGTATCTCTTCTATATAACTCATCAATCTGATCATGCAATGCATATATGGCCAAACGGAAGAAATACCGACTCCGTGCATACTTTGGTACCCCATGAAACAACATATTTTCTTCATACAACTGGATGAAGGCTGAAATATTTTGATCCTTAAACTGCTTCAATTCCTGTCCCACTGCTTGCAATGTATTCACAGCTAAGGAATCAATTATTTTTTCTTCATGCCGAGTTTTTCATCTAATATTGCAACAACAACTACTATGTTGTTGTTGCTGCAACAAAGCAATCATCTATTATAAAGCATCACCACCACTTGAATCTGCAAAATTTTCCATCTTTACACACCTCTACTACTGACTTTCACGTCGGGTTTACCACTATCAGAGTGTTTGGGGGTTCAAAATTCTACCACAGGGGTAAGAGAAAGTAGAATGAAGGGAGATTCATGGAAAGGAGTAGACATAAGAGAAGGGGTTTAAATAAATAGAAGATGTAGAAAAATACTTAACAGAGGTGAAGCCTGCATTATGAGAAGATAAATCTCTTGTAGACAAAAACGTGCATAAAACAATACCATCCTCTATGCTACTTAGACTGCCAATCTTGTGCTTCCATTGGCTCCAAAAGGGGAGTAAAATACCATGATACCTGCCAGAGCTCTCTCAGATCACTCCTTCTCCTAGTTCGGAGTACTGTTTACACTGCTTGAAAACTACGGTCGCGCATCACACGATTTCGTCAATCCTTCTTTTTACATAAAATCCCCAAAAAATGGGTGAAAGCTACTTTCTTTCTTTTACATGTCATCCTGTTCTAGAAGTTATCTACAGTTTTTGGATTTTTACAGAAATAATATCAAAAATTGGCTAAACTTTTCAAAAAATCTAGTATTTTTGAACCATCCACACTATGGACACTGACACTAATGGCATTGGCTCTCTAGATCAATAAGAAAGCCGAATGACAATGCATTCTAGAGTTTTTCATGATGTTTCCGTGTAGCGGCACGACAATGCAGAGGATTGGTGGAGACTCAGGGAGGAAGTCATAGATTCTCTAGTGCGATGGTGGTAACAAGAGGCAACGAGGGCACGATTGGAGGCAGGGGTTGTGCATCATCTGGGAGGAGTGGTAGCCATAAGACTTATCTACAGGACTTTGTGAGTTTTCTTTTGGTTCTTCTCACTTTCTTATTTAGAATATCACTTGTACTAACAATCGTGTTTCTAACAATGCTATTCTATTTTCTTTGCAGCACTCCATCACAAACCTCGATCCCACAGGTTTTGGAGACTCCATATGCAAAGAGACATGGTCTCACTGCACTTATCGATAGATTTTACGTGTGCAGTGGCCCTGTAAATCAATCCTCTTTCTTGTTGGTAGTCACCAGTTTTTTTTAATAATGCATTATGTATAGGGGACTAATTATCTGGTTGTTCATTTTTTAGAGTCCGTTGACGCTCTTTTGCATTGAGATGAGCTTTCATATAGTGAGGATCTTTAGCACATGCTTGGATTCTCAGAGTGTATGTCATGTTCTTTTTGGTCCTGTGATTTGTGTAGGACTCTCCCATATCCCATGTAGCATTCCTTTGATGTACTTATCATCCGTTGTATAAAATCTCACTTTGTGATATTTACATATAGATTTTCATGTTTGTTTTGGCTCTCATCTCCATGGTTCCATGTAATTTCATGAATTGTCATCACTAGTCTTGTACAAATTTTATGAGTTATTACTCTTGTGGTTTTCAATAGTCTTTGCACCCTTCTTGACGAAGATTTCGTATCCAACATGTAATTGTTTTGCATAATATTACATAGTAGTTGCCCTGCCACAAAATTTTTCTTTCCTCTCTAACCATCGCTATTTTCGTCATAAATTTATTGCACACATCGCTATTAGTGTCACAATTAGCATTGCAAAGTATCACTAATAGTGTCACAATTAGCAAAATGTGATGCTATTTGGATCCCAGATAGCAATGCCCTCTACGACGAATTTGTAGAGATGCTTATATCAACACTTTTAGCACGGCAATGGGGGCAATTTTTTTAATGAACATTTGTGTCGCTTTGAACGTCGATATGAGTCCTGTATCTTGTAGTGGCTCAATTGATAGTTTCCATTACAATCCTGTGCTCTTGTAACCAAACTCTTTACTTGATCTCCTTCAAAATTGATTCCTTAATCATGAGCATTATGCATATGAACTAGGTAGGATCACCAAAGTGTAATGGCCTAGCATAATTAGTACAAATAACAATTTGCATGAAATATGCATATCATTGTCGATAACTTTATGAATAGGAAAAACAACCAAAAACATAACATAAGTTTTAGAAACCCCATATAGACATAAATTATACAGCATAATCATGTACAACAATACACTGTCTTAAAGAATACAACTTGATTCTTTTCTGAATTGAGAAATCATAGTTAATAGTATCAAAATTCTAAGAGACAATGATAAGAATATAAAATCCACTATCAACAATCCTCTCATTGCGCTATCTTGAAGATCTTTCATTTCAAATGAAGATAGATATGAAAAGATACAAAAAGGGGTACATCAGGACAACTTGCACCCTTCACATGACATCTCATGACATTTTAAGGTTGATTTATGTATGATAAACTAAACACCTACACATATACTAAAATACTAAGATGCAAGTACTAAGATGTAAGTGCTAAGGTGTAATTTGAGCCATAACATCCTTCTTTGTAAAGAATATAGTGTCTTTGCTTGTTGATGATCTAACTTGACCTTTGAGTTCCTTTTCATTCAAAAGAATCAATGGTATGCATCTTTCAAGGTTAAATGATTTATGGGTAAGAAGGAAATCTTTCAAAAGATGCATATTGCTTAGGCTTACAACTAGTATTGCAATGGCATCCTTTTCAGGGATTGTGACTTTGATATGTTCAAGTTAGTTGATTAACAACACAAGATCAACAAAAGGCCTACACTGATCCAAAGAGGATTGCTTCAACCTTTAAGGTAGATGATATGGTCTTCCTACTTGTTCAACCCAAGAAAAGCTCCCTATCTCTTGGGAAATTCAAAAAGCTTACTCTTAGGTATTGTGGACTTTATAAACCATAAAATGCCTTGGAACTCATGCATGCAAGCTTGACTTACCTCCTCATCTAAAGATCTAAAATATATTCCACATAAGCTTACTCAAATCATATGTTCCCAATCCAAACCATATCTCTGATGATGAAAAAGTTGTAATACTAACCCAAGGAATCCTCTTGAAGTCCAACCCGATAGGTTCTTGGAAATCAGGGAGAAGCCCTTGAGAAATCATATGTTATAGGAATATCTAATCAAATGGAAAGACTTCCTAGAGGAAGAAATAACCTAGATTGAGGAATCCATCTTTCAAAAGGACCACCCCTAGTTTCTCTCGACATCTCAATTGCTCTAAGTAGAAGAGAATGTAACATACCCAAAATTCTATAGTTAAATATACCCAATTCAACTTATTTGCCATTCTTTTTTGCTCAAAATAGGTTAATTAATTCATTTTCAACAGACAATAATGCATTTTGACCATTTAATTAAGATTGTTCATATTACAATACATTATTTTAGAATCTTTTAGATTTAGTTTTAAAATGTTTACATATCCAAAACTAATTTCTCAATTATTTTATTGAATTTTTTCTAATTACTATTAAATTTTTGAAATTTTCATATTTTGAATTAGTTTTATAAAGATTATACACACACATACACATATACATACATGTATAAGAGAAAAAGAAAAAGAAAAAGAAAAACAAGACTAAGGTTATAAGGACTCATGGGCTAAGGGGGGTCACCGCCTTCTGGATGTGTGATGCCCACTCTCTCTCTCTCTCTCTCTCTCTCTCTCTCTCTCTCTCTCTCTCTCTCTCTCTCTCTCTCTCTCTCTCTCTCTCTCTCTCTCTCTCTCTCTCTCTCTCTCTCTCTCTCTCTCTCTCTCTCTCTCTCTCTCTCTCTCTCTCTCTCTCTCTCTCTCTCTCTCTCTCTCTCTCTCTCTCTCTCTCAATTTTCATATAAAATAAAAATTAAAGTAAAAATAAATTATAGTGAATTAATAAAAACATTTAATAAAATAAATCCCTTAGGCATTAGAACAAAAATAGTTCTCGTTTACTAAAACCTCATTCAAGGAAAATTTCCCTCCCCTCCCCTTAAAACTATTTAAAGGAGGGTCCATCTTCCCATTTTCAACACACATAGACAATGAATCAACTCTTGAGAGTGAGAGAGGGAGAAAAGATAATGAGCTAGAGGTGAGGAAACTCAATAAAGGAGTTGGTTGTAGTTCACATGCCGTCCCCCTATCTCGAAATCCTTTCATTTTTCATCCTTCCCATCCATGATGGCCCCTCATCCTAAGCATGTCAACATAGCGAGACCCTTGAATAGCCATGATACCAAAAATTTAGATGGATAATATGTTTGACATACAATATTTTATTTCTTATTGTTAAAAATAACTAAAATAATTCCAAATTTCTAACAAAATTATGTTTAAAGTAGAAGTAATTTTATTTTTATTTAGAAATTTCATTTCCACTAAGTCTAATAAAATAATGTTAAAATTTCTAAGAAAGTGTGACAAGATTAAAAATAAAATAATTCAACTAGACTAAAAATTAAAATTCATTGATCATGATTAATATCGTTAATTTTGAGAAGTTTTTAATTTAAAAAAGCTAAATTTTCTTATAAAAACTTAGTATTGATATAAATTTTTAAATAATTTTTATTTAGTATTTATAATAGTCAATTTATTGAGATATTAAATTATAAATTTAATTTATCATTGTAAATAAATTAAACTCAATAAAATTATATTTTTATTTAAAATATCATTTTTTTAATTTTATTTAATTGGTTGTATAAATTAGGATAAAACTCAAATTTACAAATAGATATTATTTTCACAAAGAAAAAATAATTTATTTTTTATTATTTTATTAAAGTATATTCATATGCATTGAAATACTTTGTGGACTTTTGTGAATGAAAAAATATAAAATAATATGCATTCATATGCAAGAAAAGCAAAATACATGTAAATACATGAGATGGACTTCGTTAGATTGACAAAGCATAGAAAAGTTCTAGTCGTTGAACTTAGATTTATTTAAAAACTATTTTGAAAGGAATGATTGGTAGAAAAGTTAAAACCCAATTACAATTGCTTTAAGGTATGAAAAGAGTTATATTAATTACAAATTTGTCTTGAGCAGTCGGACAGGAATGAGGCATGATACCAGCCTCAAGGCTACCTCAGTTACTCTTCACTTGGAGTATATTATACACTACCTTATGCGATCAACCAATATTCACGTATGTTCAGTCTTCCATTTTGGAAGGGTCACACTTATGGAGGGTGAGAATGAGTGGGGCTCTCGTATGAGTTGTAATATCAATCTCACACCTAAAATAGGGTTTCAAACCTATATGAGCCTAGTGTGGTTTAGCATTGGAAGGCTGAGGATGAATAGGGCAAGTGTAGTAACCTAATTTTAGATTGGTTGGCTTTTAAAGCAATTGTATATATATGAGAATAAAAATAAAAAATAGCTTTGTTCTCAAATGGATTTCTTAGTATCTGTAACTTAAGGATGTGCCAAAGAATCCTATGAAAAAATTAATTAATAATACATTTTTGTAAGCCATCGTAGCATGGTAGTATGCCTATTTAAAACAATAAAATATGCTTAGACACCATGGGAAGCATGTGGACAATTTTCTAATGGAATTATCCTACAATGGGGTGGACCCCGTTAGCTAAATGGCTTTCCCTAAGTTTAGAGTAAAGGCCGATAAGAGAGACCTTCTTTTGAGTCACTCATAGAACCTTTTTAGCATCATTTTTGGGGGTTAAGTATGAGATGGGGGCAAGTATGAGACTATGTCCAACTCCCCCTTGTTTTTTAATTTCATTGAACCAAGTACAATACTTGCCTACCTTAATCTTGGACGATTTACGAAATGCATTTGTTCCAATTTGGATGTTTAGCTTGCAAGGTAGACCTAGTGAATGCCTACTTAACTAAGTCTACATGCTCAAAGTTAGCAACAAATGGTGGTGAGTAGGATTGGTCCCTAAGCAACTATCAAACTAACCTTCTTAAGTTAAATTAGGATTGGGTATGTTTCAACCTCACTATCCACACTTTGATAGAATGAACGAAACTTTTAATGGGGAATTGATGTATATTCTAATAAAAATGATAAGGGAAAATAGAAAGGTGTGGGATTTAAAATTGTTGAGTGCACTTTAAGCCTATCGTACATCAATAGAAAGTGAAACTACTTTTTTATCTTTTGTATTGGTTTTTGGGCAAGATACTCTTGTTTCCATATACTACAAGGGAATGGACCAATAGCGATGGTTGGTTCTGACCAAAAATATCAATGTCACTATAGGCGTCACTATTGACGTCGCTATTAGCATTTCTATTAGCATCGCTATTCGCATCGCTAATAATAGCGATGCTAATAGAAATGCTAATAATAACCTTAAGAATGATGCCAATTAGTAACACTATTTGTGATGTGATGCAAATAGAGATGTCACTTTGAGGAAAAAAAAATGTTAAAAACTAGAGCGTGGCATTTGTTGAAAGCATTTGCAAAAGAGAACAAAAGAGAGAGTGAGAGAGATCAAAGCTGAGAGAGGGAGGGAGAGAGAGAGAGAGAGAGAGAGAGCCCATCACTGCCTTCCCTATTTCCATATGCGAAGAAGAAGAGAAGGGTGCAAAGGAGAAGGGAAAGAAGCTATGAAAGGGATGCGTAAAGAGTTTCAACTTTGAACCTTTGAGATAGGTACATTGCCTCTTCTTGCTTTATTTTTGTATTTTCTTCTTTTCTTTCTTTATTTTTGTTTGTGGAGAGATGCATTGAGAGAGAGGGAGGGATGGATGAAGAATAAGAGAAGGCAAAGAAGGGAGCGAGAGAAAGAGAGAAAGTGATGCCAGGAGGCATATTCCACAGTGGATTTCGTGAGGTTTTGCAGTGGATTCCATAAATTTATATTTATTTGTCGAGGCTCATACACAAGGTGGATTCTTTGTGTGAAAAGTTGATGGGGATGCCTGTCCTTTTCGAGCATCACGTTAATTTAATGTGCAAGTGGGTGATTCCATAGAGGGTGATTTTGCAAAATACATATTTAAATTAATGGATGTTTATGAGTTTAGAATGTGCACTCGTATTAAATTAAGGTTAGGACAGAGTTCCAACCTATTTATTTATTTTGTAGCTAAAGACTGCTAGATATTCACTTTTGTCGATTTAATTTTATTATTTTCTAACAATTGTGAATGCTTCAGTTGATGTGTAGAGCAGGCGGCGGTGGTGCTGGGAAGCACTGGGCGATAGCATGTATTCAAGTTATTTAGAAGAAATTATCATTTTTGATAGGCGTGCATCTTAGGCGTGGCACCAATATTTATTTTGATGCACTTATTTATTGAAGCGCTTGACATATATTTATTATTTTGTATGTGCATGGGCACACGATTTAAATATTCATTATTGGTCATTGTATTTGGGCAGAGCTCGACTCTTAGGATGCCCGACTGCTTTATTCTTTATTTGGAAAAAAGCAAACACAAAAGCTAAAGCATGCTAATTGTAAATTTGGGCTATTTTTTAGCTTGGAGATGAATAAAATATTAAATACATGCTTTGTGGAGCGCTCACACAAGGCATGGGGGAAGATTGTACCCAATTGGTCTTTTTGTTCATGTCGTGCAAGTCTATTCTCTTGGATTTTGAGCAAAAGGTAGAGTTCTTTGTTCTTGGGGACCTTCCGGTGCTCACTACGTACGCATACAGCATTCGATTTGCACACCAATGGTATCAGAGCAAAGCTGAGATCGAGGGCTTTCAATCGCTTACTATCTCGCGCGAAGGCGAAGCTCCTGGAACGAGTGGGCTCTACAATCAGTCTCACAACAATCCGTCAATACAGCGCATTCCTGGTGGTGAAGAACTCCCTGCTATGTAGTCGAATCGTGAAGGACCAGTCTCTACTACCAAAGGACCACCCAAGAAGATCCTTTGATGTATTGAACATCGTCGAATTCAGCACCGATGTCCTCTTGTCATGTCGCATTGATTCAAAGAAGTCAAGTTTTTCTTATTAAAGATTAAGCTTGTTAAGCTTACTAAAGCTTAAAGCTTAAAAACTACTACCTTTAAATTTTTCTTCTTAGCCAGCATTCACACTGGTTAATCCCAAACTAGTTTTTAACCTCTCTGCAAGCCCATGTTCACACCTGCATTGTGACAAAGAAAAATTCTAGCAATCAGACAATCATAAGCAGACTATACAAAAGAGTATCCGCTTGGAAGAAGTCTGACATCAATTTCCATAACTGCGGAGAAGAAAGATTGCTAAAAGCTACTTTTTTTTTTAAAGCAAGCCTTGTAAACCCGACCTTGAGCTACGCTCATCCCGCTAATAGGATTTCGAATGTGTGAGATTGTTTGAAATTTTGTAGGATGAGAGAGAGAGGGGGGGTGATAGAGTTATAGAGAGATGGAAGGAGATAGAAAAAGAGAGATGGGGAAAAAAGGAAAAATAACGAGAGAGAGAGAGAGAGAGAGAGAGAGAGAGAGAGAGAGAGAGAGAGAGAGAGATGGAGGAAAAGAGTAAGATAAAGAGAGAAAGAGAGACATTGCTTCCTATTTCTTTGTTTTTTAAGTTTCTTATTTTCTCTCTTTACTTTTGTTTGTGCAGAGATGGATGGGAAAGAAATAGAAAGTAAGTGGGACACAAATAGAGAATAGGAAAAGATAAGAATAGAGAGAGAGAGAGAGAGAGAGAGAGAGAGAGAGAGAAGTAGAGAGAGGTGGTGAAGAAAAACAATGAGAAAAACAAAAGCATATTGTTTTCCATAACATTGATAAAATGGATAACAATGATAGCCATAACACTCAAGAGCATGAGGCATATCTCAATCAACATGTGTCATGTACCCTTGCACTCAATGCAAGAGCAATTCAACAAAAGTATCGCTTGTCTATAGACCACATGCGACACTTTAGCGAGTTTCAATTGCATATCATTGACCAAGAAATCTTAGACTTTGAGCTAATGGTAA
This sequence comes from Lygodium microphyllum, assembly GCF_053477565.2. Taxonomy (NCBI): domain Eukaryota; kingdom Viridiplantae; phylum Streptophyta; class Polypodiopsida; order Schizaeales; family Lygodiaceae; genus Lygodium; species Lygodium microphyllum. The sequence continues at coordinate 55,778,825 of NC_141135.1, read as the reverse complement.
GAAAAGTGTGTACCAATCATACCATACCTTTAAATTATAATTGAATATCATCTACAATAATATTAGGTGTGCCATGGAAATGTTTACAAAGAGGTGTCATTTTGTCCCCAAGGAATGCACCTAGTGTGGCTTGTAAGAAGAGCTCATGGACGTGTAGTGGATAGAGTGCCTGAGCCGATAGATCCATTAAAGGGAACATCACTAACCACGCCCTTGATACCAGAAGAGATGGTGGGCCTTTTGAACCTTCCTCCAATCTTGGAGCTCGAGATGGAGGCAATGATTGATGCATTGCTGCCCATGGATACAGAGTCATCTGATCCATTAAGAGAGGAGGCATCCATACCATTATATGACGGGCATCGAGTATCTCACTTAGAGATGCTACTCGTACTCTTAAGTGTATGAGCAATGTACAGATAAAGCAATGCGAGTGTGACTGAGTTTTCTAGGTATATACTACTTTGCTTTATCTTTGACTCCATTATAAAAATAGTTTTTATGCTCTTCAAAGGTGCTTGGATTTTCTTGCTAAAATATCACATATTGCCACCTAGAAACATGATATCAGAGTCTCATAATGATACACAACTAGTGTTATAAAGGTTGGAGACCCATGGACTATAACTTCATTTATACATGTATCAATGATTGTATGCTATTTTGAGAAGACTATATGAGACTATGGAGACATGTCCGAAGTGTGGTGCTCATAGGTATCGATAGGACTTACAAGGGCATATTGTCCCTCAAAATGCTCTCAGATAGTTTCCACTTATATCGCGTACACACATCACATGTTTCGCATGTTGGACATGGCAAGCTTAACAATGTGGCATTTGCAAAATAGAACCACTGATGGAGTCCAACGAATACCAGCAGATTCACATGTATGGAGTTATATTGACTCCACCTTTCTTGGCTTTACACGAGAGCCGAGGAATCTTTGGCTCAAGCTTGCTATGGATGGTGTGATTCCATTCGGTCTTTGCCCAACTTCTTATAGTGTGTGCCCCCTGTAGTCCTTGTAAACTAAAACATCCCACCATGGCTGTCTATAAAGAAGGGACACATGATCCTTAGCTTACTCATTCATAGGCACTATAAAGTCAAGAACATGGACATCTATCTCCATCCATTAGTTGATGAGCTCAATAAGAAGGGGGGTTGCTATGGAAGACATGACCAAGCATATTAATCAGGGGTTCGCTAATATATGAGTCATTCTTATGTGGACCATACATGAATTTTTGGGATTTGAGGAGTGTTCAAATAAATGAGCTTACGTTCTTGTTGTACTGATATCTAACACGGATTTTTCATGTTTGTATTGGCTAGATAGGGATATTGTAATAAGTCTAGTTACCTCATGTTATGTGGACCACAGCTAGAGACTTCCGAAGGTCGTGGACCATAAAGAAGATGGTATATAAGGGATATTCTAATTTCTTGTTGGAGAGCCATGAATTGAGGGCAATTTTTCTTGGATGACCTCTAGCATGAATGAATATCAAAGTTGGTCCACCAATGAGTTGCTTCCGAGCAGAATGTGACGATTCTCATTTTTCTATGAGTTGCCATATTGGACCCACCTATAGATTAACCAATTTTTGAATCCCATGTACATTTTTAAGAATGTGCGGAGCTTATTATGGGACCATATAATTGAAAAGAGAGACATTGTAGGGGCACGGATGGATTTGAAGGAGATACACAAGATGGAGACACTTTGAGCTCTAATGGTTACAAGCAACTACCGCATGCTCCTTTAGTCCTGTCTACTAAAAAAGAGTGCATAGTGAAGCAAATTATTAGGTATTGACGGGGATGATGCATTTCCTCAGGCTTGCTTTTTCTAAAGATGAACAACTAAGAGGACTAAAATCCCATGATTTATACAAGATATCCTTGGTTTGTCCAACCTTGATAAGAAGGACAATCAGTATTTCACTACTTTGTGTTGATCTGCTTTAAATTTTTTGAAGTTTGTACTACCGACCACAATTGTAGAGTGTCTCACTCTAGAAATATGTTTGGTAATCTATGAGTTGTTAAATTTAGTACAATGCATCTCATAGAAGAAGATCAAGTCATCCTCTATTGAATCCGCAGGGCAAGGAGTGCTGGAGATACTCTGTCTCTTTAAAAAATATTTGCCCATGAGTATGCTCATGATACAAACTCACCTCCTAGTACATCTCTTGGATGAAGTGGAGATTGCAGGACCCATCCATACCCAATGGATGTTCTTCTTGGAGTGCTTCATGAAAACACTAAAGGGCTTTATGTGACAACGAGCTCATCCAGAGGACAGCATAGTTGAAGGTTGACTAGTGTCGAAGACATTAGTGTATATTTCGGAGTGGGTGCCAATGGTTCATTAGTGCATATTCATAGATACATTTTCTTGTTTGTTTTGGAGTCTCCTCTCTATCATTCCATGTAGTTTTATGATTTGTCATCATTAGTCTTGTACTTACTTGAATATTGAATCAACAACTCTTTTTTTCTATGAGCTCATTATACACGTGTCTTGAGATGACTATTGTGTACTCAATTTATAATTTCTTTATGAAACATTGTTCAATACATGGTATTGGAAGGTGCCTTGCCACCTTTTTTTTCTCTCTGTAATTATCCGGTAGTGATAGAAGAATAGTTTCCATCTAGATGATTTTTTATGAAGATATATGAAGATACAAAAGACACTTTTCATGAATGTCTTTGGTAAATTTAGGAGATGCAACCAGATAATGAGTTGGATTTTAAGAATTATGAACATGTGTAGGAAGAATACAAGAAGCAAATGAGCAAGTGGTTCAAGGACAAGGGCTCAAGAGAGAAATCTTATTTTATAATATAATAGCAACTTCTATTGTACCTTCTAAAAGATATTTCAAATTAAATAGGAAGGTCCTTTCAAGGTAGTTACAAAATATCCTATTGAATCATATCAATTTAGCACATTTGAATGGTCAAGTACACACAAGCATAGAGTACATGGTTTTAGATTGCAAGAAAACTAAAGATGTATTGGATGCATGGTGCAAATTGGGGGAATAACATCCTAATTGGAGTTGTGCTATGGTTGGGCGGACTCGATTGGTTGAGTGGCTTCTCAATAACTAGGTTTGGAGCCAAACATTGCCTTCTTTAGGGTCATTCTCATAGGAACTAGCATAGCACTATTTTAGGTTATCAATATGCAACTATGCCTTAGCGGCAAAGGGATCAATATTCTCCTTTCCCTCGAGGAATCACTCTTGTTGAATCAACTATAGTGCTCTTTCACTTTAGGTTTGATTGATGACATGAATGGATTTCTTAACTCAATGCTAAAATGTTTTTGCTCATTGTAGTTGAGTCATTAGGATCCTCAAGATCATCCTTATGGGTCTAATTACACATTCCCCTATGATTTATACTGAGAAGCAACCTAATCGCTTGAGCTAGGACCTCACAACTAGTGACACTTGTGACAAGCAATTGGGTGACTATCAAACATTTCTCCCTGAGTTTGTTAGGTTAGTACGTTTCACATGGTATTAGATCTCAATCACTTAAGATGAGTAGATGCAAAAAACGTAATTAGAAACAAGACCTAAAAATGGTTTGATATCCCTATTTAAATTAAAATTTTAAAAAGTAATGTTTTATGCAGAGCAACCTAGAGGAAGATTGATTTTCCCTTGTGTCATTCTTGATCAACTTATCTAATAGAATATTTTTTAGCCTATCTATACTTCAATCTATGGGTCAATTTATAATTAGTTTTGTCATTCCATCATCTTGATTAGAGCCTAGATTTTGTGGAGGCTTGAAGGGAAGGATAGAAACAACAACATGGATATCTCCTAGTTGATGTGAGAATGTTACTCACATTGAGAGGAATGTTAAGAGAGATGAGCTCCAAGAGGGGCTTCGTAGAAGTATTTTGGTTCTTTGAAACTAAAGAGACTATAACTTTTACTCTTATTGGTGTACAAGAGTTGAATTAGAACTATATGTGTATGAAAGCTTTCTAGGGTGATTAATCTTTAAGAGCACTAGGATTTGACTTCACAAGTCTTATATCACAAACATAAGAGCCTACAATGAATTGGAATGATCTAATCATGGCCATTGACATAATTGGAATGCCTCCCAAGGTGAGAATTGCTCAACCTAGTGCATCTCTAACTCGATCTATATAGTATGTTATTTGTCATGCACAAGAAAAACCACCAAGATATGAGAATATAGATCCTAAAAGCATCAATGATGAGGAGAGAGTTCATGAGATGGTGTTTTGGTATGAACCTCGAAGAAAAAGCCTAACAATCAACACTATCAGGGCCAAAATGACCAAAACAAGGGAAATAAACCTACCTCAACAGAGGGTTGTCAAAACAACAATATGATTAAGAAAATAAGGATTAAGATGAACTTGCACACAATCCAACTTGGTCCAATTGACAAAATGAGGTGTTTCAATTGTGATGAAGTAGGTCATTTCAAGCTGAGTGCCTTAAGTTAGATAGTAGGACTAGTCATAAATAGTTCACTCATCATAACACAACATCCAAAAATAGCCAAGGTAGAGGATATGCAATAATAGCATGAGTCCACCTTGAGAAGATGGGTGGAGAAGGTCCAACCATAAAAGGAGAGATTGAAAGATTCACTTAAGTACAACATGTGGTATAGCTCAAGACTTGTATGTGTGTGTGTATAGAGCCCACTACACCTTATCACACATTTTAATACTATGAAATAAGTCCTACTCATGTAATAGAACTTGAGCAAGTATTTTGTAATAAAATCATATTAATCAATTTTCATTTATATCTACATATTTATATATGATTAAAATGCATAGTGAAAGAGAAGAGTAGGTCCTAACCCATAGGTCATAACACTTAATTTCTCTTTAGACAAGGACACCTTGATTTCTCTAAGGGGGAGAGCATATTATGTACCCACCCTGCCATATTTGATGTCCAAAAAAAAGTGATAAAAGTAACCAAAGATGTTGCATATTATATTCTATATGAGTGAGCTTCAAGTTTAGTAATGCTTAAGTATGTCCATACTTTTACTAGATTTTATGAGATAACAATAAAAATTCTTTATATGGAAAAATAGAGATTGAATTTTGATCTTTTAAAAAACAATTTATATATAAATTGAAGTGATAAATCATAGAGCTTATCATCATGATTGCAATGCTTTAAATGAATCTAAATTCTAAGTTATCCATCATAACTTATGGTCATTTTAGGTTTTGTCCACAATGTCGGTTTTTCCATGTGTAAGGTGAGTGTGAGAAGGTTACATTTTTTAGGCATTGCTGCATGATTCAACAAACTATGAGACATCTTTATACATCCCCTTCCACCAATACCTCTCCTTAATCTTTTCAAAAGTAGCCTAGACATCTATGTGACCAACCCAAAGATTATCATGAAATTCTTACATAACTTGTAACTGAGTAGCCTTGTCACATTGGTCCTACAATGGAGAACCTTTCATCTTGGGTGCTTCCAAAGAAATCCATCCTTCAAAATGTAATTGTATGCTTTCCTTGTCATTCTTTTATACTCTTCATGAATCCATTCATCTTTCCTTGGCAATGTGCTCTTCTTGAAACATCTCAAATGTTGAAACATAATGTTTGTAGTGATTTTCCTATACTTTCCATGTTTTTTCTATTGTTGTAAACATTGTTCTTACTATTAGAATCATTGTTACAATAGCTATACTTATCAGTCCTTCTGTACCTACTATATCAATTGTTGTCCCTACATTTCTAACTACTTACCTATATTTACAATAGTTGACAATGCATTTTTAGTAGTTATACAAGTACTTTCTCTTGTAAATTCACCCTTATTAACATTATCCATCATCTTCATCCTCAAATTATGCCTTAGATAACATCTTAGAGAGAAGCTCAGAGAAGCTAGGAATATTTCAATAGGGCTTCCTGCACACAAGTGTGGAGAAGGGTGGAGAAGGTTGGCAAATTTTGGCAAAGCTTCCATGCCAATGTGGAGAAGCTCAACACATTTCGGTAGAGCTTCCCTACGAGTGTTGAGAAGAGTGGAAAGGATCAAATTTTGGCAAATCTTCCATGCAAGTATGAAGAAGTTTGGTGCATTTGAGTAAAACTTTTATGCACCTATGTAGAAGAGGGGAGACGCTCTACAAGAGAGGCTCCTTGTAAATTCACCCATACTTAGAGAGTGGTGTCTTCTTCAAAAGAGTTGTATCTCTTAGGCTACACATGGGTTGTTTATATAGATTGGGGGGGGGGGGGGGGGGGGGGTGGGGGAGGGGGGGACTTACCTTAAGCACTTAGATCAAATTAGTGACTATCTACGTTTTTACAAATTTAGAGGTTCATTTAGCCATACATTATAAATGGGTTGTTAATATTGTCACCATACCTATAAGAGTTTGGAAAAAAAGCTATATCATGCTTGCTTTGAAAGGATCTAACTAATCAAGTGGATGGAAGAGCTTTGAGAACCAAGACAACATATGATGCATGCAATTTTTTACTTGAAGAAGTGTTTGTACCTACTACTGATAGAGGAAGCTTGATCTAGATGAGGTTTGAGACTTCTTCACTTGAGTGGGAATCAAGCTTGCATTGATATCATCATATAATTTTTATGAAAATGAAAAACGTGAGAGAGTGGGAATCAAGCTTGCATTGATATCATCATATAATTTTTATGAAAATGAAAAACGTGAGAGAGGGCATCCTTCCATCATCAAGGAATTTGCAAAGGCATGCACAAGTAGAGTGAAAGAGTAGCCATGGTTGTTGCTATACATTACGAGCTAATTGCACTATACATAGTGTAGCAATAGGGTACATGCTAGCTAAATTAGTATATTGAAAAAGATGTGTTATGATAGTTGAAGAGGTGGCTACTACTTGGAGTGTTTTTCCTTGAAAGGATGTGTAGGGAAGGGCTACTTGCTCTTTGAATTTTCCAGTTAGAGAGGTCCAAGGACGTAAAGGTAGTAGTTGAAAGATTGAGGACAACAAAGCTTTGCAACAAACAAATGCTTAACAAAAATCATAGACTCAGGCCAAGGGCTATAAAGGAGGAAGATTGGGTGCTTGTCTATGATAGGAGCCTAGACAACCAACATAGCACTATCCAGAAAGTTTCCAGTAGATGGTTTGTTTTGTACCTAGTGAAGTATGTTCATGATAACACCACTTATTCTCTATGTGAGTTGGATGGTATAAAGTTGAGGATAATTATTGCATGGAAATATATTAAATTGTTAAAATAAGAGAGTCCCATTATTATGAGGAAGAAGTGTTGGAGACAAGTACCACACAAGATAATGAAGAGGATAATGAGGATAACTTTGTAGATGATGTAGATGGATTTAAGCTTGCTAAAGACTAAGAAGTTTTGCATATGCTAGAGGAGGAGCAGGTTTAGAGTAGCTATCATAAGAGTGTTGTAAGTATGGTACATACATCATTGCAATTCCCATTTTTAGACAACTTTAGTGGTCTAAGATTTGTTATTGATTGGAGAGCCTCTAATGTGACACACAACATATCAAGAGTATACTTCCATACCTAAAGAAGATCCTTACCAAGTTTGGTAGCCAATTAAGTATATAGAAGACACATGTTTTGGAAGGTCGATATTTGTAGTATACTCTACATAGGAAAATATGACAATAAGTTTTTTTAGAGTAGCATATTATAGAATTTGACTCTATTCTCTTCAAGGAACTTAAAGTTTGGAATCACGGCTAGAGATTTTCTTCAAATTTCTCAATTTTGAGTTACGATTGGAAAGTTATGAGTAGTTTTATATAGGGATATCTTGATTGACAAGTTTTTGAGAGCAAGGAGTGACTAATCATGGTAGATGAAAAGCACTAACCCCAAGATTGAGTAGTGTGGCATATATTGGATAATGCACACATTTAGAGGGGGATGTCATAAGACTAGATGTCCAAGAGTTGAAATCATAAGAAGAGTTGTGTTCTTAGAGAACTCAGTGATATGCATGTGGGATACAATGTACATGGCATTATGAGGACTTTAATTACTTCAAAAAGTACTGTATGTGTGGAAAATACAACTCTTGAGCTTGTCATAAAGAGGGCTAAGTACTAAGTCTTGGTGGAACTTGAAGTTAAGTTTACTTATGATTGCTTATGACTTGCAGTAGAAGAGTTGAGGAGAGACTTGTAGTGGATTTGGAAAAGCTTGATGGGGCCTGATTTGAACATGGAGGAGAGTATGTTGATGTGGAAAAAACAAGTTCAAATATGTTGATTTAGGGTGTCTTGTTTTGTATGGAAGAAGGGGAAGAGAAGAGAGGATATTAAAGAGGAGACAAGAGATATACACCCAAGGACTTTCTATGACAAAAGGGTAAGCCATATATCTCATATATATGAGGGTTTTTGTATACTAAACAACAATAGTCAATTGGTGTAAAAAGAGTAAAATAGGGGCGATACTATTACTCTCCACATTAATTCTAGATATGTAAGTTTCTTGTGCTTGTTCTCTTGCAATTTTGTGTACCCTAGAAGAGATGTGGGTAGATTTGGGGACTTCTTTACCTACTAATGTAGGTGATTGAAAGGAGGGATTTGTAGAGTTTGCGGCTTGCTCTAAAAAAGGTTGAAATATGGTTCTAACTGCAATAAATTTAAACATACTTCCATTGCCTGCAGGGCTCAAAATAGGAATCATCCTCTTATGTACATTGGATAGACACTTTGTACATGCAAAGAGAACTCTTTGACTAAATTTTGGGCATCACAAGCTTGAAGATTAATTTTTAAAATCAGTAAATAACAAGGCTAAAGTCAATGTTTAAAGCAAACAAAGGCTTTTATTTTTTTCTTATACATACTATCAAATATTGGAATCATTCCTGATTGATAGTATATTTGACATATGCGAAGTGAATATTGGGTTATACCTTACTTTATGAAGTCTATGCTTAGAATTGGGTCTTATTTATAGTAGATTTTGTATGTAAACAAAATCTTATTTGACCCATTGACTCATAGTGGTGGGCTATCATTGCAATAGACAAAGTTTGAGCTATTATCTAAAATACATGCATGTAAGGGTTTATCTTTGCTAACTAAGATCCAATTCAAGGACTTCAATACACTTTACTTGGAGTAAATCTTGTTAACAATCCCAATGTGGGGTTAATCATGGTGTGTAATAGAAATTATGTAGGAGAATTTAATTATAAAAATCGATATAGAATAGGTATGCAATCAAGGTTGATTACAATATACCAACAGTGATAATTGATTTTACTCTTCCCACAATGCTACAATACAAGGCTTCTTTAATAGATAGAATTTTTCCCTTTCACTCACACAAGTGGCCATCTTAGATGGCATCATTATCTTGACTTTTTCATTGTCAATACCTATCCCTCACCTTGCCCCTTTGGGGTGTTATCACACACATGCACACAAATCTACAAATATTGAGCTTATATTCTCAACAATTTTGGTGTATCTAATAAATTTTCTCTTCTTTATTCTTCATGTTCTTAGTATATGTAACTCTTCTCTATGAATCCTTTTGATTAAGGCCTTTGACTTAATTTCTCTCAACACCGAGAAGTGCCAAAATTTTGAAAGTAATTTGGATGTGAAACTGGATCAAAGATAAAAGATAAGAAGAAAAAAAATACAAAGGTTATGGGAGGGGATTTAAAAGAAGAAAAAGGAGGACGAGGAGGCTGCCATTTTATGCTACTAGATTGTTACCCCCAATTAATAAAAACATTATTTAAGAATTTTTCTAAAAAATAAATTATTCCCCTTTCAACATTTTGGCAACATCTTCCCCCCTCTATAAAGAATTAAAATGAAAAGATCTACCCACTTCGTTTTTTGGTGATGATAGAGCACGATGACTTTTATCTATCCCTGTGCCACCAATTGACAACATAAAGGGCACAAATGATCACAATGAGAAAATCTTCCATCTCATATCCTCCAATTGGCACCTCAAAATACCATGAGATTAGCAAGAATCTCTCTTTCTTCCCCCTTCTCATTCTAAAAGGCTAACACAATGAGAAGTGAGAGAAAGAGAACTTGAGATAGGAAAGGAAGTAGGTAAGGGAGAGAGAGCTTGAAAAGTGAGAGAAAAAAGAGCTTGAGATAGAGAATAAAGCAAGCAAAGAGAAAGAGCAAGAGAGAAAAAGCAATATCCACTTAAGGAAAAGTGAAGGCATGCCCTTGCCGAGGCAAGCACACATTTAGATGACCATATTCTGTTTCATTTCCAACCATTCACTCACTTGTGATGCCTCCTATTGTGACCAAACATAGTCCCACCATTGACTATATATCGGCTCTAGCCACAGGCTCCTACATGCACCAAAAAACCCTTATGGCCAAGAGCATTTGGATAATACAAATTGATCTATCTAAATACTACATGTGTAGACAAACTATATTCCAATGGTTTTCCCATCTCGACTCCAAGCACAAGGAGCTTCCCATACATAGGTGACTAATTCACCTCATAGCATACACATATAGGGTATCCCCCTAGCAAAATACTATGGCTTTCCTACACCCCAGGGATTGGCCCTAGGATGCACCGTCTCACACATAAAGAATCTCGAAACATAGTCCACTCTGTTGATATTGTACGATCCATGAGATATATTCATTTCCTCACACAAATGCCCCCTAATATAACCAATCTAGCCTACACAGCAAAGGAAACCTCTTTCGCTCAGTCATAGGTCAATAATGCAGAAGAGATGTGCTATGCATCTAGGAGTTGATCATTGATACCATGTTTAATATACATGCAGTGTGGAATGTCCCAGGATACTCAAACAATTTTCAAATATTAACCAACCATGTGATGTGCGAAGATGTTCTTTTCATGCTTTTCCCTAACACTGTGTTGTGTTGCCAAGGATAGTACCACGCTAACTATTCCTCTTTAAACTTAAATAAATCGTAGCCTATATGATGTAGAGAAATCAGAGATAATTCAATTGTAACATTTTTGACTCTTTTCTCCCCCCACCATTTAGGTTGTGCTTTCATGCATAAGTGTAGAAAGGTTTGTCATCAAACGTTCATGTAAACAATTAGTAACTATGCATTTTTTACACATAAATCAAGATAGGCTAACACCATCCTTATTCCCTACCTTCATTATACATCTGTGAACGCACTCTTAATTTTTATAATTTTATATACACCAAAACTAATTTTTTCTAATTTTTTCTTCTCTAAAAATCCATTTCTTTCATACTTTTATTTCTTTTTTGAATATAAATTAATGTATTTTTTTGGTTCTCTAGTTCAAAAATTAGTATGGACTATGATCCATCAGCATATTGATTCTTACTTCATATGAATAACGTTTGACCATAAAAATCCAACAAAATCTCTATTTTTTATTAAATTCCATATTTAGATTTTTTATTTTATTATTTCTCATATGCACAACTATACGTAACTAAGTTTCTCTCTTTCTCTCTCTTTAGCTCATTCTCCTCTCTCCTCTCAACTTCATTCATTACAAGTGGTATCAGTGCTTCAAGCCTTAGTCCTTTTCTCCTTTTCTCTTCTCGATCTAGTTTCCTTTTCAAATATAAAGCCCTAGTTACTTAGGTCATAGGTATAGGTACAGCAAGTAGGACTACAATTAGTTACATCTTTTCTTGGAGCAAGCAAGAGTTATGGCTGGAACTCCTAACATATCTGGAGGTAAAGTGGTTAACTTAGAAGGTCATCACTCCTTTTCATGAAATTTTTAAAGGTTTCCGAACCAAAGTTGTGGAGGTTCAAGAGTTAGAAAATGGAAAAATCCTAGTTACTTGTTATTCCAGTCCCTTTCTCTCTATCCTCATGCAAGCTACCATGGCTGCCAACTCTAAGAAACATTGAAGATCTTGCTCTAGCCTTCTCCAAGACATTAGCTAGCTGTAGGACTTTATTCCACACACCCTAATCTAGAAATTAAGCAATGCCTTGACCAGGCTGCCGCTTGTGGCCTACACAACAACCCTTGTAAATTGTGGTGCAATATGCACTGGCTGCTCTTGCTCCCTTCAAATCCATTAGTAACCCTCTTGTTTCTCCCCCAAGCTTTGACCCAAACATGGGCACTCATTTGACATCTCCCCTTCCTCCTTTTGACACTCCTATCCTTCAATAAACCCTGGAAGGTAGACAGTAGCTGGGTGATTTGGGTAGCCATGGATTCTTCATCTAGAGCTATCTCAGCCATTCAAGCTCAGCTCAAGCTTCCCCACCTCTGATATCTTGGCCCCAAGAGCTCCTTCAACCATTCTTGACCTCACTTGCCTAGATGGAAGACATGGAGCTCAACATGAATGGATTTCTTATGGATAGCCATCAAAGCTCCATTTGAAGCTTTCCATTCTTGAAGATAAATCTCAAGAATAAGCATGAGAATCCCTACTATCAAAGAAAGCATTGGGTTCATCTGTTGGAGTGCTTTAATCAATCAAGCTTTTATGGTGGAGAACTTGGTATCATGGTGGATCATGCTTCGTCCATCTACTCCAAACACTAAAGAGGTATGTCAATGCAATCTTAATCTCTCATTTTAATCCACTTACAAAACTTAATCCCTTTTGCTGGAGAGATTATGGTTGCATATGACCTCTTAGTTGAATCTTTCATTGTATGCATCCTACCCACCTAAAATCAATGACCCACTTCCCCCAATTTTCCTTCTAATTCATCATGATTAACTTTTCATCATTTATTCTTGCTACTAACATTAACTCTTATCCGATCATGTATATCTTGGATCAATGCCAAGTGGATAATAAGCCATTGTAAAAGAGTAAGTAGTAGAGCTAGTGAGTCATTGGACTGCCAAGGTAAGTCCTACCATCCATGCATCTCATAAAAAGACCCAATGCTTATTTTTCAATGCACCTCATGCTAGTTGCTTAATTAAAAATGTCTAACATGTATACACCAACTGAGAAAAAAGACCAATTCCAGGCAAGGTGCCAAGCCAAAAGTCCCTACCACTTAAGACCCTGAAGGGGTGCACAATCTAGATAAGGAGAAATGTTTCCCACCTCCCAATGACCCGGATCCCGATACTTGTATGAAGGTGCACATACACTCCATGTCATTCCATTCTTGATGAAATACCCCTATTTGGACACACCTTCAGTGATGGTTACCAACCATCACTAGATCTGTCTATAGCAATCAAGAAAATGGCCCACTTTGACTCTTAGACTCAACAAATCCTAGAGCAGCGCACCACTCTTGTAGCCCAGTAAGCCACTACTTCAACCCAAGAAAAGGCAAATGAGTCCAAGCATGTGTTTTAACAGCCTCCACCATTGGAGCCACTACATTGTCCACATGGAATTCTTGGATCCAAGGGTATTTCCCCTTCTACCTATGAAGCTGATGAGCACTCTCATTCTAATGAAAAGCCTCTATTGAGCTCCCCTATAATCCATGCAACCAACCCTTCAATAAGACCCTCACCCACCATTGGTAGAAGATCCCCCACTCTTCCTAGGAGCCCCAATGGAACTTCAATGGCTTGGCTCTATCATGGAAAATATGGTATTAATGGCTAGTATGGCAATATGGACAAACTATAATGGGCAGCATGGGATAAATACACAATATGGTATATATGGATAACATGGTATATACGGCCATCGTGGTATGTATGGACAATAAGGCTTCCATGGGTGGCAAGGCTCCCACGATCTCAGTGACAATATCATTCTCACTAAGTACAATGGATAATCCCCATCCCTATTGGATTTGAAAGAATGGACTTCCAAATTAGAGTCCTATTTCAATATCTACCCCTGCACGGATGATCAAAAAATTAACTTTGTATCTCTCCACTTGGAAGGATTTTCCCACACATGGTGGTGCTATATTAATCTTTAAAATCATCAGTTTATTGATTGGAAAGACTTTAAAATGCACATGGTTCAAGTATTTGTCTCCCTCTTGGAAAAAGAGCAGTTCGCAAGACGATGGTACACTCTTGGCCAATGCAATCTCATTATACGAGAGCATACAAATTAGTTTATAAAATTAACCATGTATATGGAGAGCACTAGTGATGATGCTACATTGTACATCTATGGTTTGAAACCAAGCCTACCCATGGATATCATGGCTCAAAAGCCTACTATCTTGTTTGATGGAATTGAATTGGCTAATTGATATGCAAGAAAGTATCGTAAAAATGAGACAATTTCACATCCCATTGAGGTTAGCCCCCATATGGGGGTGGTTTTTAGAGGCAATCCCATGCCTAGTAGCAGCCCCAAAATCCCACTTATCCCCCTTTCATGCTAAAAGAAAACATGGTACTTTTAGGATAGTATTTGGCTCTAATGGTGAGAGCAAATATATTGAAAATAGACACCACACTGCATCACCTTCGAATGGGTTCATGTGATCAAAAGTTCATTCCCCATGATGTTTTGAAGGGATAGAAAGAAAAAGACCTATGCTTTAAATGTGGTGATAAGTACACAACCAACCATGTCTCGACATACCCTTACAAGACAACCAAGATCAAAGTTCAGAGCATGTATGTAATGGAAGATTAGAACAATAATAAGGAAGAATTACCTTTTAAAAATGAAGAGTATGCTAAGGATGTGGACCAAGAGGAGCTCTATGATGTGGAGGATGGGATTCCTTTTGACCCAAGCACTCCCATGCTCTTGATTTAACTACCCCTACTACACCCCACCCAACTACCACCTCCCTTTGCTCCATCTCCTTGGATGATTGGACTAGTTTTAAAAGCCCCATCAGCCTAGGCATTCAAGAAAATATTAATGGGAAGCATGTATCTATCCTTGTGGATAGTGGTAGTACATATAGTTTTATCAATAAATTAGCTATTGGTCAGTTGAAATGCACCCCTATAGAATTAAGCATCCCCTGCAAGTTCAAGTAGCAAATCGTGATGAATAAATAAAATTATTGGCTAAGAATTATGTGGAATTGGTTGACCTAATTGCATTATACATGGGCCCCATCTTAGTAGGCTTGAAGTGGATAGCATGTTGTCCATAGTCTTCACCACCCTTTTCATTGTAATGCAGATTAGTAGTACTCTGCACCCCACACACCTAACTAGTTTTGGATAGAAGTTGTTAATATTGTATTCTACATTCTCAATTGGAGTTTCACAAAGACTCTTAAGGACAAAACTCCTCATGAGGCCTATTTTGGTAAGAAACCATTAGTCTTACACTTTAGAAAATTTGGATGTGAATGTTGTGCACAAGGATAAGAGATATAAGTTACAACCAAAAAGCACAAAATGTATCTTCTTGGGTTATAATGATGAGAAACCTTACAAATTTTATGTCCAAGAGACAAAGAAGATCATGGAAATTTGTGATGTGGGGTTCAAGGAGTAGCCAAGTACAATGGATGAGGAGAAGCATCATCCAACAAAGAAGTAGTCCACTATGAGTCTATCCCAAGAGCTATCCATACCCTCGAGGAGAAGCATCATCTATGGATGATGAGGAAAAAGTTAACCAACCTACAATCACACCATCATCAAGAAATCCATTCTCATGATGGTTGAAATAGCTCTATGATTGCAGTAATCCTATGTCTACCACTATTGAGAAAAAGGAAAATGGACCAAGGAGATCTTTGAGAGAATAGAGGAGCAAAGAAAGGCTCTTTCTCACATAGTCAATATGCCCTTGGTGGCTAGGATTAGTTGCAATATGTGGAAGTTATTAGGGACCCTTATTTTAGGGCTTGCACACCCCAAATGTGTCCCTTGGATGCAGGGTCTTAGGGGGCCAATGGCTCCCCTAATGTGGACCAAAGAGCAGCACCCTCGACCCGCTATGGTACATGGAATATTCCTTGAGTAGGAAGGATTCATAAATGGTCAAACAAGCTGACTAGACTACCTTTCGAGGAAAGAAAGACCTCTCCAAAGTCATCATCAATCTATCGTTTGCCCATCTAGCTAAACTTAAGCTCTTTGCATATCACCTATCTCTATCACTATCTAAGCTTCACAATGGAAGTGCACAAGTGGATAGAACTGTCTTTTTATTAGCTCATTTCAAATTAAAGCACTTTTTATTCTTTTCATATTTATAATGTACTCTCTAATCATTGCTCAGATTTCCTCCACTACATTATGTATTTTCTACATGATTTAGGCATTCTATAGCTAGAAATAAAGAGCACAATGATAGCTATAGATCTAGGCACTCAGTAGTTGATTTTGTGCAATTTTGTATTATTTGTTTCATACAGAATAGAACAATTCTAGTTTGGATAGCAAACAATAAATTTCATAATGTATATTTAATACTTTCAGGATGCTAGTTTTATATCCAAATGGTATGGCTATGATTTTGGGATGATGCTTAGATTATTTAGAGTCTGATTAGCTCAATTTTATAGAGGTTTATTGCTATCATTCACCATGGTTTTTTGTTTGAGAAAAATCCTAAGTATCCTAAGATATTACATGTAATAATAAAGGTGAGGTCAAGGTAGGACGAGGAAGTGTGTGATGGATGGGCAGATGTCCCACTCAGTGAAGATTAGGCACTCCTCTAGGCTTTCTACATTCACATTGTAGGTCCTTGGAAAGTCATACCTACGATGCATATCCAGGATGTAATCTACCCCTATTCTTAGCAGATATGGCATGTGGGTGGGATTATTGCACTCGTGTGGTATGGTGCCATTGAAGGCCATCTAACCATTAAGGTTGGTATCCCAGACACATCGTTTCCATTGTGGCTGGGCTTCGTATCCCTATTGACGGTCTTTAGAATCACTCAAACCTTGTCTTGCCAATAATCTATGGGCTCTCTCTACCGCCTTTTGTGATGTCTTCTTCTTTTCTCTATCCACCTATTCCCCAGCCTTTGCGTGAGCTTGATCACCTACTCCACCACCCTTAGACATAGAACTCTATCTAAGAAATGAGGATAGTGGAAGGAGAACTCATAGGGTCAGCTTTTATTTTTCCATTGCTCCCAAATAGCCAATTCCTGGTCCAAGTTTACAGGGTAGCATTCCTCTCTTTATGGAATCTAGACCTCAGAAACTTACTGCAACCTAGCTTGGAGTCTCCTTTGTGCCAGCTCTACCTACTCTCTCTGCCTATGCTTTCTTTCCACAACCCTATCAAGGGCAACCTCCTCACCCTGCTCTTCCATTTGAGTTTGTATCTACTATGCATGGCTCGACACTTGTGACTATTTTTCTTTATCTTAGCCTTACTTGAAGTATGGCTCTTCTTTTCTTGGCACTTCCATTGGGGCTATAGTGGGTGGTTGAGCTAGTTTTTCTAGATTGCCAAACCTAATTCTTTTAGCTCGCTTATTGAGAGGCCAGCCTAACTCAGGTAATGTCATTGCTGCTACGTGCTTAGGATGGTGCTCTCTTTTGGCATTGTTTTATGGAGGCCACATCTCATGGCTCGTCTTGTAAATTCTAGCTTCCTCTACAGCCCTTCCATGGTATCTCCACCCTCAGCTTAAATCACATGCACGACTATGTTGAGAAAGGCATGTTGTTCGACCTTAAGACCTGCCTCCACTGCTTCCACCCTTGCTAGTGCCATGATTCATTCCCTTTCTACCAAGATGACAAGACATTCAACAAGGTCTCTAAGTCTTCGGATGGTCTATTTCTTTGATGCCCTGGCCTTTTCACTCATCCTCTCTACACCCTGATTCTAGCATTGACATCTGTTCTTGCTCTTTCTAGATTCCAAGAATTTTCCATTTCTGCTACTTAAGGCAGTTCAATTGCTCTTCCAGTCGTTCTCACTCTAAGAGGGCCACATGATCTTCCATTTCTATCAATTTTTTGGTTGTCACTTCATATCTTTATGCCTTAGCCTCACACAATTCCTTGAGCAGTTCTTCCTTTTATTGTTTCTCCTTTTCTGCACTCTGCATAGGCTTAGGTCCTAACCCTTTCTAGCTCCTCTATGAGCTTATCTCTATGATCTTCTTTAACTGCAAGAGGACTGAGAAGTCCCCTCCAGCATCACTTGTTCTCCTCTTTCCTCACCATGGAGCTCTTGTGCAACCTTTTCCTCCATTTTTCCTTCTATTGCTTATTTGGCTATGAGTTCTTTCCTCAAGTCACTTATCTACCTTTGTTAGGTGGTTATTTAGAAAATTTTGTGAGCTAGTAGGCCAAGAATGTTTCTTTTTCAATTTCCATCTCTGCCATTGCAGTCTCTCTCCTCTTTTACTCTTTCTAGCTAGCCTAGTAGCTCTTGGACATACTCATCATACCATGTTTACCCTGGGATGGCCAAGAGTATGGAATCTTGTGGACATAGGCATTCATATTTATTTCATCTAGGGCCCCTATTACGATACTCTCAAGTAGCATTAGCACTGGGATCTGAGCCATGAGGGTATTGTATCGATGATTGGAAGCCTTGAATACATAATATGACTTTGGATACCCATCACATCTTCACCATTTGTCAGCTCATGTAGTGCCAACTTTATCTCCTAGGCCTAAGGCATGAGGTTTTAGGATTATGAGTTCATGCAGATTGGCCTCTAGGAAACTATGATTTTTGTTTGGATACCCATCTGAGCTTTTTCTCAATGGCTTTGGGTGCATTTTCTTGTGGTTGCAATCGCTTGGTTATGGTGGGTTGGGATAAGTCACGAACCCCTCCTTAAGCTTGGCTCTAAGTTGCCCTACCAATGGTACTGCAGTCTTAGATAGAACTGCACTGCCCTTGCTAAAAGTCATCACTAAACAAAATATTGCCAATGGCAAGGTGAATGCGTTGTGAGTCATAGTTGACATTGCAGTGAGTTTGCTTCTTGAATGCATGTCCTAGTAGTGATTCCTTACTAGTAGCCTTGGTGTTAGGCATCATCTAGAAGATCATTGGTAGGCTTTTAGTCTCTCGATAGAGACTGCTACCTTACACTTTTCCAACAATAAATAAGACTACCCCCCAAACGGGCTAAGTTTTGCATTAGTAGGTTGCAATTGGGGCTAACCAATGAGGGTCCAATGAGCATGCATAAGGACAATCAGCTCCCTCCTCATCAATAAGTGCGTCAAAGGCACATATATGTAGGTGCCATTGCTTCCTCATCCTCTTTCTCTATCTCAGTGATGGTGGCTACTCTTACATTTGCATGTGGGTCCAGCATTGGAGGCTCGTTTAGTGGGTGCGCTAGAGGGTAGTACTTCTTGAGGCAGCTACCATTAAAGAAGCCTACACTCTTACCCTCTAGAGTCTCCAAATCTACATTGTCGGTTCAACTAATTTTGTGGACCTTGAAAGGTCCCAACCCCTTGAACTTCATCTTTTGTTTATGGCCTTTCACTGAGTACAGGAGCACTAGGTCACCTTGCTCGAAGTCAGGTTGTTTAACATGCTTGTCAAATTAGCTCTTGTATCTCTCCTTTTTGCAAATCAATGCATGAGTTGCCATGGGTCAGATTTCAGAGAGGCATTCTAACTCCACCAAGTCTTCCATCCATGCTTCTTTTCCATCCCATCGTTCTTGTACTTCCGCTCGCAATTCTACTGACAAGATTGCTTCGATCCTAGAGATTAGCTTGGATGGTGTTTGCCCTACGATTGTCTTATAAGCTATCCTATAGGCCCATAGTGGTGCCATGAGCTTATTGTCCCAGTCCACTGCACGAGGTGGAGGCTACCCTCAGACTACCTTAGTCACAAGACATTTACTAGGGTCTTATTTGTAGATTCTGCCTCACTATTAACTTGAGGGTAATATGGTGAGAATTTCCCATGGATGATCAAGAAGGTGAATAGAAAATAGGTAATCACTTCATTAATGAAGTGTATGCCTTGATCACTAATTAATTTGATGTGGCAACCAAATCGTTAGATCGCCTACTCCCACAAAGGAACTTTGCTATGATTCTAGCATCACTCTTTCTAGTGGCCCGAGCTTCAGCCCATTTCATGAGACAGTTTGTTGCTACAATTATGTGTTTCGCCTATGAGTGCTGGGACTAATTGACCCAATAAAGTCAATTTCCCACTTTTCAAATGGTTGTCATGCTTTCATGATGGTCAATTCCATTTTTTCCTTTTGGATGGGGACTTTGGTTCTCTAGCACTCGTCACAATGCTTCACGGACTTAGCTACATTGTGGAATAGGGTGGGCCATGAGAGCTGACATTGTAGCACCTTATGTGCTATGATGTCTCCATTGAAGTGTCCACCAACAATTCCACCATGCAATTCAGCAAGTACATCATGTATCTTGTGCTTACATATGCATCTTCGTAATAACCCATCCTATCCTAGTCTGTAGAATTGGTCAGTTATCAATCGATAGGGCTAAACCTTGAGGATAAAGTGCTTTAGCCTAGCCTTCTCTATGGGTCTCTCAAGCAATTCATGATCTTGTATTTGGACGATGTCATTCACCCAATATGATATTAGATCAGTCCTAAACGAGTCTCTCTCACTGGATACTCCAAAAAGGTAAGTATCCGGTAGGTCATCTACAATGCCCTGGTTAGCATCTTCTCCTATGGGTATGCGGGACATATGGTCCGCCATCTAGTGCTAAATACCCTTGTGCACAACCACAGAGAAGTCAAAACTCTAGTAGTAGTGCAATGTTTCTTGATTAAATAAACCAAAGCCTGATGTTCAAGGAAGAAGGTGAAGGGCATAGCCAAAAGATAATGATGGAACTTCTTCATGGCAACAAACACCATAGCTAGTCCTTCTCTCTCCTTCGTGGATTATTTCATATCCATATCTATGAGTTGTCTACTAGCAAAGCTCATAGGATGATCAAGATTGTGCTCACCATGTTGGCAAAAAACAGCTCCCATGGCAAACTTTGATGCATCACGTTGGCAAAAAACAGCTCCCATGGCAAACTTTGATGCATCAATGTGCACGTGGAATGTTATGTTCCAACTTTGGGACTCATAGGATTGGTGCATTGTAAGATCCTTCTTCAATTCCTCATAAGTGAATTAGCATTCCTTGATCCACTCAAATACAATCAACAATTTGTAAGGGGGTTGAGCAATCAATGCATATTTTAAAATGAACCACCAATAGTACCCTATGTGTCCAAGGAAGCACTGAACTCCCTTATAGTTTGTGGGTGGTGGTAAATCGACAATGACCCTGACTTTGGAGAAGTTGATGGAAATGGCGTTCTTAGACACACATGCCCTAGGATACATCCATGTTTTACTTAGAATTGGCACTTCAGAGGGGGTTCAAGGAAAGATTATACATCCTATGCCACTCAAAGACTGTGGGAAGTTTATCTAGGTATTCCCCCCAACTGGAATAGACACATAGATCATCAAAAAATACCTCCAATTCTTGCCTCAGAATATCTTTGAAAATGGTGCATATGAGGTATTGAAAGGTAGCCAGTGCATTAGTTAGCCCAAATGGCATGATTATGTAGGTGAACACGCCCCATTCAATCACGAATGTTATCTTATTTCTATTGTCAAGGTACACTTGCACCTAGTTGTAGCTTGAGAAGCCATCTAGGAAACTATAGGCTTCCTTTCTCACTACTCTTTCAAGCATGTGCTCTGTGTAGGGTAGTGGGTGGATAGTTGTCCCTCTTCATTGCAACATTGGCATTTTTATCATTCACACACACTTGAATCTTCCTATTCTTTTTCAGGACAATCACTATAAGTGATTCCCAATCCATGTGCTCGATCTCATAGATGAATTCGGCCTTCAATAACTTATATCTCTCCTCCTTACCAACATCTACATGCTTCAAATTCATTGGATATATCAATTAGCATTGCATCAGGGGTCATGGGGATGTTATGAGTCAAAACCCTTGAATCTACTCCTTTTAGTTCATCTAGGGCCCAAGAAAATACATCTATGTACTCTAGTACAAGAGTCATGAGATTAGCCTTCTCTTTTTCAGCTAGGTCCTTGACTATGAATACAAATTGAGGCTTTTCACCTTCTCCTACCGAGTTGGATTTCTTGACCTTGGTAGGTCCCTCTATTGGTCTGCTTGCCTATCCTTGCCTCTTAGCTCCTAGCAAGATCACCACTCTATCATCTCTTTTGAACTTTGTAAAGAATTTCGGTGAAACTTGGGGTTTCCTTTGCTCTTCAAATTCTGACCCCTTTGATTCCTCCTCTTTTTCTCTCTAAATTGCCTCTGGCGCTTAGGTGGACTGGTACATGCCCTTTGGTGTGTTTGGTCTTAGGTGGTAGGGGTATCTCTTGATTATTCTCAAAGTTCACTTCCGATTCGGAGTTAAACTCACAACCCTTGCTAAAAGAAGGAGTTTCCCTTGGTGGTTGCAACTCCTCTAAGGTTGATTCAGTTCTAAAGAGTGGTGTGGTACTTGGTTGAAGTAACCCAGCTTCCATTACTACATTGAAGTGGTCCAATCAAAGGTCGCATTTGATCCTAATGACTCCTCTTTCAATCCTAAATACGTTGGCTTTCCATGGCTTGGAGTCTACTCGTATCTGTTCAATCACTCAGCCATCCATATCATAATCTATCATATCGACCTCTTCCTCACTTTCCTCATTCATAAAATAGCAGTCTTCGTACTCATCATTTGAATCATTGTATCCTCACTACTTTTCATCTCTTGGGCTTCTGCTCTCAACCTTTTTCTCGTCCATGATTAGTGCCCAATTGTACAATAGGTTTAAGTCATGTACTTTAGTCCATTGCCACTTTAGCACGTTCATGAGATCCTTAAGAGGTTTGAGATTAGCAGCTGGGTTACCAACTAGCTCTCTCATCAAGTATTCAAGAATCCCTTGGAGTTTGATTCTATTGGATGGTGAAAGGGGACATGTGTTAGTTGACTGCCACAACTCCTAGCCACCATGCAAAGTAGTACTACTAATGGTGGAGTCCTAATCTCTTCAGCAGCTAAGATAGTGTGACTTTGTGAGACTCACCTGTTGTCCTAGCAGACACCTTTCTTATAATCCTCCTCTTCATCTGAGAATGGAAAATCAATAGTGTCTAGCACATGCATCCAATCCCACTCATCCTCAATGCAGGGGATATACTTTGTTAGTGGTCTATAGGAACTATGACTCATAAGTCTCCTTTCAAATTAGTGAAGATGGCATCTAGGTCGATCGGCATGGTCCTCTAAGTATCCATCTAGACTGTCACATCTTTTGATCTATTGCCTAAGAATGTTAGGTCGTTTCCCTAGTTTTGTATCACTCATGCATTTCACATCAAGGGTCAGTCTAGTAGGATGTCATATTCTACTCCCTTCATGACTATCAAGTTCACTGTGAACTGAAATCCTGCTATCTTCAAGGGCCAGTCTTTCAGCACTCCAAATGGTCTGACCTTCATTTTGTTAGCCAGTGTTACATTAAACCTATCGATCTCCATAGGAGGGGTACCCCAAGCTTGTAGGATTGTATGGTTGAGCACACTGACTCTACCATTCCCTTTCTTGTAGCATCTGCTAATGCATTGATAGGCAAGACTACCTTCATCTCTGTGCCTTCCTAAACAGCATTTGCATGCAATGACTTAGGCATTGAATTCAGGGTTAACCTTGGTATATACCTTACTGTGTCATGGTCAGCAAGTCGATCACTCCAAGATCCTTAGATTGTTCTACCCATTACTTCAACCCTTGCTATAGCATTGGGTTCTACCTAAGCAGCTCTCCCAGAGGTAGGGTCACAGGGGCTAATATCAATGTTGTGAGCAAGTTGCCAACCACTTGCTTTTTGTTAGGCTCTACACTCTTTTGCCAGTGATTCCATAGTCTGCCTGCCTATGGCATCTAGGCTTTGCCTATGTGGTGCCACGTGGGGTGTGGATGCATCTCGTGATCTTAGCAACTGGTGTGCTCATGCTAGAGAGCTCATTGATCTCATCTTCCATGATGGGTTCAGCATCCTTGAGGTGCTCTTGGGCTTCTCTTACCCACTCCTTGACCTTGTCCACTAGTTCCAATTGGTGCCTTAGGTCAGGATACTCCCCAATCTTGGCATTCCCTTTTCTGTTATCTTAGGAGCAGATGTTTTTACTTCTGCGTTTGTGACTTACTTCCCCTTGGGTAGTGTGGTGGCACTATCTATCTTGAGTGCTACCTTCATCTCGGCCCTCTTTTTCCTCCTCATGCAACTCTTCTTCCTGATTGAATCTACATCAAGGTTGCTAGGTCCATGTAATGAGATACCAGCCTGCTTCATTTGTGCTCGAGTCATGACATTCAACTGGACCGGGTTGGCCTCACCATCAAGTGTCTTAACTCTAAACAAACCCAAGGGTACAAATAGTATGATTTCTGAACTAATGGAAGGTTTCCCCTTAGGGCACTCGACATATAAATGTGTGATCCCGTACTCCAAACATCTCAGGTCATCTTTGTCTCAATTGGCTTGCTCCCTTTCAGGGTAGTGAGATGAGATGTACCCTGGGTGACTACAAATTTGGCATGCGATGGGTTCTTGGTGATGTACTCCTAGACTGTGACCTCTTTCCCTACCTAATGCCATCACCTACACTAGTCTGAAATCCATCAAGCTGAGATTACTCTTTTTGCCATACGAGATGTAAGGGTTCACATATGCTTCGTCCTCATTCAGCTTCTCTATATAATTTATTGGAGCATCGCTCAATGGATGGGTCACAATGGATGCAAGCAGTCTAGGTATCCCTATAGGATTGATGTCCATCTTGGGGACAATTGGCTTTGAGTCATTGGGAGAGCTAGGAGAGCTAATGGAGCTCCCCTCCCAAAATTTAGTGGCTTATTCTCTAGATAGTAAGACTGATCGTATGGTTGCAGGTATAGAAATCATCTTGGCAATCTGCAGTGCATTGCATCGTGTCCAAACCTATTGCAATTAGCACACATTCTTGACCTAGGATCCAAGCATTAGGCGCGGGGAGGTGATTTTCTCTACAATGCATGCATTGCATATGAGACTGTGTGGACCTTCTCATCATCTCTTGAAGCTTTGCCAACTCTAGCTTCATATCCACCAACTCTTGGCTTTGGTCAATGCCCTTTCCCTCGTTTTGTGTGTTTTCTGGCTAGATCTCTCACTAATGGTCGTAGCTCTCTCTGAGGATCTAGTAGTAGTGCCATCTCAGGTCGTGGTGGTTCTGGAGCTTCTCTACTTAAGCAGGTCATCCACGTGTATGGCTTCTTCAAAGACCCTAGCTATCACATCCCTTTTGAAAGTTTGAAGTGCTCACCAAGGCCTTGTAGAGCTCTTCACTTTGGGTTCTGTTTATAAATATGATGGAGACTTCTGATTCATTAGGTCGTTTCACCACCCATTGGGATTCTCTTAAAGAGACTCGACATGTGAACGACGTAGTCTCAAATATCCTCCTTATCCTTCTAGCTGACATTAATCAACCTAATGATGAGGTTGTTGGAGCATCCTACTTCAGAGAACCTCTTAATGAAGAGACTCTTAAGGTTACTAAAATCATTCTGTGCAACATTATCTCTAGGCTAGTAAACCATGTCCGCCCTTTGTCTCCTAGGCAAAGTCCGAAAGCTTGTGCTCGTTGAGCAAGGTCCGTGAGACCATTCGCCTTGCATACTTGCTTGCACCTCTCCATAAAGCTATGTGGGTCATTGTCGAGCTAATACTTATCAAGTTTCTTATAGCAATCTCATGTATTTTGGTCTAACTCTTAGATTTTGGTGTGATTCCTAGTCTTGCTAGCAATGTAGTCACTAGGGCTGCTTTGCTTTGCTCTACATCTACATTGTCTAAGAATCACTTTGTGAGAAGCTCACTTAGCTTAAGATTAGTCTTTAATGCTCTCTCCCTCTTAGAATTTGTTCATGCCCTAGTTCTATTGGCGAGAGCCAAGACACACTAGACCTCGCACATTTCTATATTTTGTCTCAGCTTCTGAGCTTGCTCCTCTTGGTTGTAGGTGGCTATGATTTGTAGTGCTTTCCTTTCCAACCTTCTCTCTTCCTTGAGATTGGTTATGATGTCATCGGTTGGTCTACCATGATGCACCATTTTGGTTTGCAAGTCTTCTTATTGGTTTACCATTTGTTGAATGTCAACAACTATGAATTCTCCCAAGTCAAGCTCATTATCTATAGGGTTGGTGTGCTGGTTTCCGACATATCTGTGATTTCTTAAGCCACTAGTGTATCCATCAGATCGATCAAATTGGGCAAACCTACATCCCTAATCATGTCGGTTCTCTCTCCCTTCTCCATCGCTTGACAATTCGTAGTTGCTTGCTTCAAGTCTTGGTTCTCGGGTCGTATCCAGCTTCTTGAGGTTTTCTCCTATTAGTGAGTTCATTCCTTACTTAGGCAAGTCCCGATGATGACAAAGCATCAATTGGACTTCAATCCTCACAAACCAATCTAGCCACACCCACTGAGAAACTTCAAGTGGAAGTACCCCGCATCAACTTGTCTTGTTCAACTAAACCCAAACCACCTATTGCAGACTTTAGCTCACTGCCACTGACGATCCATTCTTAAAGTGTCTTCCAACATGGCCATGGACATAGGGGATGACTTGCAACATGCATTCGACGACTAGATTCAACTTTCACATTGTTTTCTAGAAGTTATGAATGTTTAGACCTAGGTCTACTTGATGAACCCATAGCAAATGAGGTACATTCCTTGCCGTATTCTTTGGGAAGAATACAAATTCATTTTTATTAAGACTTTCACTATTGCAAGTGAGATGATTGGCAATGAAATTTCATGAGAAAAAACCATAAGACAACACTTGATCACATCCATAAGAAAAGTAAAATCTCCATGCCACCATAGAAACTTTCTAAACTCCAATGATGTTGAATCTAAGTCTAATTTCTTACACAAGTGGTATAATTTGTGCCTTTCATGGGCTTAAGAGGGCTATCAAATAATGACCAATACAAAGCAATGACGTGCCATCAAGACTTTTGAGTACAACCTAACCTATGTGGCCCCCACCTCATTTAGAGCATTGATCATAACTAGGAATCGGCTATTAGAAGACAATATCATGCTTCACCCATACATTAGGGCCAAAAACGCTTCAAAAACGGCACTTGTAAGAAAGTGATTAAGTTGCTAATTAGTTGAGGTTTAGGAAGAATAAAACCTCTAAATTTGGTTGTCCAGATGTGATTAATGAGAGAATATTTGATTCATTGAAGAGGTCGGTCATTAATTGCCCTCATCTTTTAATCCAGGTCAAGGGTCACCTTTTCGGCCGTTTTTATCTTGGAACTCGAGAGATTTTGTATTTTCGAGATTTTTGTACGAAATTCGCATTTGTTTACTCCCGCGTTTTCCTTTTACACACTATTCTCTTTTGCCATTCTTTTTGTTGCACTTGCTTCCTATCACTGTGAGATTCTTGCTCGGTTCATT
Organism: Lygodium microphyllum; assembly: GCF_053477565.2. Lineage (NCBI taxonomy): Eukaryota > Viridiplantae > Streptophyta > Polypodiopsida > Schizaeales > Lygodiaceae > Lygodium > Lygodium microphyllum. The sequence continues at coordinate 55,751,413 of NC_141135.1, read as the reverse complement.
TGCTAGAATGTCTAGCAATACCTCTTCAAATAACACAGGCACAAGCACACGTAAATACAAGCTAACTGTTCAGTTAGATCCGATTTACACATCTTGGAGAAGTATACATCATCGAGTATTGATAAATGAGATCGAAGCCAACAGGTTGTGAACACAAGGAATGAAGCATATAGATTTGTGGGTGGACGGAAATATTTATCCCAGGGATCCTTCTACAGGTAAACCACCTCCTTTTTTCAATGTCCATGACTATATAAGATATGTTGGAGAAGGTTACAATGGGATGCTTGGCTACTGTATGAGGTTATACTCTACATCTTACACATATATAGCTCAAATGCACGAGATGAAAAAAGCACTAGAAACTACACAAACAAATATTTTAGAGTTGACAAGTCAGATTGATGTTTTGAAAAATGTTAATAAGTCATTGCAGGATAAGCTAACACGCTTGAGAGAAACTCGAGTAGGATTTAGAGAGAGGAAGAGACCAATAAAAAATATAACCAACTTGTGTGAGAGAGCAAAGAAAAGGAGAAAGAAATATGTCTCTAACATATTAGGCACCAATATCAGAGAGAATGAGGAAAGAATCAAAATTTTGAAGGAAACCATGAATAAGAAAGATATTTTGAGGATTCTTAAGTCACCCGAAAATGCGGATTTGAGAGGTCCAACTCTCAAAGAGTTAGTGAAGGACATAAAAGGCACGGTGAAAGCAAATGAAATTGTAGAGACATGTGATACTGTGGGTATAAGTCGAAAAGGTTATCGTGCTATCTCTAGATTATGATTTAAAAATCTTAAACGCAATAAGGTAACTATATTTGGATTGCCCCGAGCCCTTGCAGTTTCGACTGCAAGAATTGCCATGAATCGCAAGATTCCACATGTTTTTGGAGATTACATTCACATCGAAAGGTCTATGTCCTATAAAAAACAAAAAAAAAGTAATTTTTTATTACAATGCATTTAACAATATATGGGTTGATCTAAAAAAGGTGCAAATTGCAATGGTTCACATGTATAAAATCACAATAGAAGAAAGTTATGGTGTTCTAAAGTTTGCCTTGAAGTTGGATGAAGCACAGATTCAAAAGGGACAGAAGATGGAAAGAATTAGCATTTGCCTCATGAACATGGCATTGGACCATAACAATGGTTAAAGCCAATCTCCATTGCATAAGATCCAATCTGAGATGGAGATTTGGTGGATTGGTGCAGCCCAGGTACCAATTGAAAATCATCAAACGTTGAAATGGTTGTTCAACCATACAGGTATTCCAAATATCATTAAGTCTTAAAGTGAAGGCGAAATGTTGGTAGTTGATGGGGTTGGTAATTTTAATGTAGAATGGCATATGAGTGTTGATTTAAAAACTATCAAATGTATGCTTGGAATATGTAATGGTGCAAATGCAAAATATCCTTGCATTTATTGCATGGAAAGTATTGGATCCAAAGATTGGAGTAGTTTGCGACCAGTAAGAAGAGCCCCAAATAGAGACTCTATAGATTTGAGTAAATTTAAAAACATAGAAGACATCTGGGATCCCATTCTTTCAATCTCTCTTAAGAATGTTCATATTTGTACTTTGCATGCAGAGATTAGAATAATCGATAAGCTTCTCAGGTTGCATCTTGACTACACATATTCCATTAAGCCATTATCTTTATCAAATGAGTGTATTGATAAATGCAAGGCATTACTATCAAAAATGGGATTTCATGGGGGCCAAGTTCACTTGAGAAAGGATCCAATACTTTCAGGAAAAACAAGAGATATCTTGGCCGATGTCTCTATGGGAGGCTCAAAAGCTAGACGATTCTTAGGAAACCATTCAGGAAAGCAGGTGAATGCGGCTTGGGAGTGTTGGAGAGAGCTATGTGAGATCATAACAAATGTTACAAGCACGCCGAGGCTTGCATTTCTTAGAATGGAGGTCTGGATACACCTTGATGTTTTTCTGAAACTCCTCAGGCAACATAAGACAACATATACATATGCGGAAGAGTTCAAAAGATCAATCACAAATCTTGTTCAGGCGATAAAAGAGGCATGGGGAGAAAAAGATATCACTTTTTATCTGGTAAAGTAACAATTATTTAATATGGGTTTATTTTGACAGGTTTTTCAATTGGTATAAAATTAGTGTTACTCTGTATTGCAGCATATTCTTCATATTCATGGGCCTTACTTTCTGGAGGAGCATGGCCCCTTAGCAACTTATAGTAACCAAGGCATGGAAAAATCCCACTATCAAGCATGCCCAAGTTATTTTCGAAGCACAAGGCATGGGGGAGGAGTTACAAAAAGCAATGCTTTGGAGGAGCTATTCAATTGGTTTTTTCGACGATAACTTCAAAGAATGCAGATAAAACACGGCAATGACACATGAGCAGTCGCACTTTTATATATAAGAAAGAATATATACAAAGCTAGCTTTCCAAAACTCTCACATTCTCTTCCTCCTCAGGAATCTTTCCTCTATAACGTTTAAAAAAAATTCTCTTATAGCCAGCTATAGATTTTACATCAATTCGGTTTGCAACCAAGGCATAGGATGTGAACGCCAAAAAGTATCCTGCTCTAGAAGAGAGTAACCTGGACCGTAGCCAAAAATCCTAATTGCTGCAGCCTTTTCCAAAAACATTACTTTGTGTGCATTATATTGTAATCCTGAGAAACCTAAAAGCCTTGTAAAAGCTTTAGTACAAAGTATGGGCCATGCTGCATCCTCTAAGAAACTACTATGAAGTACTAAAAAGGAATCAGGGTCAATCCTAGCCAAGTAGTGGCCAACTGCAATGTCTTTCAATGTACTGCCACCAGCTCTCGATCCTTTGCCACATTGTCGAAGGGTTTATGAAAGCAAAGTCGCGTCTTCAGAAGACCTTGATAAATATCAGGATAAAAGATCAAACAGATGAATAAGCAAGATGAAGAAATAAGGCCAAGTAACAATTGTATTACTGCCAAGATGTTTACAAAATATAAGATGCATTCCGATGTAATTAATCCACTGGATTAAGGCCACTCGATTTAATTCTGTAGCATTTGTAGATCCTTCTGCTATAATGATCATATGGATCTTCGAAGCTCCTTCTTACATATCAGTATGAGAAAAAAAACGCAGGCAAGCTTCTCTTGACGAAATAAAGACAAGTACTCATTCCAGCATGAAAGAAAGATACAGGTTTTCTAACACAAGTTGGTTTATTTTTCCCTTTTTGTCTTCTTTAATGGCTGAGAACTCCAATATTCAGTCAGAGCTGCCCAATGTTGGTTACCATAGCAAAACTGTTGCTTCAGATGCATCATAAATCTGAACTTCTTTACATGCTTGCCAGAGAGCAGCAAGAATTTATAAGCGTAGCTTTAGATGGCATATGACTTACAAATATGGTCATGCAGCTGACCCAGAAGTTCATGGATTCAAATTGCCCTTTATTGTCTGTTCAATGTTGAAAATCAACCCTGAAAGTACGATAAGGCAGCTGGATTTAGCTTTCACTCTTATGCAAGTAGAGAGCTTTGTCAACTAAAACAGTTAAGTGTATTTCTTCTCTGCCATAGTTCTGGGTGAACATAATCAGTATTGGCTACTATGTCCAGGGTTCGCCTCGAATATGAGCAAACTTCTAGAGCATTGTGCAGTGGATCAGATCATGACAAAACGGTAAAAGCTTCTCTGTGGTAGATTTTTCAGGCGCCTTTGCATCACAACAAGCCAATAGATTTGGTGTAAGACTCAAAGTTCATAATTCCTGCACTGAATGTTGTGTCGACTTTGTTTTCTGCTCACCAACAACCCCAAGAACAGGGACAAGGCTGACATGGATAAGGTCAAATTTCTTTGCTTTCTTATAACTCTTTGTTCCTGAAACACCTGTCTGCTAGCTGTGTGTTGTGTGCGATTAGCGGGAGGCCACCTCTAAATTGAAGGACCCATGCAAGGACAAGACGGAGCATGCCAATCCCAAGCAGTACATGTATTAACATATTGTTCTTTGTGTTCCTTGGAGCTTTAAAAGCAGCACTCTTCCGTCTTGGATCATCGAAGATGCGCCTTTGCCAATTTAGATCGTCGAAGATGCACCCCGTCTTGGATCATCGAAGATGTGCCTTTGCCTTTCGTGTAGTAGCAAGAGTCTTATTCACGGTCCCAAATGCTATTGAGTGTGTCACTCTTCCCCAGTTCCCGTCGACTCAGAGAAACAATCCTTCCTTCCGTTTAATTCGTGCCGTTTCCTGTCCTCCATCCAGATTGATTCTCGTAGTCCAAAGTACTGGCGATACTTTTATTTGATTACGCTTCTATAGGAGCTCCAATCTCTTCAGGATGTTCAGAATTCATCTGTGTAGAGGCCTTTAAGCTTTTTGCATACGGGATATACTGGATCAATATGATTACTGGTACCCCCCTTCGATTCAAAAGAGTGGGAATCTCCCTTAACTCATCCTCCCTCAACGTATGCCGTGATCTCCTCTTCATCCTCGTCTGCTCCAGCTTAATGTTCTCTGGCTGGACATACTGTCCGTTACAGTAATCAGGGAGCTACTCATGCTTTTTATGATGCTTTGGATCACAACGACGATTCTTGTCAGGCAGCAAAAAGCTCACTCTCAACCCATTCAAAATGTGCCGTCGAGTAGCCTGCTTGTACTTCAACGTAACTCAGCTCCAATGCCAGAAAAACTTTTCACTAGTTCATTCCGTGCCTCCACAATTCGATCTCTATCATTGCTGTCTACCACAAATATGAGACCTTGTGTGTTTTGGAAATAGTGCCTCCACAAAGGGCGAATCTTGTCTTGGCCTCCAACATCCCAAACAGTAAAACTGATGTTTTTGTATTTCATAGTCTCCACATTAAAACCGATCGTAGAGATAGTGGTGACGATCTCGCCAAGCTTCAGCTTATAAAGAATGGTATCCTCATTCAGCATTCCATGCAGTTCATCCCCCAGATTGAAAAAGCTCCTTTTCCCCCCCCTTCGTAGATCCAAGAGTGCCTGCCCTTTTCCCGTCCGTTCCGCCCTCAGGAAAAACCAGAAAGCCCTCTCTTTTCGCGCCCTTTCGACAGGATTAGTGGCCCCTTTCTTTTCTCCTTTCCTTCCCAAATTGGCTTTTCTTCCTGAACCAGAAAAACCCCCTTTTTAGCCACTCTTCCTTTTCATAGCATGTCACATGCAGAAAAGCGGCCTCCACCTTTTCAACTTCCCGTGCATATCGTAATGCTTGCCAAGAAGCCGATATGTATGATCTATAAGTTGAAGTGTTGCATCAGCCATTTTGCATAACACTTGTTCTATCCCAACGGTCCATTAGATTGACAAGAGCATTATACTGAAGTAGCAACTCCACTATTGAGCAATGTCCCTCACTAGCGGCAAGATGTAATTCAGTTCTGTTATCATAATCAGCTGATTTGGTGAAGCCCCATCATCCAACACATCCTTCAATGCATTTGTGTCACCTTTGCTTGTCCAATTTCTAGTAATGTCATCTTCTCTATGACTATTATGCATGCCTAAAGGCTAAGGACTCATATTGTCTTGCAAGGAATACAACCTTCATCTTGAATTTGTTTGTAGCACGATAAACTGCTTTCCACTTGACCTTGCTAAACATAGGCTGAAAGCATCTCATCTTGCTCACCACTATGCTTCCAACTCCTCCTCACTATACTCATATGCAGAAAATAAATGTAAACACAACAACTAAATATGTACAAAGTATCAAATCACACACACAACTTTTGGGTGGTTTTCACCCCTGCAATACGACATCCACCCCCTCTAATCCTGCGCATCCTCCCGATGGGCCAACTACCCATGATCGTTATCATCAAGATCCACAAACAGATCAATCTCTTCATTATGCATTTCCAGTAGATCAACAAGATTATCTGTCATATCATCTGTCTCTTCCATTGGAGTTTCTTCTTGTTGCTCTTCTCTTGAAAATTCCTCCAATGCATAATCCTCATCATCTCTTTTCTTGAAAATCTTGATTCTTTTTCCAGCAATAGGCACTCTAAGCACTGTCCCATCCAATTCTATCAGCTCATATGTTGCATTATCAAAGACATGTCTGACTATGTACGGCCCAAACCATCTTTTCACCATCTTCCGAAGTGCAGTATGCTGATTTTCAAGGCTGCTATCAAAGACCAATACCCAATCTCCCTCTTCTATTGCTCTAGGCCGCAAGTGATGCCTGATGTCAAACCTGTCATTATTCCTTAGTCTAGCAACCTTCAACCTGTCAATAGCTAGCTGAATATCCTCAGATCTCCTCTCCAACTGCCGAATCCGAAGAGCTAAGAGCTCCTCTCTCATCAAATCCTCCTGCCAAGGTAAAACTGACCAAGTCAAAGCACAAGTCTCAGCTGGCATAACCGGTTTCTGACCATACATCAACTCTGCAGACATATATCCTGTGGTAACACTATGAGTCGTACGATCAGCCCATAAAGCAAATGGTAGAAGTCTCGGCCATTCTTCAATCCGTCCTCTGCATGCTTTGGCTAATGCTTTCACTATCGGTGGATGCCCTCTTTCACTCTTCCCATTTCCCTCTGGATTATATGCTGTAGTTAGAGCCAACTTGATTCCTAGCTGAGAGAAAAACTCCCTAGCTTCATCTGCATCCAATTCACCATGATCCACAGTGATCTTACCCACACAACCATACCTGCGGAAAATTTCCTCCAATAAGAACTTACACACTGCACTAGTGGTCTTCGTTCTCAAAGATCTGCCCTCAACATGATTGGTAAGATCCTCTCTAGCCAAAACAATGTACCTCATCTGCCATAGACCCATAGGCATGGTAACCAAATCAACTACCCACTTATAATGAATGCATAGCGGATAGGTCGGATGAAGCTCATCTCGATGACGCACTACCGAATACATCTGACAGTCTCTGCAAGTCTCAACAAAGTGAGAAACATCTCTATACATGCCTTTCCACCAATATTTCTCCTTGATTTTCTCATAAGTAGCCCACACTCCTCTATGACCAGCCCAAGGACTCTCATGAAACTCCCTCATCACCTGTAACTGTGTCTCTCTATCGCAGACAACCCGCAAAGGTAATCCGCCTCTTTTCTTCGGATGCTTCCAAAGAAATCCGTCCTTGAGAAAATAACCATAGGCTTTCCTTCTGATCTTCTTGAACTCTTCATCTGTCCATTCATCTCTTTTGCTTAGTGTACTAAGGTACCTGCCAATCTGCAACCAATCTCCCACATAGAGTTCTTCTATGAAAGCCACAATATCATAGACATGACAAACATGATCAACCATAGTGGCTGAAATTTCTGCATCATCCTCTTCTGCAAGTAGAGTCTCCTCATCATCATATCTGGCTCTAGACAACATATCTGCCACTGGATTATCCTTCCCTGCTATGTGTTTAAATTCCGAATTTAATGACTTGATATATGCAATCCATCTCAGCATAGCTATATCCGGAGTAGAGCAACTCGTGATCATACCAATCAATGGCAAGCAATCTGTCTCTACCACAACTGAAGCTCCAATAAAGTACTCCTTGTCACATTTGAGAGCCGTAACAATCCCCAATAGCTCCCTCTTGATTTGCGGATATCTCCTCTGTCTCTCGTTTAGGACTTTCGCCCCAAACCGAATAGCATACCTATTTCCATCTGCATCATCTTGACCCACATCCCAACCTATGCCAATTGGACTAGTGTCAACTGTCAATACAATAGGACTTTCACAATTATAATCCGCTTTCCTGAGAGTAGGAGCATTCTGCAATAACTTCTTCAATTTCCGCATGGCTCTAGTGTGGCTCTCATCCCAATAGAATTTCTGCCCCTTTCGAAGCAGCTGATATAAACAATCTGCTACGTGTGCAAAATGAGGTATCCAAATCATATAAAACACACAAGCTCCAATGAATCTCCATACCTCTGAAGTGGTAGAACAATACTCCGCAATCTTGCCTATAGCATTCACCTTATCAGGTGAGGGTTTCCTGCCATAATATCCACACATATGTCCAACAATGACAATCTCATTCACTCCAAAAACAGATTTTTGCCCTGAAAGTGTTAAGTTCACTTCTTCTAATCTGGCCAAAATCTTCTCACATGCTGAAATATGATCAGCCACAAAGTATCTACATCCCTGCTCATTTAGACTCTCATGCTTCTCTTCTTCTGCACACCCCTTAATGGGCACATCATCCAAGAAAGGCATAGTAAGCTGAGGTATATAATCACGAAGGACCTTATGCATGGCATTCATCATATGCGCAACAGAATTAGTGGCACCTTGAGGCAAGGTACACATCCTGACAAGCCCAATAGGAATTTTCATGGTGGTTATGTCCCTGCTTTCCAAAGCCAGCTGAAACTGATCATATCCTGAATGCAAATCACCTAAAGAATAGATGGCACGTCCAGCAAATGCCTCTGCAAACTCATCCACAACTGGACCTATACCAACATTCCTGATAGTAACTCTGTTCACTGGCTGCATATCCTAAATAAGAGAGTACCATTCTTCTTTGGAACTGTAAACCACCTGTTTGAGTATGGTGCAGATGAAGGCTCAAGAATTCCCATCCTGATTTTCTCATTCAATAAATCAATCAGCTTTGGCAAGTGTGCTTTAGGCACTAGAATAGGTCAGAGATTCCATGCGATATGAGGAATAGTAAAAATGACCATAAGAGCAATAATATCAGGATTCACACATCCAATCTCATGCGTGAAAAAAGCAAATCCCCTTCCATATCGCTCAAGCATATCTTGAAAGCATTGCTTCTCTATGGGTAACAAGAAATCACCATTTCCAATTTTCAATTCAGCAAGAGTCTCTGCTGAAAATTTATGACCAATATGCTCCAGATTCCTCAAAATTTGCTGTTTAGCAGCCCTCTCTATTTGCTGATCACTGTCAGGTGGAAGCGGTACAGCAACTGGCTTCACCTTCTTATCCACAGTTTTGTATTTTGTGTCAACCCTGGCTTCATTATGCTCTTCTGCATTACACATATCTTGCTGTAAATCAGCAATTCTGCACTCCAATGGCTGAATATCCTCAGCCCTCTGCTCTATGGACTGCATAGAAACAGCCCTAAACTCTGGATGCTAAAATATTTCAGCAGTAAACTCTGTTGGCTGAAAGTTTTCAGCCCTCTGTGTCTCTGAAAGCTGATCATAACCAGCTGGAAACTCTGTTTGCTGAATTTCTTCAGCACTCAACACTCTTTGCTGAATTACCTCAGCCTCTGACTCAATCTGTGACACAAAATCTGTAATTTCATGAAACATGTCCAGGGACTGCACTAATACATTACTGTGACAATTTTGCATATCAGTCTTCAGCATATCTCCCATCTCTGTCATCGTATCTGCACAAATCACACTGTCATACATCCCATCTATGTGCTCATCATCCTCCAAAATTCCTGCATTTTTCAAATTTTTCTCCTTCCTGCATATATACTGCCTGGCAGCTCTAGGCAACCTAGAAGTCTTCTGATAGCTCATCGAACTGTTTGCTGAAATCCCAACAAAACCGGAGGAGAAAACATTGCTGCCAGGAGGCGAGAACTCCAATCTCCTCTGCTCTGTACCACCGTCGTCTCGCGAAACGGCGGTACCTAATAAAAACTCGAATCCCTCACAGTGGGTAAAGGTGCATCTCTGAGAGTATCCATGTTTCTAACATGGTTCACACACACAGTCATAAACTGAACTGCTCTCATACCATCTTTACTGCGAATCCGTGCATAAGCAGATCCATCATCCATGACCTTTGTTTCCATGCGCATCTCTGTGATGAATGGCTGTCCAAGAATTATGGGATAAGAGCATGAATCTTGCACAAAGAAATAAAAATCCTCCTCTACATCATCAATAGAAACCCTGACACTAGGACAGGCAGCATACAAATCACCTGCAGTATTATTGGCACCTGTCATACGCCACCCATGCTCTACATCCATAGGCCATCTGTTACTCTCATAAACTCCACGAACTATGAGATTAATCTCTGAACCATGATCCACCAATGCAACATAAGGCACCTGTGTGTCTCCAATCTTTACCATCGTCTCTGTAGTATCCCTAGCCCAATGGCTCCGCGAAAAGTGACTATGCGGTATCAAGACAGGCTCATCAATTTCAGCATAATGCATAGGCTAAACCCTCTTCTCTACCTGCGGAAAAACAGAAGCATTCTCAACCATAACCTCATCCTCATCCTCATCCAACTCCCCAATCAAAACTCCCTGTGTATCAGTGGTAGACAATGCATGTCTTTTCCTCTTCAAAACCTCCTGAAACTGATCCTGAAACTCTCTTTTTGAGATGCCCAAAACCTCAGAAATAGTGAAAGTCACCTCACTGCCAAGTATCTTGTCATTAAAGATTTTCTTCATGTCCGTAGATGTCTCAATATCAGACATCAATCTAAACCCTGGCTTCTTTCTCTCTCTAGGCTCTTGCCTCTTTTCTCTCTTTTGAGCATCTTCCATCTGTCAATCTGGCCCTGGTCTTGAAGACGGTCCTGCAGTAGGTGGAGTAACAAACTCACCCCCTCTAGACTTCTTAGCTGCACTTGGATTTTCATCATCCCTCTTACGCTTCTCCTCAACAAGTGCATCTTCTCCTTGAGACTTAGCCAAATAAGCATAAATAGAGTACCTGTCAATAGGCGAGTCCCAACCTGTTTCTGATCTGATGCTAGAGCCTGCACTAGTCAAAACAGTTTGCTGAATTTTTCCCTTGTTTGCAGTCTCCATAGCATAAGTCCATAGCGCTGACTGAGTCTCTGATCCCTTCTCAATCTGGACTCCATATGCAGAAGCATCACCTCTAGCTGTCACATAAGAAGTACGCGCAGCCATGTCATCCACTAACTTCTTCATTCCACCTTTACTAAAGTTGGTAGCAAGTGGAGCTCCTGTCTCAGTCAACCAAATCTTACCATCTTGCCTCCAATAGACCAAATTCTTCCTCCTTGCATCCTGAAAATATTCACAATCTCTACAATGCTGATGGTCCATACTATCACACCAAATACATCTCCGATCTCTCCTAGGTGCACTAGGAGCACTCCTAGGTGCAGTAGGAGCACTAGAAGAAGTAGTAGGCGCAGTCGAAGCAAACTGCACTTTCAATTTTTCCACCAACTCTGCTTTAACTGACTCTAGTGTCAAATCTGTTATGCCTTTGATTATGTCATCAAGAGAGGTAGGCATCGATGGAGCGGATGGTTTTGGAGCAGAAGGTGTAGGCATCGGTCGTGGAACAGGAGGAATAGGTGGAGTGGAAACAGTAGGTACTGGCATAGGCCAAGAAACTGGCTGAGGAGGAGAAGAAATAACAGGGATAGAAGTAGGCATAGGAGCTGATGATGGTGTAGGTGTCATGGAACCATTCTGTAGGCGAGTCTTCCATATCCTCCTCTTGGTCAAAGTCGAGACTGCATCCTGAGCATCCTGCCAATCCGTTTTAAGACCCATAGGCTTCGTGCGATCCTCTAGAAGCTCACCCAATTCTTCTTGAAGAGCAGGATCTGCAGCTTGCAAGAAAAGCTCAACTTTTTCAACATCCAATGCTCTTTGTTCAATGGCATCAAGCTGACTATACCTCTCCTCAAATTCTCGAATCAACTCTGAAGCAGCTAGACCTTTGTTTGGTATGTAGACCCACTCTCGGAATGACCGCCGAGTAGCCATACCAAAGTCCTCAAGGAAATATTTTTCTTTCAAGGCCTTCTTAAAATCTTGCCAATGTGAATTTTGAATAAAAAGATCAGTCACTTTTGCCCTCAAGGCAGGTGTGACAAGACGAAGGAAGTACTTACTCATAAGTCCAGCTGGAACTCCGAAAAACCCCATCTTGATCTCATATGTCTTCAAATATGCTGAAACATTACGGCCGTCAAATAGCTTCTTCTCATTCTCAACTGCTTCAATAGCCTTAGTCGCGTTGTTTGCATTCTCCTGCTCCGAATAGAGTTGCCTTTGCTGAGACAACTGCTGTTGATGCAATTGTTGCTGCTGCTACATATACAATTGTGTCTGCTGATTTTGGAGCTGCATATACATGGACATATTCTGCAAAATCTGCTTTAGATCCTCTGTTGAATTACTTGACGCAGCAATCATTGATGGAGCTGAAGTAGACGCAGCTGGAATTGTAGAAGAGGCTGAAATAGAGGCTGAAGTATCTCCCATCCTGAAATTTCTGCGACGCTTTCACGTCGGGTTCACCAAAGATGTCGAAGGGTTTATGAAAGCAAAGTCGCGTCTTCAGAAGACCTTGACAAATTTCAGGATAAAAGATCAAACAGATGAATAAGCAAGATGAAGAAATAAGGCCAAGTAACAATTGTATTACTGCCAAGATGTTTACCAAATATAAGATGCATTCCAATGTAATTAATCCACTGGATTAAGGCCACTCGATTTAATTCTGCAGCATTTGTAGATCCTTCTGCTATAATGATCATATGGATCTTCGAAGCTCCTTCTTACATATCAGTATGAGAAAAAAAACGCAGGCAAGCTTCTCTTGACGAAATAAAGACAAGTACTCATTCCAGCATGAAAGAAAGATACAGGTTTTCTAACACAAGTTGGTTTATTTTTCCCTTTTTGTCTTCTTTAATGGCTGAGAACTCCAATATTCAGTCAGAGCTGCCCAATGCTGGTTACCATAGCAAAACTGTTGCTTCAGATGCATCATAAATCTGAACTTCTTTACATGCTTGCCAGAGAGCAGCAAGAATTTATAAGCGTAGCTTTAGATGGCATATGACTTACAAATATGGTCATGCAGCTGACCCAGAAGTTCATGGATTCAAATTGCCCTTTATTGTCTGTTCAATGTTGAAAATCAACCCTGAAAGTACGATAAGGCAGCTGGATTTAGCTTTCACTCTTATGCAAGTAGAGAGCTTTGTCAACTAAAACAGTTAAGTGTATTTCTTCTCTGCCATAGTTCTGGGTGAACATAATCAGTATTGGCTACTATGTCCAGGGTTCGCCTCGAATATGAGCAAACTTCTAGAGCATTGTGCAGTGGATCAGATCATGACAAAACTGTAAAAGCTTCTCTGTGGTAGATTTTTCAGGTGCCTTTGCATCACAACAAGCCAATAGATTTGGTGTAAGACTCAAAGTTCATAATTCATGCACTGAATGTTGTGTCAACTTTGTTTTCTGCTCACCAACAACCCCAAGAACAGGGACAAGGCTGACATGGATAAGGTCAAATTTCTTTGCTTTCTTATAACTCTTTGTTCCTGAAACACCTGTCTGCTAGCTGTGTTTGTGTGCGATTAGCGGGAGGCCACCTCTAAATTGAAGGACCCATGCAAGGATGAAGACGGAGCATGCCAATCCCAAGCAGTACATGTATTAACATATTGTTCTTTGTGTTCCTTGGAGCTTTAAAAGCAGCACTCTTCCGTCTTGGATCATCGAAGATGCCCCTTTGCCAATTTAGATCGTCGAAGATGCACCCTGTCTTGGATCATCGAAGATGCGCCTTTGCCTTTCGTGTAGTAGCAAGAGTCTTATTCACGGTCCCAAATGCTATTGAGTGTGTCGCTCTTCCCCAGTTCCCGCCGACTCAGAGAAACAATCCTTCCTTCCGTTTAATTCGTGCCGTTTCCTGTCCTCCATCCAGATTGATTCTCGTAGTCCAAAGTACTGGCAATACTTTTATTTGATTACGCTTCTATAGGAGCTCCAATCTCTTCAGGATGTTCAGAATTCATCTGTGTAGAGGCCTTTAAGCTTTTTGCATATGGGATATACTGGATCAATATGATTACTGGTACCCCCCTTCGATTCAAAAGAGTGGGAATCTCCCTTAACTCATCCTCCCTCAATGTATGCCGTGATCTCCTCTTCATCCTCGTCTGCTCCAGCTTAATGTTCTCTGGCTGGACATACTGTCCGTTACAGTAATCAGGGAGCTACTCATGCTTTTTATGATGCTTTGGATCACAACGACGATTCTTGTCAGGCAGCAAAAAGCTCACTCTCAACCCATTCAAAATGTGCCGTCGAGTAGCCTGCTTGTACTTCAACGTAACTCGGCTCCAATGCCAGAAAAACTTTTCACTAGTTCATTCCGTGCCTCCACAATTCGATCTCTATCATTGCTGTCTACCACAAATATGAGACCTTGTGTGTTTTGGAAATAGTGCCTCCACAAAGGGCGAATCTTGTCTTGGCCTCCAACATCCCAAACAGTAAAACTGATGTTTTTGTATTTCACAGACTCCACATTTAAACCGATCGTAGAGATAGTGGTGACGATCTCGCCAAGCTTCAGCTTATAAAGAATGGTATCCTCATTCAGCATTCTATGCAGTTCATCCCCCAGATTGAAAAAGCTCCTTTCCTCCCCCCCCCCCCCCCCTTCGTAGATCCAAGAGTGCCTGCCCTTTTCCCGTCCGTTCTGCCCTCAGGAAAAACCAGAAAGCCCTCTCTTTTCGCGCCCTTTCGACAGGATTAGTGGCCCCTTTCTTTTCTCCTTTCCTTCCCAAAATGGCTTTTCTTCCCGAACCAGAAAAACCCCCTTTTTAGCCACTCTTCCTTTTCATAGCATGTCACACGCAGAAAAGCGGCCTCCACCTTTTCAACTTCCCGTGCATATCGTAATGCTCGCCAAGAAGCCGATATGTATGATCTATAAGTTGAAGTGTTGCATCAGCCATTTTGCATAACACTTGTTCTATCCCAACGGTCCGTTAGATTGACAAGAGCATTATACTGAAGTAGCAACTCCACTATTGAGCAATGTCCCTCACTAGCGGCAAGATGTAATTCAGTTCTGTTATCATAATCAGCTGCATTTAGTGAAGCCCCATCATCCAACACATCCTTCAATGCATTTGTGTCACCTTTGCTTGTCCAATTTCTAGTAATGTCATCTTCTCTATGACTACTATGCATGCCTGAAGGCTAAGGACTCATATTGTCTTGCAATGAATACAACCTTCATCTTGCATTTGTTTGTAGCACGATAAACTGCTTTCCACTTGACCTTGCTCAACATAGGCTGAAAGCATCTCATCTTGCTCACCACTATGCTTCCAACTCCTCCTCACTATACTCATACGCAGAAAATAAATGTAAACACAACAACTAAATATGTACAAAGTATCAAATCACACACACAACTTTTGGGTGGTTTTCACCCCTCGAATGCGCAGCAATACGACAACATCCCAAGAAGTTATCTGTATCAGCAATCTCCAACTGCAAATAAAACCCATATTGAATGAGCGTGAAATGCAAACCTACCAATGTGTAAAAGCAAATTCAAAATTATCGTACCACTTGTTTTTCATCGTACTCCAATTTAACTGGATTCCATAAATTTATTGATGATGATGTCTCATTGGTGTTAATCAATTCTTTAACATATTCAGACTCCTCTCTTTCAAAATTGGAAATCCCAAGTTGGCTTTGAATGCGATCAAAGTCCTCATTAGTAATACTCAACTCTTTCTCAACTTCTTTGGCCTTTTCAAAACAAAGAGAGAGGGCCTCACCAGCATCAATAAACTTATCGTCTAGAGTTTCTTTATCAAGTTTGAGTATCTCTTCCTTTGATTCATTCTCTGTGTCAATTATCCCATTTGCAGCATCAGAAGCCTCTGCAATAATTGCTAGACAATAATCTTCCCTGAGATTGAAAAGTTTTTGAATATCTGACAGTAAAATGTATTTCTTCTCCTTGAAAGGTATAGATGGTAGAGAAGGAACAGTATGGTGAGAACTCTCATCACTTGGAGGGTTTGTGTCTCCTTGGCTCTCCTCAATGATAGTCTCAGCTTTGAAGTGAGCAACATCCAAATTCTCAGCAATAGAAGCCTCAAAATCTGCATCTACAACCTCCTCTGTTTCCTTTTCATCTGCCAGATCTCTCATTGCCAACTTTCGCTTCCCTAGATGATCTAGAAAAACCTTGGAGCCTAGAAAATCTGTGGGTTCAAACATGTTTTCAACTTGTGCTTGATACGGTGTGACAAGACTCAAACGCTAGACACGAATGTTCGTACTCGCGCCATATCGGTAATTCAAACCAGCAACTTTAAGCAAAGGGCCGCAACCGTAACGATGCGAGAAGGTAGAGCCAAAATCAATGACATCACGCGACCTCGGGCACTATTAGCTTAGGAGGCACGCCAAAGGAAGACTCTAGAGAACAAGAAAGCCCAAAACGACGCGAACAGACGAAAGCGCCAAAAGAGAAACACTCGCTCTCACGCCATATCAGGAGAAGAAACAGAGGTCCACAAAGAAAGCGAAAAAAGCCATACGGATGAGAGACACCCCCTTATGTAGGCGCGCAATAATGCCACCTGGCACTAGCTGTTGGGCTTCGACACGTGGCAGTAGTCGTTGGGCTTCGACACGTCGCACTAGCCGTTGGCCAACATGTGGCTAACAAACACGTGGCAAGCACGTGGACCGATCGTTAGTTGACACGCAGCATATGGACGATAGACGAACACGTGGCACAATCAGTGCGAGACACGTGTCTGACACGTGTCATGATTGACGAGCGTATATAAGGGGTTATTTTGCTTACGTGTACACTTTACATTTCTCGAGCTCTCGCGCCTTGCTTGCCGATATGGTGCGATCCAAGTGTTGCGTCTACTGTGTTTCTGTTCTCTCGCGTCGTATCAACTACCGTCCTAAATTCAGAGCGAGTGTGCCTCTTTGTTGATTTCCTCACTTCGGTGGTCTTCAGTCGGTGCATCGATACGGAGTGAATACGTCCTTCCATAGTCATCGTAACCTCCATCTCGCGCCATATCGGCCTTCTTATCCTCGTCTCCAATACGGAGCAAGGGCGTCCTTTCATAGTCTTCGCAATTTCCATCTCGCGCCATATCGGCATTTTTGTTCTCGTCTCCGATACGGCGCAAATGTGACAATTCGTTTGTTTTGTTTGTTCCTTCTCGCGTTGTATTGGGCCTGTTGCGTTGTCAGATTTTTGAGAAATTTCCTATATCACTTTTTGTCTTTCTGGCTCTTCTATTTTCTTCTCTGTATGGTAAGGACAAAGCAAACTGCAAGAAGAGTGTATGTGGATAGGAAGGACAGTGGGGGTAGAAGAAAGTTACAATTTGATGAATCTGAGGAGGAGCCCTCTTCAAATATTGTTGAAGTTGGGCCATCAAAGGCCCCAGAGCATTTTGCCACAGAAATCCCCCCTATACCAGGTGTTGGCCTAACATCTTCCATGGAGTTAAGCATTTCAATGCAATGAATGTTTCTTCTCCTGATGTTGAAGAAGCAAAGGGTGAGACTTTCCCTGTGAAGGATTCATCCCCTCCAATTGCACCTGAGCCTACATCTGTTGAAGCCACTGAGCCTCCCAAGCCACAAAAGAGAAAGAGGAAGTCCAGGTTCTTCTACATGCAGAGGTGTTTCAGTGAGATTAGAAAAGCCCAGAGAGCTACAGAGCATGTGATTCCAAAGGTTGCTTTCATAAGAGTTGTTAAAGAGATCTCTGATAGATTGTCTCAAGTGGCAACTGTCTCTGGTCTAAATAAGAAGTGGCAACTCTCAGCCATTCTTGCTCTACAAGAGGCCGCAGAAGATTTTATTATTGATTTCATGAACGATGCTTACATTGCTGCTGCACATGCTCATAGAATTACCCTTATGAATAAAGATTTCAGCATCATCAGCAGAATCAGGTATAGGTTCGATAAAGTGTTGAGGCCCTTGCCTTCCAACGATCAAAAAGCCCTTGAAATCCTTAACATTCCCCCGAAATTGTCCAAGAAAGGGAAAACGCTTAAGGTTGAGGATGTAACTCACCTTTACTCTACAAGGGGTGCCACCCAGCAGGAGTCTTTCTTGAGTGAAAAAATTCAGGAGGTGTTGGAAACTGAAGACGAAGTTTACAAGAGGAAAGCCGCATCACTTGCTCCCGTCAACAACGAGAGGATGGGTAAAGTGTATGGGAAAATACTTGCGAATGTTTCTGCAAAACCTGAGGAGGAATACCTCAGTATATCTCCCGAGGACAAGCCCATGTTGGAGAAAAGGGATGTCCAACTATTTGACTCCGTTGTTTTTTGTTGCATAAGGTAAGGTTTTTTTTTTTTGCATAAGGTAAGGCTTATAGGTTCAAGTATATTTTATATGTAATTTGTATTGATTTTGATCGATTCAAATAGCTTTTTCTATTGACTGCAGGGCATTCGTCTCCTCTCTCACTCTCTCGATATCCGTAGAACCATATATATTGTTGATCCACTTCTCTCTATGGAACTATTTGCAAGATCTGGGTCTAATACTGCCCCATTTTTTCGTACTTTCGATAGTGTGACAAATTACCACATCTTTTTTCTTTATGTAGAAATATATTTTTCTTTTCTGTAGAGGAAAATTTATATTCATTTGCTTTCACCCTTCTGCTCACCTCTATTTTGATTTTGCAGAGGGCATTGGAGTCTCATCTATATTAATTGTCTTACTAGAGAAATTATCTTTATGAACTCTCTCAGCGGTGTTCATGGCCAAGCACGAATGTATGTTGAAAGAAAATTACTTGCTTTGATTATATTTACAAAAAATATTTTGAACTTACAAAGCTTCCTTTTGCAGTGCTGGTAGACTTGTTTCTACATTTTTGGATACTACATATGAGGATATTGCTGATCCTCAAAATCCTTATACGTTTCTTCTACAAGAAGTTCCATTGCAAAGCGATGCACATTCTTGTGGATGGAGAGTTCTATCAAATATTTGCAGAACAGTGGATTCAAAGTTGTTACAAATAGAAGGAGTGAATGTAAGTTAATTTCATTTGATTTTTGTGTAACCCTTATCATGATTTCTTTTCACTAACTTATAACATTTATTCTTACAGTGTAGAGACTATCCTGATTCATATGTTTGGTGGATAAGGGAGAGATGCATTGAGCTAATTTTGGACAAGGCAATCACACCATATGATCCTGACTCCCCTCTTCCTCCCAAAAATTCAATGGCCAAGGGCACAAGCAAGGGAAAGAGCAAGGGAAAGGTCAAGGGCAAGGGCAAGGGCAAGGGCAATGGCAATGGCAATGGCAATGGCAATGGCAATGGCAATGGCAATGGCAATGGGACCACTGCTACAGAGTCTAAAAAAAAAGGAATGCCAATGCTTTCTCCTCTGAAATTTGATCCATCCCCTCTTAAATCCCAAGAAAAGAGACTAGCTGTAAAGGTGAAGTTCTTTCAACAATCAAAGAAAGGCCCTGTGAGAAAAAACATCTTTGAAGAAATCGATAAAGAAGCCACAAAGCCAACAAAGGAGAAGGCAACAAATAAAGAATCAAAAGAGCAAACATAAGCATACACAAGCCTTATTATTTTGGCTTTGTACATTTATATGACATTTTTGTACCTCATGATGTAATGAAATTTTTCACTTATAAATCGAATGTAATGTACATTTATTTATATACATTCGAAAGGCAACTTGCTTCATGATAGCTTATGAGTTCCCACTAAAAAATATATTAAGGACAGTCTATTAAGATAAATTCCTGCAAAGTTTTCATTCTCAAGGCTCAAAACTCACAATTGTGGGAGACAAACAACTTGTACAAGAGAAAGAGCGCTTGGCTCTTTTACCAATTGTTACACCATTCACTTTGAACTTGTATCTAGGGGATGTATTGTCTAGCAATTCCAAGGTATCCCTCACATCTTTCAGACTCCAATTGGAAGTAACCTTCACCTTCTTTACTTCTTCATGCGGCAAAACGTTTATATGGTGTGCAATCTGTATCGGAATCCAAGGGAACCCAAATACCCAATCTTAGTTTATATCTCCTGTAATCAAAGCCCAAAGCAAGAGTTTGGCAAGGGATACTGTAAGCCAAAGCCAAGGATTGAGGGCATGCACTGCACCTCAAGATATCACCCTTATGGTCGCACTCTCTAGATTTCCAAAGCGTCCCTATAGTGTTGTCCAAATCCTCTTCCAAAAAGTTTCTACTTAGCCAAGATACCTTCGTTCTTTGTAAATTTGCTATTTTCAAGCATGCCACGAAGATATGGAGGGGTACAAACCATGATAAACGTATTCTTCTTGAGATCCTTCCAGCTGTCATGGACTTTTGAATATCCTAAGATATTTTGAATTTGAAACTCTACACCGTTACCTCGTCAGGAATCTCCCAGTTTAGAGATGAAAGGCTTGGCAATGGCAAATCTTCGATATTCCCATACCTATCCGCTTTAGAGGGAACCACATACTGTGCATAATATATAAAAACCTTGCATTCGCTAAAAAAAGACACAGTTTGATCGGCATAAATAATGTCTGTCAATACCTTATGAATGGCATGGAAAGTCCCACTTAGGCTTTCCACAGGTTTCCATTCAATACTTGTTGACGGAAAGATATCTGCAATGACGAACCATTTGTTAGAACTTGCCTAAATGGAAAAGAATTATATATGTCATTCAACTAATAACTTACAATGTGTTTGTTGGGGAACGCATTCGTTTGGAGGCAAGTGCATATCCTTGGCCATGTAAACATGTTGCACCTTGACAAACCACCCTTCGGGCATAATTTTGAAGGCAATGATACGCCCCTTCCAGTGATGTTTTATATCATCTCGTTTTCTTCTTTTCACCTTATGAGAGCCCTTGCAAGATGGCAACATGGTAACCCAATCGTTTACAGTAAAGGTTTTGGGCTCCCAATTTCCATCTGCTCCCTAGCTATAGACTGTGCAAGATGTATTAAACGAGAAGGGCGCCTAGAGGAAGCCATGAAAAGAATGAAAGCACAGAGAAAGAAGCTCAAAGAGGGGTGAATGAACTAAAAAGTAGCGCCAAGAACACAAATGAGTATGTATTGGGCACCAAAAAGAATATTGAAAGATCTCCCGACTTTCAAAAAACTCATTATTAATTTCATCACAACTCTGTCACGTATTTTGTCAGATTTGTAAGTAAATAATGTCTTTGGGACTCCAAAACATGTCAGACTTTAGGGATTTTGGCTAAAAAAGAAGAGAGAATCACGAAATGGACTCCACTATCTCTAAAAAAGAGGAGACAAGAATACCATATTATTGCACATGTGGCGAACTCTCTTTGGCCCTTTCCTTAATCCCGTGATTAACAAAAGTGCATTTTTTGAAGCGTTTTTGGCCCTAATGAAGATTCTAACGGAGGAAGAGCTCCACATTGCAAGTCGATTGAGCCTTACTCAAAAGAACATGCCTCACTATTATTGGGTTGAAGCTATCTCTAGAGCTGTGTATATTATGAATAGGACTCCCACTGTTGTAGAGTGCATGATGTGGCGCGAGAGGAGAAGCTTACTTACGAGAAACTAGATTTGTCACATGTAAAAGTATTTAGATGCATTGCATATATATATGTTTCTAATGAGTTGGGGAGGATGTTGGATCCAAAAGTTGAAAAGTGTGTATTTTTTTGTTATTCCCTTGAGCAAAAGGGTTACATATGTTATAGTCCAGATTACACACAAGTCATAGCTGAGCAAAGATGTTATGTTTGATGAGATGAGTGATTGGTATGTTACTAGAAAACATTTTTTTGCAAATGATGTAAAAGAAATGGTGATTGTAGGAAATGTGAGTCCACAATCACACAAACATTGAGTGGGCTAGAAGAGTCCTCTTCTAGTAGGTTTACTGAGAGTCCATGGAGTGGTAGGTTGTATGCAAATAGAATTGGACCTAGAAGTGCCAAAGTGCATCTTGAAAGAGAAAAGAAAATTTGGTTGCATATACCATGCATTTCTGCAAGCTATTCACATGTAGATGGTGAGTCTAATGGTTCAAATGAGAGTACATATGAGGATTTTGGTATTCTAGTTGTTCATACACCTAGTTCAAGAAAAACAAGGTTGATCTAAAGGGATCGTAGAGTGCTATGCAAGCGCATAGGTCAACAAGAGTAATCTCGTAAATAGATTGACATATGATGGTTATGTTGCTCACCATTATGCATATATAGTGAATGTTATAAAATCAATTGAGCCCACTTGTTTTGAGAAAGCTATTGGTCATGTGCATTGGGAGAAAGTCATGGATGAAGAAATGGATAGATTGGATGTAAATCAGACTTGGGATTTGGTACTGCTACCTAAGGAAAAGAAAGCCATAGGTTGTAAGTGGATTTACAAAGTAAAGCATTATGCAAATAGAAGCGTGAGTAGGTATAAAGTAAGATTGGTTGCCAAAGGTTACACACAAACTTTATGGGACTGATTATAAGAAGAAATTTGCTCCAATGGCAAAGATGGAAACTATCAAAGCTATCATAGCATTGGTTATAGCAAAATATTTGATCTTGCATCAAATGGATATAAAGAATGCATTCTTGCATGGTATGTTGCAAGAAGAAGTGTACATGGTGAGCAATAGGGCTATGAGAGCATGGTTCACCCCAATTATATGTGTAGCCTACATAAAGCCTTGTATAGGCTGAAACAAGTACTAAGAGCATGGCATAACAAGATAGCACAATATATTGTCTCTATTGGTTTTGATGTTGTGGATACAAATCACTTACTTTATGGGTGTCAAAGTGATAGGGGCATTTTGTGATTACCCTATATATGGATGATTTGATTGTTGGGGAGGATAACATACAAGAGATATAGTATGTGAAAAGTCTTCTCAAGTAAAAATTTGACATGAAAGATTTGGGAGAGTTGAAGCACTTTCTTAGCATTGAGGTGATAAGAACATATAAGGGGATATGGCTCACACAAATGCAATACATCTTGGATATGCTGATGAAGTATGGTATGGCTAATAAGTCAATCTCGATGCCACTAGATCAAAATGTTGAATGCTCATGTGGGTGAGATACTAGAGAATCCCATGATGTGCAAGAATATGGTGGGAAGTTTGATCTTCACTACTAATACTAGGCCAAATTAAAACTACACGTAGTTGGCTTGGAAAGTTAGTTTATGCAGGTGCCTTATAAGCCTCATTCGGATAGTGTGACATATATCTTGTGGAACCTTAAGGCCACATTTGATTATGAAACCTTTTTTTAGGTTAACTTGGTGGTGTAGTTATTTGGTTATATTGATGCAAATTGGGTAGACAATGTGTCTAACAAGAAATCCATCAGTGGCTATATATTTTTCCTTTGGAATGGGGATGTGACTTGGAGCAATAAGAAAAATCCCACTCTTGCATTATCGAGTACAGAGGTAAAGTATATGGATATTGTTATGGCAGCATGTGAGGTACCTTCGGTGCAAAAGTTACTTGATGATTCGGGAATATAGATAAACAAGAAAGTTTTCATTTATTGTTTAGCATACAGTTGGTGAGAAATCCAATGTTACATGCACATACAAAACACATTGAGGTTCATTACCATAGCATCAAAGAGTTTTCTTCACATTGACATGGATCTCATATATGTGAGCACAAAAGAGCAAGTGTTTGATATTTTTACCAAGGCCATAGGAGTAGAAATAACTTACTTGGAGTACGAGTCATCATAGAGTTAATCTTGGGGGGGAGTGTTGGGATGTCAATCTTAATAGGAGCTAACACTCACATTCTTGGATAACCATTTCCACATTCATATCACTAACATAGTTGGTCGACATATCATTCTAATTATCCTTTATAGCTTAACATCAGTTAGTCCACCTACTTGAGTTACGAATTAGCATGTTCACACTATGGACCACTTGTCTATTATGTATACCCCTAGAAGAAAGACTAGGGTTTTCAGCTTCCTATGTTGTGTGCATTCTCTATGTGTTGTGTCTTTTGCAAGAAGAGATCAACTCCCTCCCTCTTCCCCCATCTTTTCATTAAAAACCACAACTCCTATGCAAGAAAATGATAATCTCAGTAGGAAATCTAAGGTTTTGGAAAAATAATTAGTAATTTTAAGCAAGAGGTCAAAAAATTCATAGAGAATTACAAAAATTGCAGAATAACCAACCAATAGAGATGGAGTTCTTAAGGATGGTGTATAAAAAGTGAGCCTAGATCCTATGATAATTTTTAAACCAATTAAAATGAGTATTTATATATATGAAGATTATGAGAAACATTCGGTGTAGCTTTATCAAAAGTTCTAGGATATATTTGCATGGGACACTAATATGAAAGTCTTCAAGCCTAAGGTATACCAATATTGAATTAATTTCAAAGAGAATACTAAACTATTAACACAAAAGAGGTACCAAATGAATTGTAATTATGTAAAACAAGTAAAAGAATAGATTGATAAGCTCCTTAGAGTTGGATTCAGTAGACCTATCAATGAATTTACATGGCCATCATCCATTGTTGTTGCCCAAAGAAGAATGGAAAGATTCAAGTTTGTTGCCCAAAGAAGAATGGAAAGATTCAAGTTTGTGTGGTCTCTAGGAAGTTGAATGTAGCTACTATAATATATCATTTTCCTCTTCCAATTAGTGATTCTCTAATAGGTAATTTTGTTGGACATGAGATATAATATTTTCTTAATGGATTCTCAGTCTGCAAACAAATCAAGATGCACCTTGATGACATGGAAAAGATAGAATTCATCACAGAATGGGGAGTATGTGTAAGTATAGTTATGAATTTTAGGTGTAAGAATGGTCCATTGAATTTCATGGAGCAACCTACAAAACCTTTGACCCATGAGGGTTTTCATAGATGATTTTTGTGTTTTTGGTAAAAAGGCAAATCATTTATAGTATCTCATATTATGCTTTGAAATATGCAAAAAGCTTGGAATATCATTGAACCCATTCAAATAAATGTTTGCTACCAAGATAGGAGTATTGCTTGGGCACATTATCTCTAAATAAGGGATGACCATTGACCCTTGGAACATTCAATCAATTCAAAAAGTTGCAATTCCTACAATAGTATAGGAAGTAATGAGGCCCATTGGCCAAATCTAATAGCACAACAATAGGTACCTTAGATACCTAGCTCACATATGTCCTCTAATTATGCTTACAAGAAAGGGTATCCAATTTGTTTGGAGAGATGATTAGGACATAGCATTCAATATCTAGAAAAAAATGTTTATTGTGGCTCCAATTCTATAACCCCCATAGTGGGATTTACCATTTCATGTCTTTTTCAATACCCCCAATATCACTATAGGAGTTGTCTTGATGTAGTAATTGCAAGGCGGTTAGAGCTATTTATTATGCTAGGAGAAGGTTAACTACAACTAATACAAACCATGAAATTACATAGAGAGAAACTTCAAGCATGGTTTTTGCTTTGTAGAAGTTTTTGCATTACTTGTTGGGGAATCTAGTGACCTTTCATGTAGATCATCAAGCTCTTTTATTTTTTTTAATAAGCCACAATTCACAGGAAGATTGGCCAAGTGGATCCTTTTATCGAGGAGGGAAATGGCATGGTTTCCACTCCTACTATTTTCTAGTGTCTCATACTCTCTAGTTCCAAAGAGAGTATGAGAGGGTGGTGAGGTGGGGCAATTGCACTTCATCTATAGAGATATACAAGTGCACAATATCTATAGAGGTATAAAGTGCACAAGATCTAAGAGGATCTAAAATCTTGGAGCTAGGATTGACATCCAAATTTATAATGGGTTGTTTAAAAGAGAGGAATTGGCTCCTAGTCCGAGTTCACATGACAAGACACTTTGATGGTCCATGTTCGCATGTGCTTGCATGTATTATCGACAAGATAGGCATATGTACTACTGGAGATGCATTGGACAAAATATAGAGAGCTACTATGATTCTTCTCTATTTTTTCAAGCTAGTATGATTGACATCAACATCATGCTTTCTCTAAGGCACCATGGTGGTGGGTTTATCACCTACTACTTAGATATCCATGGTCCATTTTGATGGTCATTATTGAATGTACAATAGTTTCATATGCTTTCATCACTACACCCACTTTTGACACCACCCCCAATTTTTTATTTTTATTTTTTGGAGGGGAGGGGAGATCCATCAATGCACACATTATGGATGCAAGTCTCTGTGACCTAAAAGAAGGATCTTTGAAGTAGGAGGGGGGTGGAATTCACAAGGGAAAAGTAGAGAAGGTGCCATTATGGGCTGCCAATAGCACACATATGTAGAGGGAAGTGGGGAGGTTTTGACATCAAAATCACAACCTATGTGGAGGGAGGAGGATGACAAAGGCGAACTTGAAGGGGAGGGGAGGGATATACCCTAATAGAAGAAGGGAAACAGTTGTAGGTTGGGGAGGAGGTAGTGATGGGGCTGAGGTGGTGGCCCTATCACCTCTCATCTTATCTTCATTTTCTTAATAATTATTACTAATCTACTTGTTTTTAAATTATCAATCATTACTATTAAATATAACTAATTGAACTTACACACACACACACACACACACACACAAAGTCTTTTCTGCTTTTTGTTCACATCTATCTCAAGGCATCATATGTGCATTCAAGGCAAGAATCAATGGAGGTTGGGTTCTCATGTAAATATGTTACAACCACATCCAACATACCCTCCCCTAGCTGAGCCAGGGAAAACAATGTCTTATAGATATTCAAACATCCTTAGGATTCATGGACTTAGCTATTTAGGTAATTTCTAAGTCTACCTTGCAACAAAATGTTGTGACCTCAACCCACTAGGATCAACCTAAAGGATTTGTGACTTTTGAGTCTTTAACGACATTCTAATATCCCACCAACAAAGGTTACTTTGCAATCGATCAAGATTCAGAGTGAACTAGCACTGTAGTTGGTTTGAAGAGAATGAAATACAATGGGGAGCAAAGCACGATCCCTTTTTCTTAGCATAATCTCACTTCGGTCCCCTTAAACAATGCTAGATAAGCTTTATAACTTGACCTTGGAGCATCAAATATTAGCTCTTCCTATACTTCAATAGAAAAGCATCCAACTAATGCGTTTCACCTATCAATACAATAGCATCATCATAACGTTGTTCACCATCCTTCCATCTACATACCCAAAATTTTAGTCATTTTGTTATGGTCCTATCACACTATAGGACATACAAAATTTTAGTCATTTTTCTATGGTCCTATCACAATATGGGACATACAAAAATAGGTTTTCACTTAGACCATTGCACAAGACTCTTTGCATATCCTTTAAGTACGAACAAAAAGACACTAAAACCAATCTTTTCCAAATATTTCAATGATATTTATTTAATTAATTTATCCAGTCTCTATCTAAGCATTGATATTCCATCATTTTATACTCTAACCCTTTCCTAGGTCCTAACCTCAATCCACGTATCTCAATTTGAGAACTTGGGGTCCCTCACTCATACCCTTATCTACAATCGAAGTCTCTCTGATGCCCATACACCATGGCCACTTAGGATTTTTTCTCTCATTATAGGACTAGCATGGGGTTAGCATGTTGACATGACTAGAATCTCCATCTAGCCCCATACTACCATGGGAGGGAACCTTCATTGAATGTTTGACCTTATGGTTTAAGTAGCAATTGCTAGCACCCAGAATGCACTAAAAAGTTTACTTTGTGTTTGGCATATGCATGTACCTTTAAAGAAGATTGAATAGAGCTTCGTACCAATTTGTGTAACAAAGAGACATGGTGTCTCCACCTTCATGGCCACTAGAGTAGAGAGTGATTGAAACCAAGAAAATAAAAATTAAGTGAGGGCAATGGTCAAGGTAGAAGCTACAATCCAAGCTTGCTTTGTCTCGTGTGGACCTCACATATACAATAGAGAAATGCAACCCCATTAACTAGGAGAGGAGGAACAAGAAAAGAAGATACCCAAGAAGTACAAACTAAAAATGGAGGAGAAAATTAATATAGAAGGTTTAATACCTATAAAAGGAATGTAACATAGAAAATACCACACCTCAAGAGTGACTATGAAGAGAAGCAAGTAGCTATGTCTCAACTTATAGTAGAGCCAACCTTGGTATACTTCTATACTAGACAATTAGCATGTTGTTGTGCCTTATTTTTCCAAACCCAAGAGGTCGGGAATATGAAATAAAAGTGGGTACAAATGATAAAGAAGAAAAAGAGGAGTTGGTGGATCTATCTAAGCTTGCAGCAACACTAGCCCTACTTAAAAATTGTAGCTTACACAATCTTCTAATCTACTACCTGACGAACACAATCTTCCAATCCACTGAAAACAAACAATGATGAAGAAGAAGTTATAAACCAAGAAGAGGAGGAAGAAGAAGCTACTATTTTTGCCATAGCAACCTACCTTATTATAGTAGTATAAGTGTTGAAGCCAACTTAGAGGAAATAAAGAGTCTTCATAACTACTTGAAGTGCCACTACCCGTAGTGTGAATGCACCATTTCTATATGTTTTAATTTAGAATACCCATTTTTCTAGCATACATGATACTATTTCCAAACTTTCCACTATCCAACCTAAATAAATTCAACAAGTCTCAATTGTTCTAAATATTCAAGTTGATTGCCCATATCTACAATTTTCCTGACAACAAACAATCACATTTTAGCAATGTTCAAGTCTACAAAGTCTTTTTCAATATCAAGGATTATCGAAATCAATCAGTTTATGCTTTTTTCTTAAAGATTGACATGAGATATATTTATTTATCTACGCAGTTTATAATACAATAAGAATGATTGATATTGTTTAGATTGATCAAATTTTTAGCATGACAATGATGATTTTGGATGAGTTTGTTATTAGTAGCAAAAATATGTCCAATTTTCTAGATTAGATCCTTTCATTACAATATAATTTTTCAAGTTTTTAGGAGATTTTAGCAATTGGGGAGTTTTCAAGTCTATTAAAAATGTCAAGTTTACAAGATAAACAACAAGAATCCAAATTCATACAACAATAATAGAAAGTGTTGTATAACCTATAAAGCAAGAAATACAATAGAAATTGCTACACAACCTAAAAAATTGTAGATACATCAATAATCTCAAGAACAACAATTTCAAAAACTTAAAAATCAACCTAAATATCAACAATTATAAGTTATTTCAATTTGGGTCCGTACTAAGAAAGGCTTAGCAAACGATATGATGCAAATTGAAGTTATGAAAGATTATGATGCAAATGGAGACATAGTTTTATATTATTTTCTTTTGTAATTTTTCTTGGATTATCTTGCATATTTTTTCAATGGTATAACTCATTCAAGATCCAATTTGTGTGATACATTGCCATATGTTTCTTATGATACAAATGTTGGAATGTTATCAACATTCTTCTTGATCGATGTGACTATTTTATCATTGGAGAAATAATCTACTTATTCATTTATGGTTCTATATCTCTATCTACTATGCTATACTTTGGACATGAGGTGTTCCTACCTTTAAAGGGCTTGAAGTTATCTTCACATTAGCCTAAGGCTTTAAGAGACATTATTATATGCAAATTGGAGGAAAAGTTATAAGCTACTTGGATTATAGAAATTGAGAAGAGAGTTCCTCTTCGTTATTCTATTTTTGTCTTATTATGATAACATGACACCATATCTTTTTGGAAAGATAATGGGAATATCTTAAAGCTTATAATTTATTTTGGCTATTCATCATGCCTCTTGAATTTATATATTATTTTCCTACATTCTATATATTGTTTACTATCGTTTTTTGGTTCAAGAAATCTATGGCTTGAACTATGGATATTTGTGAGTATTCAAGTAGCATTGTATATTGATTATTGTTCTTGTTTGTATCCTTTGGTAAAAGGTGCCAATATGGCAATCTTATACTCTATATTGTAATATTCGACCAAGTAATCAAAGACAACCTTAACAAGTCTCAAGGAGACTGCCAATCACAACTCTCAATGATAACTCCTATCATCCACATCCACAACTACCAAGATAGCCCTCTTCAATCACATCCACAAACACACATCTAAGACACTAGCATTTCTACCAAATATTAATTTAAATAATCCACTTGCATTTACAAGCATTTCAAGTTTCATACCATTGCATGTTCATTATCTTAGACAACAATATCTCTATTCATCACAAAATACCATTGCACGATCTCTATCTTAGACAATGATATGTCTATTCATCACAAAACACCATTGCATAATAGAATATTGTTACAATCCTCATATCCTTTGCAACTTGGCGAATGCATTTCAAGGGCATATTACACTTTGTACAAGTGAGCACAACTCTCACAAAATAATATAAATATAAGTATAGATATGATGTTCATTAACAAAATTCCAGTATCCAAAAATTATCTAATGAAGATTAATTAAATAATATCCTTCTAAAAATACATTCCAACTTTGATTTTCTTTGACTACCTTTGACCTTACCTTCCAAAAATGCAATTAACTATAAAGAGGCTTGGTGGTCAAGCAATACAAATATAGTATGATCAATACAAATAGGTGCCATTGATATCTAAGCTCATAAGGCATTAGCCACACCAAACTCTAGAGGTAGCTTCTAGAGAAGAGTCCCCATAAGATGTTATTCAGTAGCACAATTGACCTTGTATTTGTGTCATCCTAAGAAGAAATGATTGAACTATATCACCCACCTCAACCAAATATTTTGTATTTGTCCATAGAGGTCATATCTCGCATGGTCGACAAAGCCTTGTATACAAGCTATAGCTTCTCCTACACATTTAGAGATATCTTACATGTAGAGATGCCATACATGTTACCATTGGAAAGACTTCTTTTGAGATGCACTAAAGAAAAGTGGAATATACCTTGGCATTGTCAATGTCCTAGTCAAGAACTACTTCCAATTATCTTTGTCCTGATCGTTTGGAATAGGAGAAGGCTTTCAAAGATGCAAGACTGATCCTAAAATGATGAACTAGAGATTCTTTTACACAAACTACGCTTTTATAATAAAACTTCTAGTGAGATTGTTGGATTGCTTAAGATGATATCAATAGGATAAAGTAAGATGAGCAGTATGAGAGAAATAAGCACTTTCGAAAGCACAATCCAACACCATGAATTCAACAGTTGAAGCCAACAATTCAAAAATAGAGAAATAGAAATAGATGTGAAGAGAGTATATCAACACAAGAATAATAACCAATATGTGTGATTCTTCATGTGTGTCAGGATCGAGCTAAAAAATGCAAACTAACTAAAAACACAGGTTGAGAATGATCAAGTCTGCCCCAAAAAAAAAGTAAAACTGATTATAAAGCCAGCAAATTGTCAACAGATGAAAAACGACAACTATCTAGGCATAATGCAAATTGATTAGACAAAATGCAAGGTCTGGAAGTAAAATCAAGACTAGAGCAAGCTGCCTTGGGGCTAAAAACCTACCAGCCAGCTATAGGAATTGTCTCCCAAGCTTGTTTTCTAGAGCAATGTGCATGCAATCAGATCTACAAACAATAGTGAAATGCAAATTTTCAGAGACCATGTCAAAAACATATGGAGCGATGAAAGCAAAGAGACAAATGTGTAAATCTGCTGCAAAAAGGTAAAGTGGCAGGGGCTAAGGCAACCGATCTCTCTTTCTCCGATATCAGCAGTGTGCTCATTTCTGAACAATAATAATGGAGGAGAGGTTGCCTATTAATAGGCAATGATAAATACCAATCAACCGATATTTAATGCCTCAAAAGTAAAAATGAAATGCACTCTGACAAGAGGCCTTAGTAGCCATGACAAGTACATTGACATCCAAGATACATGCTCTACTAATATGTCCTTGGTCCTATCCTCGAGTTCTGTTTGTGCTCTCAAGAGTTTTTAGGTAAACTCTTATACATACTCATAGTGAGCTCCCTTTTGATCATCTAGTTGTAATTGAATTTCCTGCCACTCCTTAAAAACTATAGCCTTATCTTGCTTAAGCTCCTCGCACATGTTTTCGAGTAATCACACTTCGAAGGGTGTGGGTTGTCTTAACTGTTTGCAGCTGAGTTTTGATATTTAGCAAACAAACTAGCCATAGAACAATGATCTTGAATCAAGAAAAACCATGGATAGTTGACTGTCATGATCTATTACATGGTGCTCCATCAAGCTCCCTCATTGTACCTGTGCCAAGAATATGAGCAACCCTGGAGATAATATTGACAAAGATAAATCCACATATCAACACCTTTTACAACAGCAAGTGGCAAATTTGTAAAGCAGGATCTCCAGCATAACAAAGAGACATGAAACAATAAACGCAGTTTGTCTATGTCTTAACTGGTAGCATTTGAAACAAGGTACTCCATCTCAGCAAAGACAAAAGGAACAAGGCACAACTGTGAGCCTTAGTTTTTCCATATGCAAAAGATTCTGTAGTTTGAACTGCAGCTTACAAGAACAGTTCAAGATAGTAGTCCTTCAGAAACTGTCTGACAACCAAACATTAAATGAGGCCTACACATCTTAGCAACAGTCCAGACGTGTAAGCAAGAAGTGTTTACAATTATCCCTTAGAAACAGCAGGCATCAACCAAGGTATAATCCATATATCACCAGCTACTCGGGGAGCCTCATTTTTGTTGACTGTCAGATTTCTTAGGCTGCTCCAAGGGATCTGCTGGAATTTTACTTAGCAGATATGTGGATGAATCAAATGGGTCTGGCATCTAGATTTGAGTCAATCCTGCAAAATAAAACCCCTTTACTTGGGCACAGGACTGATTATTGCCATTAGAGCTGATGATTTTGTTTGAAACCAATTCAGTTGACCAGAATCAACATGGCAGGCCTATTCGGAACAAGAATCAGAGCAATCCATTCAATGGGTCACACCCTACTCAACTTCATCACGCAAGGTTCCCACTTCCACAGCTAAATAGCAATGCCTATAAAACCAGCCTCAATATAGTCCATATTTGACTCTTTATGCTGGTTAGAAACCTGGCTGATCACCAGGCAATACTCAGCTCACAAGGACAATTCTAAGCAAAGTAGAGCCTGCCATTGCACTTATCAGACCAGCACCAACAAAATGGAGAACACAACCAACTACCTGAATCTGCCACGAACACCCATGATATCAAGTTCAAAGTGGGCAGGGGAAAGATCATCCATCTCAGAAGAATGGAAAACTTTACATCAAGCTGCTGCAGAATATAATTCACTAATGTCAAGAAGATTCACAAGAAACAACTGACAACACCCAACATCTGCTGGCTCAAAGTGAACAGACCAAATCACACCTCATCAATGGCCTGCTCCTCCATTTCCACAAAAGACCTTATTAGTCAACACAATACTTGCACAGATATCCAACATACAGAACACAGACTGTTGGAATATACAAAGCAGAGACCAAACTGACGCTTCAAAAGCAGCTCCAACAAACACAATGTTTGTGGCTCATAGATGGCCCTGAAACAAGGACCAAGCGTACAGATTTGAGAGTAAACTCCCAATTCACTGCAAATTAAAGTTCAAAACACATGAATGCTAAAAACTTATTTGCACACCTGTAAGGCCTTTCATTGATATGATTATACCATAGCATGACTCATCAACCAAAGTCTATAAAGCAAGAGTTAGGAAAATGGGATCAGTTCGCACAACCGCTCCATAAGCTTTTCCACAACATCCCTTCTTTGCTTTCCATAGACCCGCAAGCACTCATCCCTAGCCATATCAAGCAGTTTGCTAGCCATGTCCCTCTTCCCATCTATCTTGCATGAAAGAGATGCTAGCAGTGTCGTGAATGACAAAGTACTGTACAGGCCAGGCACGGCAGATCGCATGGCCTCTAGAAGCTCAATAGCACTTGCATTCACAAGCAAAGACGGGTCCTCAAACACTGTTGACCACCCTGTGACCAGCCATTTTCCCAAAAATGCTGAGGAATATCCAGTCAAAATCCACCCTTGCTCAATCTTGGAAATACCTGCACTTGAACTTAATGTACTTTTAACTGTGTCAAAAACACCAGCAAGCTCCATACATGCTGGAAAGGAATCTAGTGGCAATGGATCATAAGCACACATCGCTGAATTCACTTCCTTGGCAGCCTTACCATGCAGTGCATAGAAGCGGTCACAGAGATCTTTAAGATGATGCTGCAAAGACCTTTCGAGTACACACCGTTTACAGACACAAGAAAAGGGAAATGTCCTTCCTTGGTAGGACTCCTCTCTGTTTCGGAGAGGCTTGAGTAAATCTACATAAGAGATTGTAATCTCTTCTCCAGCTTGAATGTCCCGTGCTGCGTAAATCACCATGGCCTCTCCGGCCATAACTCTGCTGGCATTCCGAATGCAAGAATGGTTGATCAAGGAAGGAATCAACCACAGCCCCGAAAACTGGGTATAAGGGCTTGTTATCATTTCACCTGAGAAGAAATTCAGCCTCATGATATTGTGTATTCTCTTCACATCCAACGGATCGACTGGCGGTGCACAAACGCCCGACAGCTGGTCTGTGGTGGCGGTGAGGAGCTCCATGGACGGAGGGGGCAAGTGATCCTGCCGGGGGGTCGAGGCGAGGGCATAGAGCCGGCGGAGAGAGCTAGTGTTTTTCCTGGCAATCTGGACAAGCTTGGACAGGAGGACAGCAGCGTAAGGGTCGTTGTAGGAGATGGCAAGGGGGTTGCTGATGAGGAGAAGCGAGCCGGCAGACACAGTCTGCGATGCGAAGAGGCCACGGCCGCGGCCGTCCGGGGTGAGTCTGACCTCCACGGGGCCGACATAGTCAGGGCATTTGGGAGCTTCTCGCCAGTCACAGCGGTTGAGCAGGAAATCGGAGAGATCGACCACCTGCTCCTCTCGTGTGTCATCCTTGGAAGAAGGAAGGAAGCTGCTACAGTTTCTTCTTCCCCAACACCTCCCACGGTGGCCTATCGCCCCCCGCCCAGAGGTGCTGCATGGCATGGAAATTAGCGATTGCCGCCATAGCTTCGAACGAATCATGGTCTATATCCATCGTACCAAACATAATTTGACAGAATTTCTATACTATCTATGATATATCTATATTTCTGTATATCTATATAGTTCTATATATTTATATATCTATATACTATATATTACTATATATTATATCTTTATTTTCACTGTAACCTACCCGAAGCACCAGAAAATGATCCCGAGGCCCGAGCCTACCTTCCAAACCTGATTTGAAATCCCCCCACCCGCCCATTTTTTTAATTTTGATTGTAGATTGGGTAATGCCCCAAGCATGAGAATTATCTCGAGCCTACCTTCCAAATCTAATTTGCAATCCCCCATTTCAAATTCAAATTCCCTCCTAAAGGACAAGGCCAAGTAGTAAATGCCTCTCTCTCTCTCTCTCTCTCTCTCTCTCTCTCTCTCGTACATATCTCCTCTATCTCACAATATTCCAAATCCTCTCTCATACGTCTCTCCTCCTCTCTCTCTCTCACATTATTCCTAATTCTCTCTCTCTCTCTTTCTATATATTTATTTATTTATTTATTTTCACTGTAGGTTTGATAATACCCCAAGGACCAGAATGATCATGAGCCTACCTTCATAACCTAATTTGAAATCCCCATCCCCCATTTTACTTATTTTGATTATAGGTTTGGTGATGCCCCAAGCACGAGAATCATCTCAAGCCTCTTCAAATCTAATTTAAAATCCCCCACTTCAATTCAAATCCCCCCAAAAGGACAAGGCCAAGTAGTAGTAAATGATTCATTCTCTCTCTCTCTCTCTCTCTCTCTCTCTCTCTCTCTCTCTCTCTCTCTCTCTCTCTCTCTCTCTCTCTCTATTTATTTATCTATTTTTACTGTAGGTTTGGTAATACCCTAAGCACCAGAATGATCCTGAGCCCACATTCCAAACCTAATTTGAAATTCCCCCATCCGCATATTTGTGAAAAGCATGGATCTAGAGCATGGTAGGAGCTATGGAGGATGAAAGATGAATACACAACTCATGATGACAGACTTAGATAGACTAACTATTACACAAGTGAATTAGGTTCCAAGATGGAAGCTTAGACTCGTAAACACATTCTTGTATAAGATGGACAATGACTCAAACCGATAGTTTCATTGCTTTGAAATGGGTTTCAAGTACATGCCTTTATAGCTTTTGGATAGTACCACTCTCCCTCACTATGTTTATGGGATTCTGTCATCTCTTCCAAGAGCATACATCATATGTCTATCTTCCATACAAAGCCACTTATGGGCTATAACAAGTGGGATACATACAAATTAGGGGTTAGACACCCAGTCACACTGACCGAGGTATAGAAGGTGTAAGAGTCCTAGATTAGGGCAACCAATTATTATCAAGAACATACTCTTCACCTTCATCTTTAGCTTCCATGGCTCCCTCCTCCCTTCTCCCCTCTTTTCTGTCTTTCTCTCTCCTCTTCTAGTCTTCTTTCCTCTTCTTCTTTCTCACTTTCTCTCTCTTCAGCTCCTCTCCTCTCTCCTCTCAACTCCAAAAACGCTAGTTACTCAACTTACAGGTACATGTATAGTAAGAAGGACTACAGTTAACCTCAGCTTTTTGGAGCAAGCAGGAGCTATGGCTGGAGACTCAAACATATCTGGAGGTAAAATGGTTTCCAGGAGTTGGAAGAGAGTAAAAACCCCAATTACTTTTTGCCTCAACCCTGCTTCTCTCTCTCTCTCTCCTGCAAGCTGCCATGGCTGCCATCCCAAACAACCTCTCTAAGCTTGCTCCAGACACCTCCAAGACGTCACCATCACTAGAGACTGATTCCCATCATCTCCAGCTCCATTTTGAGTACCTTGATGGTTAGGGAAACCCTGTCACAAGCAACAGCCCGCAATTTGCATCACAAATTGCACTACTGCCCCTGGCCTTCTCCTGCCTCCTACTCCTGCTCCTGGCCTTTCCCTTGGCACATTTGGCCTCCTGGGGCAAGGAATAAACCCTCCTTCAGTGGGACTTAACCCTTTTTTTCCCCAACATTGAGTCCCCCGATTGTTGAATTCCCTATTGTACACTGCCTGTGGGCAGCCATTACTGCTCGGCTCAAGCTTTTGATCCAACCCACAACCGCTAGAACTTAGCCCTTAGGAGTCCCCTTACCCTTTTTGCCTCTTTCTTACCCGGACTAAAGTTATGGAGATCAGCACATGCAAAGATTTCTTGAGGGCAACCATGAAAGCTTCACTTGAAGCTTTCCTTCCTTGAAGTTCAAGCTCGGGAACAAGCAGGAGAGCCATCATCATCATTGGAAGCATTCAAATGCTGAAGCCTTCATCCATGGGAGTGCTCCAACCAACCAGGCTTGCTTGATGGAGAAAATGGGCATCATGACGGGCTATGTGCCAACTATCCTCTCCAAGCAGCACTGAAGAGGTATGACAATATAATCTTAATCCCTCATGTTTATCCAAGCTTAATCCCCTTGTTGGAGAGATTAAAGATTACATAGGCTTAGTAGTTCAATCCCTCTTGTATGCATGCATCATAACTAATCCTGAAATTCATTGTATTGGTTGACATTAACCCCCATCTTATCTTGTGACCTTGGATAAGGCTCAAAGTGAGTAATAGCCATTGTAATTGGGTAAGTAGCAGCCAGTAAGTCACTGGAGTACCAAGGTAACCCCTATCCCAACCCTTGTTTATTCCTTGCATATTATGAAAAGGCCTAGTGTCTCCTTTTTGTTGGGGGTAAAGGCGCCTCCGTCGTGCCGCCCCGTGTATTACTACACTGACAATACCCGCCACTGCACACTGCAGGTGGCGAGCGCCCGTCACGTCACTTTATTCTTTATTCTTTTAGTGATAGTTTGAATAAAGGAAGGCCCGGTCACACATTGTGACTGTTGGAGTTCCCATTTCTTGTCTCTCTCTTTCTTGCTCTTGCTCTCCCGCCATAGCTCGCGTGCAAGCTTCGATCCTTCTCACCTTTCAATTGGTATCAGAGCTTGGCATTCTCTTGCTCGAGCTCGACTCGGTGCTTCCTGACCTTTGCATCGACTCGCTTCACGCATTGGGTCTCCATCCCGGCAGCCATAGCCGACCTCTCGAGCTCCCAACTCTCCCCGGCTTCCCGAGCTCCATCCTGGCCTTCTTGAGCTTCATCAGGGCCTTGCCCTTGAGGGATTGCTTCAGCATTTGCAGGCATTTGAGTGTATTCTCAGTTTGAAACAGGGCAGGAACAAAGGGCAGCCACTCTTCTTGAGCTCCATAGCTCATATCTTCCCTCCCCTTTGGATTGGGCCTTCATGGCTTGGTATGTGCCTACCTTGGGCCATCATTGAGCCCCCTCACACTCAACATTCAGCCACGTTGATCAGCAGCCATTTTCCAGCAACTCACGTTGATTTCAGCGCACCTATTCAGCCCTCCTCTCCTCACGTGTTGAAGCTGCAGCCACTTGATCTTCATCAAGCCCTTGTGTGTGGCCTATTGGGGCTTATTTTGGAGCCCCCCAACCATCATAACTCCACGTGATTGGCAGCAGCACTCCAGGCCTCAAGACGCTGAATATGGCGCCCATTTTCAGACTTTGACCTGCACGTTTTACAGCTGAATGCTTTGTTGCTCATGGAGCACTCATCATTGGCCTATTTGGAGGGCATTTGAGCCTTTTTTTTTTTTTTAATGTCATTTTGATGCTTTGGCTTGACATTGAGGTTGGGAGCTGATCATTCTCAGTTTTGAAACTGTCATTCACTGCATAACAGTGCTGGAAACAGGGCAGCACCCCTGACACTGACATTTGTTGCTTATGCCTCATTCCATTGGAGCTATTTGATGCCCGTATGCGGTCTACTTCCTACCCGAATGTATTGGGGATGTATGCATTTGGTTTGACCATGATTTTGGCTTGAATTCGGGGCTGAAATCTACAGTTTAGGACAGTAAATACATGCTGGAATAATAGTGGGCTGAAGGTACTTTACATGCTTTGGTTCGTAACATATGCTATTTGGTTCGTGTATGCCATACCGACATTTGGAGCTTGGATTTGGATGTATTTGAGCATTCCCGGCTTACTTGATCACTGATCTTGGTTGCTATTTGGATGTCATTGAGTTGATCGAGAGCTTATTTGGGCTTATGTATTGCTTCATGGTTAATACGACCGGTGCTTCATGTATGTCATGCTCTCTTGGATGTGCTTGATGCATTGATAGGGTCACTTATCACTGGTGCTTTCTCTTGGGTTGTTTGAGCTTCTGAGCTCGCTTTGTATGCCTTTTGTGCTAGTGGGAGCATTTTACATGCTTGCTTGACCTTTGACAGTTGCATGCTATTGGAGCACTTATATATATTTGGAGCAGTTTATGTCTTGAGCAGCTACATACGCATTGAGACTTTGGGATCATACTCCGATCTTTATGGATATGCATTGATGTACTCTTGGTTCACAAGATGCTTATGAGTTGAGTCTCATATTTGGATCTTTCTCTTTGAGCAGACACCTATTTGTGTCAGGTTTTGGCAGTTACAGGAACACTTTGCCTAGAGTGTCTGGGGGTGTGCCTTTCACTGGCAGATGTTATTTTACATGCTTCGGTGTTGAGCTCATGTTCTTTTCACTGTCATTGGCCTTGCTTATGTCCGTTTCATGCCGGCTTTGGACCTAGCATTGTTTGCTTGACATTGGATCCTATTTTGGGACAGTTTGCTCTCTAGACTGCATACCTGCAATTTATTACAGCAAGCAATTATTGGTGGACTGAGGTGTACTTTTCATTCTGAAATATCCTAATTTGGTGTACCGCACCTAGTACTAAGTGGGCAGCAACTTTTGGCACACTTTGCTCGCCCTTTGGACCCCGTTTTGGTCATTTTTGGACATTTTTCTGCAGTAAAACAACCAGCAGTTTTACATTGTATGTGCATTTCCAACCTGCATTATGGCGTCCTCTTCGACCGATAATGCCATATTTAACATCATAAAGTTGGATGGTACCAACTACTCTTATTGGAAGAGTCAAATTTGGCAGGTCTTGGTGCAGAAATCTCAGATTAAGCCACTTCGGTTGAGTGGGGAGCAGCCTGAAACTATGGACAATGACGACTGGCTTGAACTTGATGAGCTATGCAAGTCCACGATTGTATTGTCTCTCACTGAACAGGTACATTATAATGTATTTGAGGAAGCACAGAGTGCATGGGATCTATGGAATAAGATCAAGAATCTTTATGATAAGAAAAGTCCGGCGAGTCAGATGTACTGGTTGAAGCAGCTTATGGATCTGCGCATGAAGGATAATGCGATTATGTCTGCTCACTTGAGCCAGTTCCATGCTATACTGAAGAACCTGACTTCACAGGATATCACCTTTGGAGAGGAAGTAACTCCTCTTTTCTTGCTTGGGACTCTGAATGAGTCATGGGATGTATTCCGCACTGCCCTATGTGCCTCTAGTGCTACTCTGAAACTGAACGATGTTGAGAGTGCTCTTCTGCAGGAAGAGGTTAATCGCAAAAACTTGGATGCCTCTCGTGTTTCACATGCTTTGACAGTTAGAGGCAGGAATGACAGGAATGATCGTGGTAATAACCGTGGTCGTAACTCGCAGAAGGGTCGGTCTAAATCTCGTGGAAAGTCGCGTAGTAAGTCGCGTGGGCGCAACGCTAATGTCACTTGTCATCATTGTGGGAAAAAGGGCCATATCAGGCCATAGTGTCACGAGTTGCGCAATGAGAAGCGCAAGGATAAGAGCAAAGAGAAAGTGTAGGAGAAGTCCTCTGATCGCAGCATAGTACCTGCGAAGTCCAACGTCAAGATTGAAGAAATTAATGTCATGCAGACCGAGGATTCCGATGGTAGTGATGAGTTTATACTTGCAGCTAGTTCTTCTGATGCTTCACACTTGACTGAGACATCTAGTATGTATGCACAGTGCTGGTTATTGGATTCCGGAGCATCCTTCCATGTGACGCCTTACCGTGAGTGGTTCCACTCTTACCGTACTATATCTGGTTCAGTCAAACTTGGAGACGGCAGGTCTCTTGACATTGTGGGCATGGGTGATATTCAGTTGCAGTTTTCCACTGGCAGTTCATTTTTGCTTAGGGATGTACGTCATGTACCTGCGCTTACGCGCAGTCTTATGTCTGCAGGACAGCTGGATGATGCAGGATTTCATGTATGTTTCGGGGATTCTGCCTGGAAGATTACTCGTGGCAGACTTGTGCTTGTTAGAGGCGCCAAGTCTGGCAGCCTCTATCCTCTTGTTGTATCTGGGTCTTCTGTAGACCATGTTTTGGAAGTGGGCTCTATCCCACATGTATCACTTTGGCATGCCCGTTTGGGGCATATGTCTTTGAAGGGAATGAAAATGTTATCTGGTTTGCAGTATCTTTCGCCTTTGGACTATGCACGTTGACTCATGTGATCATTGTCTTTATGGTAAGCAGAATAGGTCTACGCATAAGAAATCGGGTAGGCCACGCATGAGTGAGCCCTTAGCATTGGTGCATTCCGATGTTTGTGGGCCTATGCCTTGCATGTCTATGGGTGGCGCGAAGCACTTCGTTACCTTCATTGATGATTTCAGAATGGTTTGGCTGAGCGCATGAACAGGACTATTCAGGAGCGTGTGCGCTCTATGCTTAGCCATGCAGGCCTACCCCAGAGTTTTTGGGCTGAGGCAGTTAGTACGGCAGTGCATGTCATAAACCGATCGCCTTCCAGTGGATTGGATTTCCAGGTTGCAGAGGAAGTTTGGGCTGGTAAGCCACCCTCTTATGCACATCTCCGTGTCTTTGGATGTGAGGCATTCTTCCATGTGCCCAAGGACAAGAGGAGCAAATTGGATCCAAAGAGCATTAAATGCATATTCCTTGGCTATGGTGAGTCAGGAGAGATGGGCTATCGCCTATGGGATCCACAGGCGTGGAAAATAGTACGCAGCCATGATGTCGTCTTCCATGAAGACAAGATGCACAGGCAGCCTGAGAAGGT
Organism: Lygodium microphyllum; assembly: GCF_053477565.2. Taxonomy (NCBI): domain Eukaryota; kingdom Viridiplantae; phylum Streptophyta; class Polypodiopsida; order Schizaeales; family Lygodiaceae; genus Lygodium; species Lygodium microphyllum. The sequence goes on along the minus strand of NC_141135.1, from coordinate 55,709,576 downwards.
GGTTGAGATCTGAGAGTGATCTTTCAGGAGGAGCCTAGAGCTCCAGCACAGCCAGTAGTACAGCCTGCAGCAGTTCCTCCACAGGGCCAGGGTGTTGGACAGGCAGTTAGACAGGCAGTAGAGCCTGCGGTGAGACGGTCTGCTAGAGACAAACGTCCACCTGACAGATTTCAGCCCTCTATGCATTATGTTTTGGTTACAGATGCAGGAGAGCCTTTCACTTATGATGAGGCTATGTGCAGGGGTAACAATCACTCCTGGGAGAGGGCTATGCAGTCTAAGATAGACTCCCTGCATAAGAATGAGACTTGGGATTTGGTTGCCTTGCCTAAGGGCAAGAAGGCTTTGCCATGCAAGTGGGTGTACAAGCTGAAAAGTACCCCTGGACACCCCAAGCCGGCATACAAGGCTAGATTGGTAGCAAAGGGTTTCAAGCAGGAACATGGTGTGGACTTTGATGAGGTCTTCTCTCCTGTGGTTAAGATGACCACCCTGCGCTTAGTCTTGGCTTTGGTTGCACAGCTTGACTTAGATCTATATCAGATGGATGTCAAGACGGCTTTTCTACATGGGGACTTGCATGATGAGATCTATATGGATCAGCCTAAGGGCTTTGCAAAACCTGGCAGGAGCACCTAGTGTGCAAGTTGAAGAAGAGCTTGTATGGCTTGAAGCAGGCACCTAGGGAATGGTATCATAAGTTTGATGCCTTTATGCAGTCACAGGGCTACAGCAGGAGTGCTATGGATCCGTGTCTTTACACGGAGAAAGCCCGTGATGGCAGTTTGCTTATCTTGGTACTCTATGTTGATGATATGCTGATAGCAGGGAAAGCTCATGATGAGCTAGATGCTCTTAAATCTCAGCTGAAGAAGAGCTTTGAGATGAAAGATTTGGGACAGGCCTCACATATACTTGGGATGCGCATTAAGCGCGATAGGCATCAGGGGCTTTTGTATCTCTCACAGCGGGAGTACATTCATAAAGTCCTTGAGCGCTTCCGCATGCAGGACATAAAGCCTATTGGCTGTCCATTACCTTCTTATGTGAAGGTATCGCAGGCCAATTGTCCGCAGACAGATGCGCAGAGGGCCAAGATGGCCAAGATCCCTTATGCTTCAGCCGTGGGCAATTTGATGTATGCCATGATAGCCACTCGTCTAGATATTGCGCATGCAGTTGGTGTTGTGGCACGCTATATGGCTACACCTGGCAGCAGACATTGGGATGCCGTGAAGGGTATCATGAGGTACCTGAAGGGCACAGCAGATATGTGTGTTTGCTATGGCAGCCAGGATACAGGGGTCGTGGGGTACATTGACTCCGATTATGCAGGACATGGAGATAGTAGGAAGTCCACTTCTGGCTATGTATTCACCTATGCTGGAGGGGCTGTCTCTTGGATGTCCAGGGTTCAGAAGTGTACGACTTTGTCTACCACTGAGGCCGAGTATGTTGCAGCCACTGAGGCTTGCAAGGAGGCCATATGGTTAGGCCGTATAGTTGCTGACCTTGGGATTGATGCTACACCTACACTGCATTCGGATTCTATGAGTGCCATTCAGTTGGCTAAGAATCCGGTCTTCCATGCGAAGACGAAACACATTGAGGTGAGGTATCACTTCATATGTGGTGTCATGGAGGACAGGTCTGTTGACCTTGTCAAGATCTCCACTGACGAGAATCCTGCAGATCTGCTCACGAAGAGCCTCACTACTGAGCGCTTTGCCTTCCTCAGGAGGTTGATGGGCGTTGGATGAGATGTCACCTTTCCTCATCCCTTGTACCTATGTACATTTGTACTGTCTTTTCTTTTTCTTTTCTCTCTCACTAGGGCAGATTCGCCTTTAAGTGGGAGGTTGTTGGGGGTAAAGGCGCCTCCGCCGTGCCGCCCCGTGTATTACTACACTGACAGTACCCGCCACTGCACACTGCAGGTGGCGAGCGCCCATCACGTCACTTTATTCTTTATTCTTTTAGTGACAGTTTGAATAAAGGAAGGCCCGGTCACACATTGTGACTGTTGGAGTTCCCATTTCTTGTCTCTCTCTTTCTTGCTCTTGCTGTCCCGCCATAGCTCGCGTGCAAGCTTCGATCCTTCTCACCTTTCACTTTCAAATGCATCTCATGCTAATTGCTTAATAAAAATGTCTGGTATGTATAATCTGGGTGAGGAAAAAGGCCGCCGATGCTAGGCGAGGTGGTAAGACAAAAGAGAGGTGACCCTCCCTTACCACTTAAGACCCTGAAGGGGTGCACAACCCAGCTTGGGGGGGGGGGGGAGGGGGACTTTGCCTACCTCTCGATAATCTGGAGCCCGATACTTGTATGTGGGTGCAGGTACCTTCCCGTGATCACCACGTCCCCTGATGCAATGATCCCCTTTAGACACCCCTTTAGTGCTAATGGTACCCATATATGACACTTGAACAGGATGGTATTCATGTTGCTGATCAGGCCCCTCAACATATGATCCATCTTCCCTCTGACCTGAATCAAAAATCTCACCAATCAGAGTTTCCTACAAAAACTTACACTCCATTTACTAACAAGACGTCTCGTGGACTACATCTGAATAGCTGGCCAAAAAGACAAAAGTAAGGCCCATTAGGAACTCCAAAGGGAGATTAGAGACTCCTGGACCTCCATGAATGATGAACCAAGCTCGGCATAAGATTACCATGGTGATATGCAGGAGGAAATGCCCGACATGGACCCGTACACCCTACTCAATCACAAACTATGTCAGCATGGCTTCGTCACATGGACGGCATAATGACATAGTCACCAACCACCACCAAATGATGTCCAAGTTTGATGAAGTGATCAAGCACATGGCCCTCTCAAACTCTAGGACTCAACAGACCTTGGAGCAGCTCACCACCCTTGTTGCTCAATTAGCTACCGCTTCATCCCAAGAGAAGATTAATGACTCTAAGCATGAATCTAGACATCCACTACATCGTGAGCCATTGCATGGCCCATAGGGCATACTTGGTGCTAAGGGCATCCCCCCTTCTACCTATGAGATTGGTGAACCCTCTCATGTGCATGATGAGCCCCTGTTGAACTCCCCCAATCAACCATGTAGCCAACACCCCAAAAAGGCCCTCTAACACCCTTGGTTGAAATTTTCCCACTCTCCTTAGTAGCCCCCATGCACCCCATGTGAATTAGCCCCATCATGGAAAATATAGTACCAATGTCCAGCATGGCAATTATGGGCAGCCTTTGGCTATAATGCATAGCATGGGATAAATGCACCACGTGGGATGTATGGACAGCAAGGTATGTACGGCCACCATGGGATGTATGGACAGCAAGGGTTTCATGGGCAGCATGGACCTCATGGTCTATGTGACAAGATCATCCTAACTAAGTACAATGGTCATGATGCCAGGAGGCATATTCCACGGTGGATTCCGTGAGGTTTTACGGTGGATTCCGTAAACTTAGATGACCGGGGCTCATACGCAAAGAGGATTCTTTGTGCGAGAAGTTGATGGGGACGCCTGTCCTTTTCGGGCGTTTCATTAATTTAGTGTGTACATGGGTGATTCCATAGCGGGTGATTCCGCAAAATGCATATTAAATTAATAAACGTTTATGAGTTTAGAGTGCGCACTCGTAATAAATTAAGGTTAGGATTTATTTCTAACCAGCTGATTTATTTATGTAGCTGAAGACTGCTAGGTATTCACTTTTGTCGGTTTAATTGTGTTATTTTACTAACGATTGTGAATGCTTCAGTTGATGTGTGGAGCTAACAGAGTGGGGAAAGCATTTAGGTCTCTAGCGTGCATCCATTGTGCTTCCTCTACAGGATGGTTCTTAAATTTCACGAGATATCTAGAGTACCTTCGGCCAGTTCTAGTGGTCATGTAATCAGTGTCTATGATGGCTTCTGGTTCAAGGATTTCAGTCTCTTCTTCTAGTAAAGGTGGGTTTTCATAGACAGGGTGGATAGGTAATTGTCCTCTAAATGGTCTCAATAAACTAATATGGAAGGTATTATGAATTTTCCAATGAGATGGCAATTCTAACTTGAATGCATTGTCATTAATTTTATGAATGATTCTAAATGGTCCGTAGAATCTAGGGGCTAATTTAACAACTGGATGTCTATCTACACTTTGCAGTCTACGCTTTTCTATTCTAAGCCAAACATAATCATCAACTTTGAAATTCATGGCTTGTCTTTTCTTGTTGGCTTGTTTGGTATATGATTGTTGGGCTTTAGCAATCATATCCTTTACCTCATCAAAAATAGTGTTATGCATAACAGCAATATCATCGGCACTTTGTATTCTATTAGACAAAGATGCAACAGGTGTAGATAATCTATGTCCATAAATAACTTCAAAAGGTGCTTTCTTTGTAGATGTGTGCGGTGTATTGTTATATGCAAACTGTAATAAATGTAAATGAGTATCCCATGTTTGAGGTTTAGAGATAGTGTATGCACGTAAAAGATCTAAAATAGTGCTATTTGTGGCTTCTGTTTGTCCATTTGTTTCTGGATGAAATGCAGATGAAAAATCAATCTTTGTGCCTAGATTTGCAAACAGTGTAATCCAGAAATTATTACAAAATCTAGAATCTCTATCTGAAATAATCACTTTCGGCAATCCATGGTTAGTAAAAATAGTTTTCAAAAATAATTGTGCTGCTTGTGATGCTGTTAAAGTTTTCTTACATGCAATGAAATATGCTTGCTTACTAAATCTATCTACAATTGTCCAAATCATGTCATGATTAGATTTAGTATTTGGTAATCCAGTAATGAAATCCATAGATATATGTTCCCAAGGTTTAGATGGAATAGATAAAGGCATTAATAACCCATATTGTTTACCATGATGTCTTTTTATTCTTTGACAAATCAGACATTCAGAAACAAAATTAGACACATCTGCATCCATATGCGGCCAATAAAAATCTTCAGTTAACATGCGTAATGTAGAGATGATACCTCTATGACCTTGATATGGGGGACAATGAATTTCAGTTAAAACAAAAGATCGGAATGGAATAGTAACACACAGTCTCTTTTCAAAGAACATGAATCCATCATTATATGACAATGAATCAACAGGAATGAAATTATTTTGAACTAATTTTTGCCAATCAGAATGAAAAGTAATATCCTGGTGATATGTGTCTTTCATAGCAATCAAAGAATCAAAAGATATGATAGAAATGTTATGAATTGCAGGTCTTCTACTCAATGCATCGGCAACTACATTTTCTTTTCCAGGTTGGTATTGAATGATAGGATGGAAACTTTGAATGAATGAAGCCCATTTGATATGGCGGTCAGAAATTTGGGGTTGGCTAAGTAGATGTCTAATGCTTTGCTGGTCGGTCTTTATCATGAATTCTGAACCCATTAAATAATGCTTCCATTGTTTCAATGCTTGGACAACTGCTAAGAGTTCCTTGTCATAAGTGGAATATTTGAGCTCAGAGGGTTTCAGCTTAGAACTAGAATATGCTATTGGATGGTTATCTTGCATTAACACGGCTCCTATTCCTGATCCGCTAGCATCGGTCACAACTAGAAAGAATGGTCTATTAAAGTCAGGCAATTGTAGGACAGGGGCATTGGTCAATGCACGTTTAAGTAAATCAAAGGATTTCTGCTGGTTTTCAGTCCATTGATAAACAATGCCTTTCTTAAGAAGTTTGGTCAGTGGTAAAGCAAGTAATGAGAAATTACGTACAAACTTCCTATAGAAACTAGCAAGACCAAGGAATGAACGTAATTCATGTACATTTTTAGGAATAGGCCAATGCAATATTGCGTCAATTTTCTTAGGATCAACTTTTATTCCTTCTTCTGATACAATATGACCTAGATATTCTATTTCTGTCTTAAAGAATTCACTCTTGTCAGGATTTGCAAACAATTGATTTTCTTTCAGTAATTGAAAAACTAATGATAAATGCTCATAATGCTCTTTTTCACTTTGACTGAATACTAAAATATCATCAAAGAAAACAATCACACAATATTGATATTTTAGAAAAATACGGTTCATCATTCTACTGAAAGTAGCAGGTGCATTAGTTAATCCGAATGGCATAACTAAGAATTCGTAATGGCCAAACTGTGTCCTGAATGCAGTCTTAAATATGTCGGATCTATCTAGCCTCACCTGATGATATCCAGATTTAAGGTCAATTTTACTAAATATAGAAGATCCTTGCAGTTTGTCCGTAAGGTCATCAACTCTAGGTATAGGATACCTATTCTTTACAGTGATCTTGTTTAATGCTCGGTAGTCAATACACATCCGATAAGTATTATTCTTTTTCTTGACTAAGAGCACAGGTGCACCGAATGGAGAACTGCTAGGTCGAATTAAGCCTCTATTTAGTAATTTTTCTACTTGAGTCTGGATTTCGTAAACTTAGATGACCGGGGCTCATACGCAAAGAGGATTCTTTGTGCGAGAAGTTGATGGGGACGCCTGTCCTTTTCGGGCGTTTCATTAATTTAGTGTGTACATGGGTGATTCCATAGCGGGTGATTCCGCAAAATGCATATTAAATTAATAAACGTTTATGAGTTTAGAGTGCGCACTCGTAATAAATTAAGGTTAGGATTTATTTCTAACCAGCTGATTTATTTATGTAGCTGAAGACTGCTAGGTATTCACTTTTGTCGGTTTAATTGTGTTATTTTACTAACGATTGTGAATGCTTCAGTTGATGTGTAGAGATAGCAGCAGTGGCGGAGGAAAGCATTGGAGTCTAGCGGGTTTCCGACCTTTGGATATATTTTGATAGGCGCCACGCCTATATTTTGATTATGTCTATAGAGACATCGACTATTTATTATTATTTTGTATGCGCTTATGCGCCTGGATATGTTATTTTTATTTGGACATTGAGATTGGGCGTGCCAGACTCTTTGGGCACTATCCATTAGCTTTATTTTCCTATTTTTGGTAGAAAGCAAACTCAAAAAGCTAAAAGCTTGTCATATTTTTGTAATTGGGCTATTTTTGAGCAAAAAGATTGGAAATATATATTAAATACATGCTTTGTGAAGCGCTCACACAAGGCATGGGGGAGATTCAACCCAATTTGTCTCTTGTCTCATGTCGTGCTTGTTTTTACATTGGTCTTTGTGCTAAAAAGTAGAGTGCTTTGTTCTTGGGGACCTTTGGGAATTCACTACGTGAGCTACCTGCGTCCGATCTGCGCACCAGGTCAATCTCTCTCACCATCTGACTTGGAGAAATGGACGTCCAAGTTGGAGTCCTACTTCAATATCTACTCCCGCACTGATGATCAAAAAATATTTTTTTCTTCTCTCCACTTAGAAGGATTTGCCCACACATTGTGGTGCTATATCAATTGAGAGAATTATTAGTTCATTGATTGGGAAGATTTTAAAATGCATATGGTCCAAGTATTTGTGTCTCCTATGAAAAAAGAGCGGTTGGCAAGACGATGATACACTCTTGACCAATGTAACCTCACTATACGTGAGTACACAAATCAGTTCATAAACTTGACTATGTATATGGAGAGCATTAGCAATGATGCTACATTGCACAAGTATATCTATGGGTTGGAACCAAGCCTATCAACAGTAAATGTCATGGCCCAAAAGCCTACCACACTGTTTGAGGAAATTGAACTAGCTGAGAGTATGCAAGTACCGTAAGAATGAATGTTTTCAGTAAGGTTCTAGATAGCACCGCATCCCTTCAAGATCAGCCCCATATGGGGTGGTTTCCGAGGCACCTCTGTGCCTAATAATAGCCCCAGAATACCCACTTACCCCACCTTCAATGCTAAAAGAAAACCGGGCACTTTTGGGATAGTATTTGGTTCTAATGCTGAGAATAAGTATGTTGAAAATAAACAATCCACTGCATCACCTTTCCATGGATCTAGTGGCCAACGCATTATTTCTCCAGATGTTGTGAAGGAACAAAAGGAAAAAGGCCTATGCTTTAAATGTGGAAATAAGTGCATTGCTAATCATGCCTCCAAGTGCCCATTGTACAAGGCAGCTAAGGTCAAGGTTCATAGCATGTATGTCATGGAAGATTGGCACAATGATGAGGACCTTATGCTTGGCTGAAAATTATCTGGCACTCATTGATCTAATTGCCCTAGACATGGGCCCGATTGATGTTGTCTTGGGCTTTGATTGGCTGAAACAATTGGGAAAAATTACAATGGACTTCTCTCAGCTCTACATGGAGTTCATGATGCATGGACAGCCCATCTACCTAGAAGGCATTCAAGATCATGCTGATTTTCAGCTCATTACAGCAAAGCAACTCAAAAGCGAGTTTAAGAAATGCTCATAAATCTTTGTCTTGCAACTGAATAAGGACAATTCAAGTCAGCTCTCTGCAGTATCTAATGATTCAACCTTGTAGGCCCTCTTCCTTGAGGAGTATAGTGACCTATTTCAGATGCCTACAGCCCTTCCCCTAAGAGGCAAGTGGACTACCCACTTGATTTACAGTTCCATTCCAAGCCAGTAAACAAGCCCCCTTACAAACTCTCCAAGTGTGAGCATGAAGAGGTTGCAAAGCAAGTCAAGGAGTTGTTGGAGATGGGTTTCATTGAACTGAGTTCTTCCCCCTATGCATCCCTTGTCTTGTTAGTCAAGAAGAAAGATGGCTCTTTTCGCATGTGCATTGACTCTACAAAGACTTGAACAAAATCGTGGTGAAGAAGTGCTAACCCCATCCCACGGATTGACAACTTGTTGGATGAGTTGAAAGGGGCATGCTTTTTCACTAAGAATTGACTTGCGCTCTGGCTACTATCAGATTTGTATGAGGAAGGGATATGAGATCAAAACGGTCTTCAGGATTGATCGTGGACTTTATCATTTCCTAGTGATGCCTTTTGGGTTGACTAACACCCCCGCCACATTTCAAAGCCTCATGAACAAAATCCTTCAACCCTTTCCATTCAAGTTTGTACTTGTTTTCTTTGATGACATCCTTATTTACAATAAGTTTGTAATATTTTCGCAACAAAATATTAACGACTCTAGACCTCATGCAAAAGCGGTTCAAAGTAACCTCCCGCAATAGAAAAACCTTGGGCTAAGTGTGTCAAGATTGTGGGAGATAAGCAAGGAGTCTCACTTATAGCTTTCTTGCTTGCACAATGGGGGAATACACACAAAGGTGGAGGCTGAAAACAGTTTTTCTCTTCTTAGTTGTGTAAGCCAAAAAGAAGTCTCTTACAAAGAAATAGAAGAACCCTATATATGGGTCTGAAACCAAAGACAACTAACTAAGGTGGCATACTAACTGAGCCACGAACTAGAGTAGATAAGGATAGCTGCCATCTAGCTTTTATTCATGGGCAGTGTACCAACCGCATCTACAACTGACAAGTCGGTGACATAAATGCACAACGGTCACCCTGGCATATCTCGAGTGGAGCTTGATATCTCAACACTCCCCCTCGAGCTCAATCCCAATTCCTGCACACCAAGCAGGTCTCTGAACTTGCCAGCTTCTCTGCGCCCAATGCCTTCGTAAATATGTCAGCTACCTGATCCTCTGTGATGATATAAACTATATCAATAAGACCTAGTAAAACCCTCTCCCGCACATAGTGATAATGCACCTCAATGTGCTTTGTTCTAGCATGATAGACTGGGTTATTTGCCAAGTGTATACTGCTCATGTTGTCACAATAAATGACAACTGGCCCATCTGTAAGCTGATGCATATCATAAAATAGCTTATGCAACCAAGCTACCTCACATGCAGCCATTGCTGCACCCCTGTACTCAGCCTCTGTGCTTGACAAGGCAACTGTAGGCTGTTTCTTACTCCTCCAAGTGACTACAGCACTCCCAAAAGAGAACACATATCCACTGGTAGATCGTCTATCAGAAATACTACCAGCCCAATCAGCATCAGTGTATCCATGTAGTTGTATCTGAGCCCCAGTCTCATAAAATAGTCCATAATGTAATGTGGACTTGACATACCTGAGTATGCGTCTAGCCGCATCCAAATGTGGTTTCCTTGGAGCCTGCATAAACTGACTTACCAATCCAACAGCATAGCTCAAATCTGGCCTGGTAATAGTCATATAAATCAAACTTTCTACTATGCGTCTGTACATAGTAGGGTCTTCCAGAAGCTCACCTACATCTGTGCTCAGCTTCACATTCTGCTCCAAAGGAACTGAAATAGGCTTACAGCCTGTCATCCCATATTTGGACAGCATGTCCAATCCATACTGCCTCTGCAAGAGCTGTATCCCACTTGGTGATCTAATCACCTCAATGCCCAAGAAATAACGCAGCTCTCCCAAATCCTTCATCTCAAACTTTTCCTTCAATAGCATTTTCACATGAAGGATATCTTCATCACTGTCACCTATCATAATCAAATCATCAACATAAATGACAAGTAGCATAATAACTTTCTCTGTTTTTCTCACATAAAGTGAGAAATCTGCCTTGGAAATTTGAAAGCCAATAGTGACAAGATACTGTCCTATCTTGTCAGACCATGCTCTAGGTGCTTGCTTCAAGCCATACAATGCTTTCTTCAACCTGCAAACAAACTCAGGATGAACAGTATGCACATAACCTAGTGGCTGCTCCATATATACATCTTCTTGCAAATCACCATGCAAGAAGGCATTCTTTACATCCATCTGATGTAAAGACCATTCCTTTGATGCAGCCATAGCAATGACTGCTCTTACGGTTGCCATCCTTGCAACCGGACTGAATGTTTCTTCATAATCAATGCCATATGTTTGTGCATGCCCCTTGACTACTAATCTTGCCTTGTATCTATTCATAGAACCATTTGCATTGTGCTTCACCTTATAAACCCACTTACAGCCAATTGCATTCTTACCTTTAGGCAAAGGTACCAATTCCCATATAGCATTTGCTTCCAAGGCATCCATTTCTTCATCCATGGCTTTCTCCCATTTTTCTTTTTCCATGGCTTGCTCAAAAGAAGTGGGTTCTAGTTCCTGTATCACTTTGACCATATATGCATAGTGAATGGCTGTAAATCCATCATATTTCAGCCTATCCACAGGATACCTAGCTCTGGTAGACCTGCGCAAAGTAGGTTCACTCCCAAGTGCTCTCAAAACATCCCTGGTCTTCCTTACTCTAGGTGTAACAATAGAAGGAATACCCAACTCATCATCAATGCTCTATTCTGAACCATTGGATTCACCATCCACATAAGAGTGACATGCATTCACATCAAACATGGGCTGATCTACCTTCTCTTTTCCTTTTCGTGATACCTGAATACCACTATCTGCATTGCTTTGAGAAGATTCTCCTGATCTCAATCTGCGTGTCCATGGCGAAGAATGTGAACCACTACTAGAGGACGCTCCAGGTCCACTAATATTTTGTGACTGCTGCTGTAAATTCTGTGCAGCATTACCGTTTTGTGCATCTACATCATCAATCACATTTACTGGTTTATACCAGCTACTCATCTCATAAAAAACAACATCTCTGCTTACAGTAAACTTACGAGTAGAAGGGTTATAGCATCTATACCCTTTTTGCTGCAGAGAGTAACCAATAAAGATGCACTTCTAAGCTTTTGGATCCAACTTGGATCTCAACTCATCTGGCACATGTACATAGGCAATGCAACCAAAAATTTTCAAATGAGAAATATCTGGTTTTCTACCAGTATACCTCTCCTCTGGAGTCATCCCATGTATTGCTGCAGTGAGAGTCCTGTTCATTATATAGACTGATGTAGCAACTACTTCAGCCCAATAAAAATCTGGCAAGTCTTTTTCGTTCAGCATGGCACGAGATACCTCTCCAATATGCTTGTTTTTCCTTTCTGCAATTCCATTTTGTTGTGGGGTATGACTGCATGAATATTGCTGCTTTATGCCATGCTCTTGCAGGAACCTTGCAAACTCATTTGAGAGGCACTCTCCCCCTCCATCTGACCTTAGGCATTTTATTTGCAGGCCTGTTTCTTTTTCAACCATAGCTTTAAGAGTTTTGAAATGCCCAAAAACTTCACTTTTCTTTTTTATAAAATACACCCAAAGTTTTCTGCTATAGTCATCAATAAAAGTGACAAAATAATGATAGCCTCCAAGAGATGCAGCTTTAGTAGTCCACACATTAGAGTGGATTAATTCCAATGGCTTCTTACTCTCTTGAACATGTTAGGAAATGGTTTCCTTGCCTCTTTTCCAAACTGACAGGCTTCACATACCTTATGCATTTCTGCAACCTTGAATTTAGGCAATCCTGCAACAATGTTTTGGGCCTGCATTGATTTAAGTCGCTGTACATTAACATGACCAATGCGTTTATGCCAGACATCAATATCTGCAACTACATCGGTTCCATGTGCAAACATTGCTGCACTCAATTTAGGCATGTCTACATCCAATGTAAACATTCTGCCCTTCTTCTTTCCTTTTGCTATCAAGCGACCTTTATTTTTCATATCCTCAACAAAGAATCCATGAGGATTAAATCTAACCTGCAAGCCCTGCTCAACCATTTGACCAACAGAAACCAGATTCTTGGTGATATTCGGGACATGAAATACATTGGATAGGTATTTCTTTTTCCCATCCTGCATAGACAAAGGAATTTTTTCAATCTACACAATAGGAAGTGTAGTATTATCACCAGTCTCCATAAATCCTGGTTTTTCCATTTTCCTTGCATCCTCCATCCATTCTGCATTACCTGTCATGTGGTTTGATGCACCCGAGTCAACATACCACACATCGTTGCTTTCTTCTGCACTTGTCACAGAATTGTTCATGTGCTGCACCATAAACAAATGCTCATTTCTGTCATCACCATGTCTACTAGAAGATGCATAATTCCCTTGTTGCAATTTCCCATTCATGATCTCATTCTGCTTTTTATAGTAGTCTTTAGCCATATGACCCATTTTACCACAGTAGTAGCATTCAACATTGCAGTTTGCATTTTGGCCTCTTTGCCATCCACCACGACCTCTTTGGCTCCCCCTGCCTCTAGAGTTACCACGTCCTCCTCCATAGGACTGGTTTTCTTGAGTTTGCTGCATATTCTGATTTCTACCACGGCCTTCAAATCAGCCTCCTCTACCTCTGCCTCTACCTCTTCTAGCATTTGAGTAGAAGACAGCTTCTTTTGAAGTTCCTCCTGAAGAAGATGCACCACCATTTCTTTGCTCCTCAGAAATTAGAAGAGCAATCAACTCCTCAAAATCAGGAAATCTCTCACGGACGGAAATGGATGTTCAGAATTGTGCATAATCCTTTCCTAGACCATTCAAGGTCACAGAAACTAAATCATCATCTTCCACTGGCGACCCAATGGAAGCAAGTGCATCTGCAATCTTCTTCACCTTCATGTGGTAGTCATTGATGCTCATATTTTCTCTTTGCACATTATGCAACTCTTGCTTGAGCTGCATTTTCCTGGCTTGCGTATTTGTGCTATACATTTTTGACAATGTATCCCATGCCTTCTTTGGTATACTTGCATCCTGAATATGCACAATCGTAGAGTCCGAAATGCTGATAGACAGCCAGTACATAACTTTCCTGGCTCTCTCATGCCATGCTTTGAATGCCTGCATTTGCTGTTGATTGGGAACATCAGGAAGAACTGGTTCTTCTTCATTTCCTGCAACAAATTCCCAATATCCTTTTCCCATAAGAAAATTCGTCATTCTAAACTTCCATGCTTGGAAGTTGTTCTTGTCAAGCTTTTCAGTTACAATCTGTGAAAGAGAATCAGACACCATTACAGAATACTATAAAAAATTCTGTCACTGCAGAGAACATAACTTCAGCCTCACAAGGGCAAATCTGCAAAACTGTAGAACAGTGGTCACACAGCATAAAATTGGGCCTTTTCCTAAGTGCGTGCAGAAAACTTCCGCCTCCAAAACAGGCCCTGGAATGGCCTCAAATCAGAAAAACAGGGTCACCGAGGCCTAAAGCCCTTGCCCGCAGCATATACTGCCCTCTTGCTTCACCGCGAAGGGCATCTCAACCAGAACACCACGAGCTTGGCTTTCTTTCTTGAGCTCCTTACCACGAACAAGGCTTTGATACCATGTCACGATTGTGGGAGAGAAGGAAGGAGTCTCACTTGTAGCTTTCTTGCTTGCACAATGAGGGAATACACATAAAGGTGGAGGCTGAAAACAGTTTTTCTCTTCTTAGTTGTGTGAGCCAAAAAGAAGTCTCTTACAAAGAAATAGAAGAACCCTATATATGGGTCTCAAACCAAAGACAACTAACTAAGGTGGCATACTAACTGAGCCACGAACTAGAGTAGATAAGGATAGCTGCCATCTAGCTATTATTCATGGGCGGTGTACCAACCGCATCTACAACTGATAAGTCGGTGACATAAATGCACAACGGTCACCCTGGCATATCACGAGTGGAGCTCGATATCTCAACAAAGTGCTCCCTCCGCGTGCATCAACAAACACCAGCCTTGCGTCATGTATAGAAAGCCGTGGCTTGAAACCGCTAGCCCACGTGGGCACACCCCTTCACGGGAAAAAATGGGATAATTTATGTAAATTTTTTTAATGTATTAACTCCCTCCCCGTCAGCCGTTGCATGGCGGGGAGAGGGAGTATGAGTATGAGTGAGTGGTGGAGGGGCATGGGAAGGAGGCATGTAGCTCGCCACTTGTGTGGCTACCCCCCCTTCAAACTATATGAACCCCCGCTCCTAAGCTTGAGGAGGGAGGAGGAAGGACTGATCGTGTTGCGCCCGTCGTGAGGAGCCCCCTGATGCCGCCGCTAAGACTACTGCGACGCCGCCTGCGTAGCGCCACCACTGTCATCATCATCATCCTCAATCATCACTCTCTCTCCACGTCATCCCTATTACAGAAGCTTGGAAGCTCTATTGGAAGATTCTAACTAAAGTTTCCATAGGCCTAGTTCACCACGTGCCTCTGGTTTTCTTAAAATTGTGTCTTGCAAGGCCCAATTTCTGCATAGGGAAGTAATCTCAGGCAAAAGTGACTTCGTAACGCATAAGAGAGCCAAGGGGAAATTCCTAAGGTGAAATTTACTACATCAATGGCTCCCAAGAAAAAGGCAAGAGGAGCACACGCGAGAGCTTCCACCCAAAGTACGAGAGTGGACAACTCCTCGATAATGAATGCCCAGGTTTCAAATATTATCCCTGCATGGAAAGGATGCATAAAGCATGTTTTAATTCACGTAGGGAAACTTGAATGCATCGTAAAATTTTATGTACTCATTCAAATTACAAAGTTTAGTCGCATCATGAGTACTTGCATTTGCTTGCATCTTGATGGTCAAGGGTAGTCGCATAAGTTGAAACATGGATTTGTGCAAAGGCATCCTTGTTGCATGGCGCAAAGGACAGGGCATATAACATGTAATGCACTTATGTATTAATTTCCTAGTTGTGATTCGTGTATAAGATAATCGTAGACGCCCATTAAATGATGTCCAAATAGTCGTAATGCATGGAAAGGAATGATGAACTTTGCAAATTGCATGCGAAGATAGTTACATTTTAGGTCGGGTTAAGTGATAAAGGAAGGATTCAATAAATGATGGACTCATGGCAGTCGCTCATGCATGGAGTTCTTTTATCAAAGTTTAAATGCATCTTCATTAAGAATATTAAAGCTTTGATTTCGTTGCATCAATGTAGGAGTTAGATCTGAATGTCAATAATTATAGTATAGGGCAAGGAAAAGAAAGATCTCTAGTTGCATAAAGGCAAAAGGTTTATGGTTTTGAAATTGCATATTCGCATTGAATGATACATCTTGCAGTTACTTCCATCTTTTAAGGAAAGTCTTGTGAACTCTAGAAGAAAGCAATTGCATCTTTAGAGGAAATATCATTTTTAATCGTGGGTTGGTTAGATAAACTAAGTAATTCACGTGTAAATGAGTAGCCTACATGGAACTCATAAAGGTGTGATTAGTTAGCATATGTCGGTCACCTCAATGTGCTAGGTAGGGTTAAGCTATGATAAAATTCTGCCTAGTATCACACTTGGGATGCCGATTTAAGACTTCCGATCTCAAAGGTCCTACCCATATTTACAAAATGTTAGGATTATTTAAACACCGTGCAAGAACGATCTAGGGTTTTCATCCTAAGGATCAGATGACCAAAATGCTAGACTCTCGCGAGGAATCTAGGAACCCTAGGGCCAAAACGTTTATCAGCCTAGTAGGGCTAGGGTTTGGAATGGGTCAAGAGGACTCCCAAGCCCTTATCTTGATCAAAGGTATTCTGGATAAAGAAATACCATACAAAGGAAGATATAGTCCCCACAAGTTAGGTATTGACACCTATCTCGTGCAATAAGTTGCAATGCCATATGATCTTGTGTCTGAATCACAAAATATGGCCAGTTCTAAGTACAAGTCTAACTATTCTAGAGGATGAGTAGTCATCCTGCTATATCACTCTTCCTTGGACTTTTCTGCCAAGCTAGGGGAGTTACGAATTTGCCAAGAAAGCAATTGACCAACCAAGTTAGGGCGACGAGGTTGCCTAGGATTTATTGACCTTAATATAAGGAAACCTAAGGTATTGACAATTTGGGTCAACAGGGTATAAACCCTAACCCAAGGAAAAAGGGTAAACAAGCAACTCAGCTTACGAAACCCTTGTGATCTTGCCAAGTCACGATTGATCCGGGATCAAATGCTGTAAGCATTTGAGGAGAATGAATTATACCTTAGCAGTTGGCCGTACAAATGACCACTCGAATGTTCTTGATTTTACACTTAGGTAGACTGTTTGTACTTCTTTGCTCAAAGAACTAATTCATGGAAAGCAACTAAAGTTTAATGCTTCAAGTTAAAAGCCCGGAGTGAGAGGTAGTACCAGTTACCTCCGATTGTCTACCTGATCCTATCCAAGGGGGTTGTTAGCTGCACCGGGTACGTGGACCAAACCCGTCGTGAGAGGTCTCTCCGTGGGTGCTACTTGGAGTAGGAGGATGCTTGTGTGCTAGGGGAGGCTCTGGCCATAAATCCCTTGTCTCCGGATCTTGCACAAGAGGCCGATGTGACTCGAGATGGGATCTCGAGGCCCACATACTAGTCAATGTAGAACTTGGAATAGCGATCCTTGTGGATTGCTGGAATAGCCTTCGGGCAGGTTTATTTGATGTATTCCAAAGACTGATAAATAAAGGTCAAATGTTGAAAAGGAACTTGCTTGACAATGTTTTTCTATGTTAGTGCCTAAGTTACGTGGAGAAATCTATGATTAATTAGCTAATTAAGGAAGCAGTTTTTGCTTGTCAAACTAAATATGGTAGATAATTAGATAACTAAAGCAATCTGAGGAAAGTGCAGTGGATGTGACCCCGGGTCCGTCTTATGGAAGGGTGGTCCCTCCCCTTTAGCCATTGCATGGTTGGGAGAGGGAGTATGAGCATGAGTGAGTGGTGGAGGGGCATGGGGAGGAGGCATGTAGCCCACTACTTGTGTGGCTACTCCCCCCCCCCCCCCCCCCCCCCCCCAAATCTTTCAAACTACATGAACCCCCCCTCCCAAGCTTGAGGAGAGAGGAGGAAGGACTGATCGTGTGCACTCGCCGTGAGGAGCTGCCAGCCGCGGCCGCCGCGGCCAGGATTGCAGCGCCATCGCCGCTGCCAGGATTGCAGCGCCGCCGCCTACTGCAGCATCACCACCACCACCATCACCATCATCATCATCATCATCATCATCATCATCCTCAATCATCACTCTCTCTCCACATCATCCGCGTTATAGAAGCTTGGAAGCTCTATTAGAAGCTTCTAACTAAAGCTTCCATAGGCCTAGTTCACCCCGTGCCTCAAGTTTTCTTAAAACCGTGTCTTGCAAGGCCCAATTTCTGCGCAGGGAAGTGATCTCGGGCAGAAGTGGCTTCGTAACGCGTAAGAGAGCCAATGGGAAGTTGCTGAGGTGAAATGTACTGCATCAATGGCTCCCAAGCAAAAGGCAAGAGGAGCACACGTGGGAGCTTCCACCAAAAGTACGAGAGTGGATAACGCCTCGATAATGAATGCCCAGGTTCTGAATATTATCCTCACATGGAAAGGATGCATAAAGCATGTTTTAATTCACATAGGAAAACTTGAATGCATCGTAAAATTTTATGTACTCATTTAATTTACAAAGTTTAGTCGCATCATGAGTACTTGCATTTTCTTGCATCTTCATGGTCAAGGGTAGTTGCATAAGTTGAAACATGGATTTGTGCAAAGGCATCCTTGTTGCATCGCGCAAAGGACATGGCATATAACATGTAAGGCACTTATGTATTAATTTCCTAGTTGTGATTCGTGTATAAGATAATCGTAGACACCCATTAAATGATGTCCAAATAGTTGCAATGCATGGAAATGAATTATGAACTTTGCAAATTGCATGCGAAGATCGTTACATTTTACGTCGGGTTAAGTGATAAATGAAGGATTAAATAAATGATGGACTCATGGCAGTCGCTCATGCATGGAGTTATTTTATCAAAGTTTAAATGCATCTTCATTAAGAATATTAAAGCTTTGATTTCGTTGCATCAACGTAGGAGTTAGATCTGAATGTCAAATCATTATAGTATAGGGCAAGGAAGAGAAAGATCTCTAGTTGCATAAAGGCAAAAGGTCTATGGTTTTGAAATTGCATATTCGCATGGAATGATACATCTTGCAATTACTTCCATCTTTTAAGGAAAGTCTTGCGAATTCTAGAAGAAAGCAATTGCATCTTTAGAGGAAATATCATTTTTAATAATGGGTTGGTTAGATCAACTAAGTAATTCACGTGTAAATGAGTAGCCTACATGGAACTCATAAAGGTGT
This sequence comes from Lygodium microphyllum, assembly GCF_053477565.2. Taxonomy (NCBI): domain Eukaryota; kingdom Viridiplantae; phylum Streptophyta; class Polypodiopsida; order Schizaeales; family Lygodiaceae; genus Lygodium; species Lygodium microphyllum. Next base: position 55,690,736 of record NC_141135.1, on the reverse strand, counting down.
GATTAGTTAGCATATGTCGGTCACCTCAATGTGCTAGGTAGGGTTAAGCTATGATAAAATTCTGCCTAGTATCACACTTGGGATGCCGATTTAAGACTTTCGATCTCAAAGGTCCTACCCATATCTACAAAATGTTAGGATTATTTAAACACCATGCAAGAACGATTTAGGGTTTTCACCCTAAGGATTAGATGACCAAAATGCTAGACTCCCACGAGGAATCTAGGAACCCCAGGGCCAAAATGTTTATCGGCCTAGTAGGGCTAGGGTTTGGAATGGGTCAAGAGGACTCCCAAGCCCTTATCTTGATCAAATGTATTTTGGATAAAGAAATACCATACGAAGGAAGATATAGTCCCCACAAGTTAGGTATTGACACCTATCTCATGCAATAAGCTGTAATGCCATATGATATTGTGTCTGAATCACAAAATAGTATTGTCACTCCTTAGACCAAGTTTGGCGAGTTCTAAGTAGGAGTCTAACTTTTCTAAAGGATGAGTAGTCATCCTGCTACATCACTCTTCCTTGGACTTATTTGCCAAGCTAGGGGAGTTACGAATTTGCCAAGAAAGCAATTGACCAACCAAGTTAGGGCGACAAGGTTGCCCAGGATTTATTGACCTTAATGTAAGGAAACCTAAGGTATTGACAATTTGGGTCAACAGGGTATAAACCCTAACTCAAGGAAAAAGGGTAAACAAGCAACTCAGCTTACGAAACCCTTGGGATCTTACCAAGTTGTGATTGATCCAGGATTGAGTGCTGCAAGCATTCGAGGAGAAGGAATTATACCTTAAACACAATATTAGTAAGTTTGGGAATCTCCCAATTCCCATTTTTTGAATACTAAAAAGGTGACACCCCGGATAACATGCCCATAAGTTTCTCAAAACTATATGATGTGACCTATCATTGGAAAGCACTTGAAAAATGGAGTCTATTGAGCTATAGAGCGCTCGATTTGGAGTTATAGTGTTCAAGTTATGACAAATCCAAAGATTTGACCACATGTCCCAAACTTATGGGAAGTTCCCATATTTCCCAATATGGTGTTCTTAGCAGTTGACTGTACAAACGACCACTGGAATGTTCTTGATTTTACACTTAGGTGCACTGTTTGTACTTCTTTGCTCAGAGAACTAATTCATGGAAAGCAACTAAAGTTTAATGCTTCAGGTTAAAAGCCTGGAGGGAGAGGCAGTACCAGTTACCTCCGACTATCTACCTGACCCTATCTAAGGGGGTTGTTAGCGGCACCGGGTATGTGAACCAAACCCGCCGCAAGAGGTCTCTTCGTGGGTGCTACTTGGAGCAGGAGGATGCTTGGGTGCCAGGGGAGGATCTGGCAGTAAATTCCTTGTCTCCGGATCTTGCATAAGAGGCCGACGTGACTCGAGATGGGATCTTGAGGCCCGCATACTAGTCAACAAGCGGAACTTGGAATAGTGATCCTTGTGGATTACTGGAATAGCCTTCGGGCAGGTTTATTTGATGTATTCCAAAGACTGATAAATAAAGATCAAATGTTGAAAAGGAACTTTCTTGACAATGTTTTTTTGTGTCAGTGCCTAAGTTACGTGAAGGAACCTGTGATTAATTGGCTAATTAAGGAAGTTGTTTTTGCTTATCAAACTAAATGTGGTAGGTAATTAGATAACTAAAGCAACCTAAGGAAAGTGCGGTGGATGTGACCCTGGGTCCGTCCTACGGAAGGATGGCCCCTCCCCTTTAGCCGTTGCATGGCTAGGAGAGGGAGTATGAGCATGAGTGAGTGGTGGAGGGGCATGGGGAGGAGGCATGCGGCCCGCTACTTGTGTGGCTACTCCCCTCCCCCCCTTCAAACTATATGAACCCCCCCTCCCAAGCCTGAGGAGGGAAGAGGAAGGACTGATCGTGCTGCGCCTGCCATGAGGAGCCGCCTACTGCTGCCGCCAGGACTGCAGTGCCGCCTCCTGCTGCAATGCCACCACCACCACCACCACCACCACCACCACCATCGTCGTCATCATCATCATCATCATCATCATCATCATCTTTATCTCCTCATCATCCTCAATCATCACTCTCTCTCCACGTTATCCCTGTTACAGAGGCTTGGAAGCTCTATTAGAAGCTTCTAACTAAAGCTTCCATAGGCCTAGCTCACCCCGTGCCTCTGGTTTTCTTAAAATTGCGATTTGCAAGGCCCAATTTCTATGCAAGGAAGTAATCTCGGGCAGAAGTAACTTCGTAACGCGTAAGAGAGCCAAGGGGAAGTTGCTGAGGCGAAATTTACTGCATCAATGGCTCCCAAGCAAAAGGCAAGAGGAGCACACGCGGGAGCTTCTACCCAAAGTACGAGAGTGGACAACTCCTCGATAATGAATGCCCAGGTTCCGAATATTATCCTCACATGGAAAGGATGCATAAAGCATGTTTTAATGCAGGTAGGGAAACTTGAATGCATCGTAAATTTTATGTGCTTGTTCAAGTTACAAAGTTTAGTTGCATCACGAGTACTTGCATTTGCTTGCATCTTGATGGTCAAGGGTAGTCACATAAGTTGAAACATGGATTTGTGCAAAGGCATCCTTGTTGCATGGCGCAAAGGACAGGGCATATAACACGTAATGCACTTATGTATTAATTTCCTAGTTGTGATTCGTGTATAAGATAATCATAGATGCCCATTAAATGATGTCCAAATAGTCGCAATGCATGGAAATGAATTATGAATTTTGCAAATTGCATGCGAAGATAGTTACATTTTAGGTCGGGTTAAGTGATAAAGGAAGGATTCAATAAATGATGGACTCATGGCAGTCGCTCATGCATGGATTTTTTTATCACAATTTAAATGCATCTTCATTAAGAATATTAAAGCTTTGATTTCGTTGCATCAACGTAGGAGTTAGATCTGAATGTCAATCATTATAGTATAGGGCAAGGAAAATAAAGATCTCTAGTTGCATAAAGGCAAAAGGTCTATGGTTTTGAAATTGCATATTCGCATGGAATGGTACATCTTGCAGTTACTTCCATATTTTAAGGAAAGTCTTGCGAACTCTAGAAGAAAGCAATTGCATCTTTATTGGAAAGATCATTTTTAATCGTGGGTTGGTTAGATCAACTAAGTAATTCGCGTGTAAATGAGTAGCCTACATGGAACTCATAAAGGTGTGATTAGTTAGCATATGTCGGTCACCTCAATGTGCTAGGTAGGGTTAAGCTATGATAAGATTCTGCCTAGTGTCGCACTTGGGATGCCGATTTAAGACTTCCGATCTCAAAGGTCCTACCTATATTTACAAATGTTAGGATTATTTAAACACCGTGCAAGAATGATTTAGGGTTTTCACCCTAAGGATTAGATGACCAAAATGCTAGACTCCCACGAGGAATCTAGGAACCCTAGGGCCAAAACGTTTATCGGCCTAGTAGGGCTAGGGTTTGGAATGGGTCAAGAGGACTCCCAAGCCCTTATCTTAATCAAAGGTATTCTGGATAAAGAAATACCATACGAAGGAAGATATAGTCCCCACAAGTTAGGTATTGACACCTATCTCATACAACAAGCTGCAACGCCATATGATCTTGTGTCTAAATCACAAAATAGTATTGCCACTCCTTAGACCAAGTTTGGAGAGTTCTAAGTACAAGTCTAACTTTTCTAGAGGATGAGTAGTCATCCTACTACATCACTCTTCCTTTGACTTATTTGCCAAGCTAGGGGAGTTACGAATTTGCCAAGAAAGCAATTGACTAACCAAGTTAGGGCGACGAGGTTGCCTAGATTTATTGACCTTAATATAAGGAAACCTAAGGTATTGACAATTTGGGTCAACAAGGTATAAACCCTAACCCAAGGAAAAAGGGTGAACAAGCAACTCAGCTTACAAAACCCTTGGGATCTTGCCAAGTTGCAATTGATCCATCATTGAATGCTGCAAGCATTCGAGGAGAAGGAATTATACCTTTAAAGCAGTTGGCCATACAGACGACCAGTGGAATGTTCTTGATTTTACACTTAGATGCACTGTTTGTACTTCTTTTCTCAAAGAACTAATTTAGGGAAAGCAACTAAAGTTTAATGCTTCAGGTTAAAAGCCTAGAGGGAGAGGCAATATCAGTTACCTCTGATTGTTTGCCTGACCCTATCCAAGGGGGTTGTTAGTCGCGCCGGGTACGTGAACCAAACCCACCGCGAGAGGTCTCTCCATAGGTGCTACTTGGAGCAGGAGGAGGCTTGGGTGCCAGGGGAGGCTCTGGCCGTAAATCCCTTGTCTCTGGATCTTGCACAAGAGGCCGACGTGATTCGAGATGGGATCTCGAGGCCCCCATACTAGTCAACGGGCAGAACTTGGAAGAGCAATCCTTGTGGATTGCTGGAATAGCCTTCGGGCAGGTTTATTTGATGTATTCCAAAGACTATTAAATAAAGATCAAATGTTGAAAAGAAACTTGCTTAAAAAGGTTTTTCTGTGTCAGTGCCTAAGTTATGTTAAGGAACCTTGGCTAATTAAGGAAGTTGTTTTTGCTTATCAAACAAAATGTGGTAGGTAATTAGATAACTAAAGCAACTTGAGGAAAGTGCGAGGAATGTGACCCTGGGCCCATCATACAGAAGGGTGGTCCCGGTTGGCTGGAAACTTTTCTCAAAGGATTGACAGTGAGGTAACAATGACCTAGAATCTATAGAGCTAGAGTCCCGATTTATGCTGTTTTAGGGGAACGGAATGGGACTATGCCTTACGGGCAGAGGTCGAGCTTCGCATCCCTCTCATTTCCCATTCTCCTTGAACCAAGTTTAGTATAAATCTGCTTTGACCCTGATGTTTCTCTGCAAAGTAGTTCGTCTGGGCTCAACGCTAGCTATCTCCTAGGAACTTGACCATTAGGGAAACCCTGATTCATGTCGATTCTAAGTGGGAATGGTCGGAATGCTTCCGCTTTGTGGCAGACTCGGGAAGACCTAGATCACAAACCCCGTGACATTCCTTCGGAGTGTCGGGCGGCACTTTCTAGACTCTCTTCCCGATGAGCTGCTAAGATGTATCCTACAAGTAGACAGGGGAACACGTTACAAAGTCATCAAAGGAGCACTTGGCACATGTCAGAAGGGTGTTTGATATATTGAGAGAGCATCAACTCTTTTCTAAGGAGAGAAAATACACCTTCATGCAAACATATGTGGAGTACTTGGGACACATTGTGAGCAAAAATGGCATACAAGATGACCCGAAGAAGGTGCAATGTGTTAGGGATTGGCCCACTCCTTCCACTACCACTTCGTTGTGTGGCTTCCTTGGTATCTCTTCATTCTATAGACGCTTCATTAAGCAATATGCCACCATTGCAGCACCTTTAATTGATCGATTAAAAAAGGAGTCATTATTTTGGGATGCCACTACTGATCATAGCTTCAAGCAGTTAAAGGACATGCTTACTTCTGCCCCCATACTTGTCTGCCTTGACTTCTCTAAGTTGTACCATTCATTGTGATGTCAATGGTGGCAGGGGTATTGGTGTAGTATTGTTGCAAAAGCATGGTGTGATTTCATTTGAGAGCTGCAAGCTTGATGAGAAGGAGATGCAAATGAATGTATATAACCAGGAGATGTTGGCCATCCTCCATGCCATCAAGAAATGGCACCACTATTTGTATGGCATCCACTTCCAAGTAAAAAGTGATTACCGAGTCCTTCTTGACTCAGTCCACTTTGACTCCTAAGCAAAGGTGATGGGTGGCACGGTTTTCTTGGTTACTTCTATGCGGAAGTAAACATGTTCAAGCCAAAGACTTTGGAAGATGCGATTTCTTTGGCCCATGATGCTGAAGACAAAATTCATAGACGAGAAAAGTGACCACAAAAATTTCCAACTAACGGTAACTTTGGTACAAAGCAATTCAATTTTAACTTTCAAAGATTCAATCAAAATTGCTTTGTTCCTTCTTCTTTCTGTAAATCTTGGACACGACCCCGTGCTTTACCATCAAACAAAAATTCAAACCCTAAGCCATCTTTTCAACCAAATCCCAACATACCTAAATTTTTAGCCATTACCAATAATGTTTCCAAAGCAAAGTCTATAGTTTGCTACAAGTGTCAATGACTGTCAAGATTGTGGGAGAGAAGGAAGGAGTCTCACTTGTAGCTTTCTTGCTTGCACAATGGGGGAATACACACAAGGGTGGAGGCTGAAAACAGTTTTCCTCTTCTTAGTTGTGTAAGCCAAAAGAACTCTCATACAAAGAAATAGAAGAACCCTATATATGCGTCTCAAACCAAACTCAACTAACTAAGGTGGCATACTAACTGAGCCACGAACTCGAGTAGATAAGGATAGCTATCATGTAGCTATTATTCATGGGCGGTGTACCAACCGTATCTACAACTGACAAGTCGGTGACATAAATGCACAACGGTCACCCGGGCGTATCACGAGTGGAGCTCGATATCTCAACACTCCCCCTCGAGCTCAATCCCAATTCCTGCACACCAAGCAGGTCTCTGAACTTGCGTAGCTTCTCTGCACCCAATGCCTTCGTGAATATGTCAGCTACGTGATCCTCTGTGCTGACATAAACTAGATCAATAAGACCTAGTAAAACCCTCTCTCGCACATAGTGATAATGCACCTCAATGTGCTTTGTTCTAGCATGATAGATTGGGTTATTTGCCAAGTGTATACTACTCATGTTGTCATAATAAATGACAACTGGCCCATCTGTAGACTGATGCATATCATAAAGTGGCTTATGCAACCAAGCTACCTCACATGCAGCCATTGCTGCACCCCTGTACTCAGCCTCTGTGCTCGACAAGGCAACTGTAGGCTGTTTCTTACTGCTCCAAGTGACTGCAGCACTCCCAAAAGAGAACACATATCCACTGGTAGATCGTCTATCAGAAATACTACCAGCCCAATCAGCATCAGTGTATCCATGCAACTGTATCTGAACCCCAATCTCATAAAATAGTCCATACTGTAATGTGGACTTGACATACCTGAGTATGCGTCTAGCCGCATCCAAATGTGGTTTCCTTGGAGCCTACATAAACTGACTTACCAATCCAACATCATAACTCAAATCTGGCCTGGTAATAGTCATATAAATCAAACTTCCTACTATGCATCTGTACATAGTAGGGTCTTCTAGAAGCCCACCTGCATCTGTGCTCAGCTTCACATTCTGCTCCAAAGGAACTGAAATAGGCTTACAGCCTGTCATCCCATATTTGGACAGCATGTCCAATCCATACTGCCTCTGCAAGAGCTGTATCCCACTTGGTGATCTAATCACCTCAATGCCCAAGAAATAACGTAGCTCTCCCAAATCCTTCATCTCAAACTTTTGCTTCAATAGCATTTTCACATGAAGGATATCTTCATCACTGTCACCTGTCATAATCAAATCATCAACATAAATGACAAGTAGCATAATACCTTTCTCTGTTTTTCTCACATAAAGTGAGAAATCTGCCTTGGAAATCTGAAAGCCAATAGTGACAAGATACTGTCCTATCTTGTCAGACCATGCTCTAGGTGCTTGCTTCAAGCTATACAAGGCTTTCTTCAACCTGCAAACAAACTCAGGATGAACAGCATGCACATAACCTGGTGGCTGCTCCATATAGACCTCTTCTTGCAAATCACCATGCAAGAAGGCATTCTTTACATCCATCTCGTGTAAAGGCCATCCCTTTGATGCAGCCATAGCAATGACTGCTCTTACGGTTGCCATCCTTGCAACCGGACTGAATGTTTCTTCATAGTCAATGCCATATGTTTGTGCATACCCCTTGACTACTAATCTTGCCTTGTATCTGTTCACAGAACCATCTGCATTGTGCTTCACCTTATAAACCCACTTACAGCCAATTGCATTTTTACCTTTAGGCAAAGGTACCAATTCCCATGTAGCATTTGCTTCCAAGGCATCCATTTCTTCATCCATGGCTTTCTCCCATTTTTCTTTTCCCATGGCTTCCTCAAAAGAAGTGGGTTCTGGTTCCTATATCACTTTAACCATATATGCATAGTGAATGGCTGTAAATCCATCATATTTCAGCCTATCCACAGGATACCTAGCTCTCGTAGACCTGCGCAAAGTAGGTTCACTCCCAGGTGCTCTCAAAACATCCCTGGTCTTCCTTACTCCAGGTGTAACAATAGAAGGAATACCCAACTCATCATCAATGCTCTGTTCTGAGCCACTAGATTCACCATCCACATAAGAGCGACCTGCATTCACATCAAACATGGGCTGATCAACCTTCTCTTTTCCTTTTCGTGATACATGCATACCACTATCTGCATTGCTTTGAGAAGATTCTCTTGATCTCAATCTGCCTGTCCATGGTGAAGAATGTGAACCACTACGAGAGGACGCTCCAGGTCCACTAATATTTTGTGACTGCTGCTGTGAATTCTGTGCAGCATTACCATTTTGTGCATCTACATCATCAATCACATGTACTGGTTTATACCAGCTACTCATCTCATAAAAAACAACATCTCTGCTCACAGTAAACTTACGAGTAGAAGGGTTATAGCATCTATACCCTTTTTGCTGCAGAGAGTAACCAATAAAGATGCACTTCTCAGCTTTTGGATCCAACTTGGATCTCAACTCATCTGGCACATGTACATAGGCAATGCAACAAAAAATTTTCAAATGAGAAATATCTGGTTTCCTACCGGTATACCTCTCCTCTGGAGACATTCCATGTATTGCTTTAGTGGGAGTCCTATTCATTATGTAGACTGCTGTAGCAACTGCTTCAGCCCAATAAAAATCTGGCAAGTCTTTTTCATTGAGCATGGCACGAGATACCTCTCCAATATGCCTGTTTTTCCTTTATGCAATTCCATTTTGTTGTGGGGTATGACTGCATGAATATTGCTGCTTTATGCCATGCTCCTGCAGGAACTTTGCAAACTCATTTGAGAAGTACTCTCCCCCTTCATCTGACCTTAGGCATTTTATCTGCAGGCCTGTTTCTTTTTCAACCATAGCTTTGAGAGTTTTAAAATGCCCAAAAACTTCACTTTTCTTTTTCATAAAATACACCCAAACTTTTCTGCTATAGTCATCAATAAAAGTGACAAAATAATGACAACCTCCAAGAGATGCAGCTTTAGTAGTCCACACATCAGAGTGTATTAATTCCAATGGCTTCTCACTCTCTTGAACATGTCTAGAAAATGGTTTCCTTGCCTGTTTTCCAAACTGACAGGCTTCACATACCTTATGCATTTCTGCAACCTTGAATTTGGGCAATCCTGCAACAATATTTTGGGCCTACATTGATTTAAGTCGTTGTACATTAACATGACCAATGCGTTTATGCCAGATATCAATATCTGCAACTACACCGGTCCCATGTGCAAACATTGCTGCACTCAATTCAGACATGTCTGCATCCAATGTAAACATTCTGCCGTTCTTCTTTCCTTTTGCTATCAAGCGACCTTTATTTTTCATATCCTCAACAAAGCATCCATGATGATTAAATCTGACCTGCAAGCCCTGCTCAACCATTTGACCAACAGAAACTAGATTCTTGGTGATATTCGGGACATGAAATACACCGGATAGGTATTGCTTTTTCCCATCCTGCATAGACAAAGGAATTTTTCCAATCTGCACAATAGGATGTGCAGTATCATCACCAGTCTCCACAAATCCTGGTTTTTCCATTTTCCTTGCATCCTCCATCCATTCTGCATGGCCTGTCATGTGGTTTGATGCACCTGAGTCAACATACCATACATCGTTGCTTTCTTCTGTACTTGTCACAGAATTATTCATGTGCTGCACCATGAACAAATGCTCATTTCTGTCATCACCCTGTCTACTAGAGGATGCATAATTCCCTTGTTGCAGTTTTCCATTCATGATGTCATTCTGCTTTTTATAGCAGTCTTTAGCCATATGACCCATTTTACCACAGTAGTAGCATTCAACATTACTGTTTGCATTTTGGCCTCTTTGCCATCCACCACGACCTCTTTGGCTCCCCCTGCCTCTAGAGTTACCACGTCCTCCTCCATAGGACTGGTTTTCTTGAGTTTGCTGCATATTCTGATTTCTACCACAGCCTCCAAATCGGCCTCCTCTACCTCTGCCTCTACCTCTTCTAGCATTTGAGTAGAAGACAGCTTCCTTTGAAGTTCCTCCTGAAGAAGATGCACCACCATTTCTTTGCTCCTCAGAAATTAGAAGAGCAATCAACTCCTCAAAGTCAAGAAATCTTTCACGAACTGAAATGGATGTCCGAAACTGTGCATAATCCTTTCCTAGACCATTCAAGGTCACAGAAACTAAATCATCATCTTCCACTGGCGACCCAATGGAAGCAAGCAAGTGCATCTGCAATCTTCTTCACCTTCATGTGGTAGTCATTGATGCTCATATTTTCTCTCTGCACATTATGCAACTCTTGCTTGAGCTGCATTTTCCTGGCTTGCGTATTTGTGCTATACATTTTTGACAAAGTATCCCATGCCTCCTTTGGCGTACTTGCATCTTGAATATGCACAATCATAGAGTCTGAAATGCTGATAGACAGCCAGTACATAACTTTCCTGGCTCTCTCATGCCATGCTTTAAATGCCTGCATTTGCTGTTGATTGGGAACATCAGGAAGAACTGGTTCTTCTTCATTTCCTACAATAAATTCCCAATATCTGTTTCCCATAAGGAAATTCGTCATTCTAAAGTTCCATGCTTGGAAGTTGTTTTTGTCAAGCTTTTCAGTGACAATCTATGAAAGAGAATCAGATGCCATTACAGAACACTGCAAAAAATTCTGTCACTGCAAAAAACATAGCTTCACCCTCACAAGGGAAAATTTGCAAAACTGGCGAAAGTGGTATTTGACCACACAGTCACTTCCTAGTGACGATTTTGCATCAACAGGCAACATGGATGATTCTGTAACTCCCAATGTCTCTGTGTACAAGCATATGATGCAATTTCTACAGTAACTTTTCACCAACTTGTAGAATAGTGGCTGCACAGCATAAAACTGGGCCTTTTCTTGAGTGCGTGCAGAAAACTTCCGCCTCCAAAACAGGCCCCGAAATGGCCTCAAATAAAAAAAACAAGGTCAATGAATGAATCAGCGCAACTTCGGGGAATAAGGCTACGGCCTGTAACATCAGAAAAACTCGTCATGAATCAGACAAGGATCATTCTAATGTTAGAGAGGAAGTCGGGAGCTTCTAGAGGCAAATCAGAAGTGCTGCATATATCGGGCTATCGATGGTTACGTTGGTGTACGTATTACTCGTGTTTTTTCTGTTATTATTGTGCTGAAGGAGAAAGGTGGTCGAGTTTCAAGAGGTAGCTATAGTAATTTACGTAGAAAGAGGAGCTCATTACCGATTCCTGGGAGTGACGAGAAGAAGGCTGACAGAGGCAGGGATCTCATCTAGAGCGGCGAATCTCAGAAAGTTTATGAGGAAAGAAAACAAGCACGCAATCATCATTACAGGGATGTTGTGGGAGACCGAATACTCAGCGTGCTAAGTGCTCTATGGCGGCCGCCTGTATACAAGGTAGCCTTATTCCCTCTTGCTTCACCACGAAGGGCGTCTCAACCTGAGACAATGCACTCCTGCACTTTTCGGCTATGCTACCTGCAGAGATCTGCTCCCAAAACAGAAAATGAAAGCAACACTGCTCCTCTTATCAGAACACCGTGAGCTTGGCTTGCTTTCTTGAGCTCCTTACCACGAACAAGGCTCTGATACCATGTCAAGATTGTGGGAGAGAAGGAAGGAGTCTCACTTGTAGCTTTCTTGCTTGCACAATGGGGGAATACACACAAGGGTGGAGGCTGAAAACAATTTTCCTCTTCTTAGTTGTGTAAGCCAAAAGAACTCTCATACAAAGAAATAGAAGAACCCTATATATGGGTCTCAAATCAAACTCAACTAATTAAGGTGGTATACTAACTGAGCCATGAACTAGAGTAGATAAGGATAGCTGTCATGTAGCTATTATTCATGGGCGGTGTACCAACCGTATCTATAATTGACAAGTCGGTGACATAAATGCACAACGGTCACCCTGGCGTATCACGAGTGGAGCTCGATATCTCAACAATGACATGGACACTTAGCGGTGAATTGTCAATCCAAGAAGCCAACTATTCAAATCAACTACTTGGGAGCGATTGAAGACAAAGACCATGAAGCAATGCTAGATTTCACGGAAGTTGATGATGATATCAGTGATGCTTCATATACTTTACCAAGTATGCCAAATCTTCATTCATTATTAATGATGAAATATCTTGTGCATGGTTACGAAAAGATTGTTTTGAATGATGATGGGAGCACACATGATTTTATTTCTGCAAAATTAGTAAAAGAATTGAACTTACATACTGTTCCAACTCATTATCGCATAAAAGTTGCATTCTTAGGCACTAGATACAATGGTACACAAGAAGTTCATGATTTAGAAATTAAAAATGGCGATTATGTTGAGCGTAGAAATTTCTTGGTTGTGACTTTACAAGCTAGTGACATTATTTTAGGAATGCCTTGGCGTCACAAATATAATCCCGACATAGATTATTCCACACATTCAATGAAAATTCATTCTAATGGAAAACAAATCACATTACATGGAACGCACACATTTGATAATTTTCCATTGCTTAATCACACACAGGCTAAACGCACATTGAGAAAAAGGTAGCAAATCATACTTAGTATGGGTGAATGAAATTGAAACTAAGAAAAATCAGATGCATCCTAGGCATGCACAATTTCTTTCACAATTTAAAGATTGTTTTGCTATTGATTTACCCCCTAGTTTACCACCTACACGTCCTAAAGACCATAAAATAGATTTAATTCCAGGTTCTCAACCACCATGCAAAGCACCTTATAGAAACAATTAAATTGAACATAAAGAAATCCAAGCCCAAATTGAAGAACAGTTAACCCGAGGACTAATTAGGCCTAGTAGTTCTCCTTTTGGTGCACCTGTCCTATTAGTTAAGAAGAAAAATAATACCTTTAGGATTTGCATTGACTATCGTGCCCTAAACAAGATCATTGCGAAGAATAGATATTTGATCCCTAGGGTAGACAACCTCATGGATAAACTATAAGGAGCCACTATTTTTAGCAAAATAGATCTCAAATCTGGATATCATCAAGTATGATTGGATACACCTGACATTTTCAAAACTGCATTTAGAACTCGGTTTGATCATTATGAATTCCTTGTTATGCCTTTTGGTTTGACTAATGCACCAACTACATTCAGTCGTATGATGAATCATAATTTTTGAAGTATCGGCATTGTGTAATTATTTTCTTTGATGACATATTGGTTTTCAGTAAAAATAAGAATGAGCATTATGAACATCTATCTTTGGTTTTCAAATTATTGAAAGAGAATCAATTATATACTTACCCTGAAAAGAATGAAATTTTCCAAACTCAAATTAAATACTTAGGACATCTTATTTCTTCTGATGGTATTCAAGTTGATTCTAAAAATATAGAAGTAATTTTGAATTGGTCAATCCCTAAAAATATGCATGAGTTACGTTCTTTCTTAGGTCTTGCTAGCTTTTACAGAAAATTTGTGAGAAATTTTTCTTTACTTGCATTACCTTTAACAAAATTATTAAAGAAAGCTGTTGTATATCATTGGTCTGATAATCAGCAAAAGTCTTTTGATTTATTGAAACATGCTTTAACACATGCACCTGTTTTGCAATTACTTGACTTCAGTCAACCATTCTTTTTAGTAGTCACTGATGCTAGCGGATCAGGAATAGGAGCTGTCCTTATGCAAGATTCACATCCCATAGCCTATTCTAGTTGCAAACTTAAACCCTATAAACTGAAGTATTCTACCTATGATAAGGAATTGTTAGCTGTAGTAAAGGTCTTACGTCAATGGAAACACTATCTAATGGGATTTGAATTCATGATCAAAGTTGACCAGCAAAGTATCAAACATATTCTTAGTTAGCCACAAATTTTTGACCGCCATATCAAATGGGTTGCTTTCATTCAAAGTTTTCATGCGCTTATCCAATATCAACCTGGAAAAGAGAATGTCATTGCCGATGCATTGAGTAGAAGACCAAGTATCCATAATATTTCCATTCTATCTTTTGATTCTCTTATCTCTATGAAAGATACCTATGACCACGACCCTAGTTTTCAAGCTGATTGGAATAAATCAGTTGCTAATAATTGGATTTTAATTGATTCTTTGTCTTATTCTGATGGATTTATGTTTTATGAGAAAAGATTGTGTGTCATTGTTCCATTTAGATCATTTGTGTTACATGAAATTCATTGTCCCCCATATCAAGGCCATAGAGGTATTATTTCTACTTTATGTACATTGATTGAAGATTTTTATTGGCCACAAATGGAATTTGATGTTTTTAACTTTGTTTTTGAATGTTTAATTTGTCAAAGATTCAAGCGATACCATGGTAAGCAATATGGTTTATTAATGCCTTTACCAATTCTTGAACGACCATGGAAACATATTTCAATGGATTTTATAACTGGTTTGCCTAACACACAAGCTAATCATGATATGATTTGGACTATCGTAGATTAATTTAACAAACAAGGATATTTCCTACTATGCAAGAAAACATTAATTGCATCTCAAGCTACACAATTGTTTTTGGAGACTGTTTTCACTAACCATGGTTTGCCAAAATTTATTATTTCTTATCGTGATTCTAGTTTTTGCAATAATTTTTGGACTACTTTGTTTGCTAATTTAGGTACTAAGATTGATTTCTCATCTACATTTCATCTTGAAACCAATAGGCAAACAGAAGCTACTAACAATACAATTCTAGATCTTTTGCGTGCATACACAATTTCCAAACCACAAACATGGGATACACACTTGCATCTACTTCAATTTGCATACAATAATACACCACACATAGCTACACAAAAAACACATTTGGAAATCATTTATGGACATAGATTGTGCCCTACACCTGTTACATCATTGTCTAACAAAGTTAAAGCTGTTGATGATATTGCCAATATGCGTGCTATTATTTTTGCTGAAGTTAAAGACATGATTGCGAAAGCCCATCAATCATACACAAAACAAGCTAACAAGAGAAGAGAAGCCATGAGTTTCAAAGTTGATGATTATGTTTGGTTACACATTGAAAAGAGAATATTACAAAGTGTTGAGAAACACCCTATTATTAAGTTAGCCCCTAGATTTTATGGACCTTTCAAAATCCTTCACAGGATCAATGACAATGCATTCAAATTAGAACTATCCCCACATTGGAAAATCTACAATACTTTTCATATCAGTTTGTTATGACCTTTTAGAGGCCAATTACTTGTCCACCCTATCTATGAAAACCCTCCTTCGTTAGAAGAAGAAACGGAAATCCTTGAACCTAAAACTATCCTAGATACTAACTTTATGACCACTAGAACTGGCCATAGATATTTTAGATATTTGGTTACATTTAAAAATCATCCTATTGAAGAGGCCCAATGGATGCATGCCTGTGACCTAAGTGCTTACCCTTCACTGCTCGCTTCACATTGAGCTAATAGCAATTGAGGACAATTGCTATCCCACCCCGGGGGTATGATGCCAGGAGGCATACTCCACGGTGATTCCATGAGACCATGGTGGATTTTGTGAGATTTTGTGGTGGATTCCGTAAAACTATATTTATTTGCCGGGGCTCGTACACAAGGTGGATTCCTTGTGCGAGAAGTTGACGGGGACGCCTATCCTTTTCGGGTGTCATGTTAATTTAATGTGCACATGGGTAATTCCATGGCAAGTGATTTCACAAAATACATATTTAAATTAATGGATGTTTATGAGTTTAGAGTGCACTCGTATTAAATTAATGTTAGGACAGAGTTTCAACCTATTTATTTATTTTGTAGTTGAAGATAGCTAGGTATTCACTTTTATCGGTTTAATTTTATTATTTTCTAACAATTTTAAATGCTTTAGCTGATATGTAGAGCAGGTAGCAGTGGCATTGGGAAGCACTGGGTGATGGCATGTATTCAAATCACCTAGAAGAAATTATCATTTTTGATGGGCGCATGCCTTATCATTAAAGGCGTGGTGCTAATATTTATTTAGACATGCTTATTTATTGAAGCAATTGACAAATATTTATTATTTTGTATATGCATAGGTGCTCAGCTTAAATATTTCATTATTGGACATTGTATTTGGGCACAACTAGACTTTTGGGATGCCCAACCACTTTATTCTTATTTGGATAAAAGCAAACACAAAAGCTAAAGCATGCTAATTATAAATTGGGCTATTTTTAAGCTTGGAGATTAATAAATTTATAAATACATGCATTGTGGAGCGCTCACACAAGGCATGGGGGGAGATTGTACCCAATTTGTCTTTTTGTCTCATGTCATGCAAACTCTCTTCTTGCTTTTATGAGTTTTAGTAGAGTTCTTTGTTCTTGGGGACCTTCTAGCGTTCACTACATGTGCATCCAGCATCCGATTTGCATACCACAAACTTTGTGGATGACTTATAAGCTTCCTCGGGCACTTCCAAATCTATAGTGAACTTCAAAGAGTGTAGCTCAGTGATTAAAATCACTGTTGATAGCTTCAGTGAGAAGAAACAATGAAAATGTCAAGCCTTTGAAGCTTTGGCTATGGCTGCCCACAGAGATGAGAGTTAGGGTTTCACATATTGTGACAGATAGAGAGAGAATTTTGGGGAGCCCTTTGAACTTGATATGGGGGTCTTCAAATTTCCCAAAAAGATCTAGAGAATTGTGCCTTATGTTGGATGCTAGATCAGGTTGAATCCCTACCTAATACCATTTTGGGGAATATGGGAATTTCCCATAAGTTTGGGACACATGGTCAAATCTTTGAATTTGTCATAATTTGAATACTATAACTCCAAATAGAGCGCTCTATAGCTCAATAGATTCCATTTTCAAGTGCTTTCCAATGATAGGTCAGATCATATGGTTTTGAGAAACTTATGGGTATGTTATACAGGTGCCACCTTTTTAGTATTCAAAAAATGGAAATTGGGAGATTCCCAAACTTACTAATATTGTGTTACTTGCGAAATCTATGCCACATTCACGTATTTATGCAATCTCAGGTCTTGCAGGGCACAATGTTGATGTTTGATATAACAAGAAGGAGCGCCTCAAGCTGGGGAACAACTCTCTTGAAGAGAGAAAGAGCTAAGATGCCTTAGTTTCCATACACTACCTCCTCCAAGGTTAGTAGGTATGACAGTCTGCAGGCGTTGTCAGGACAACGAGTGACAATTTTTCCAATGCGGGGGGGGGGGGGGGGGGAGAGGGGCGCTGAGAGAGGCCAATGTCAAGCTTTGATGTGACAAGAAGTTACCCATGGAGTCAAGGGAGAGATCTCGAAAGCTTGAACATATATGATCTAGTTTGAAAGATCTAAGTGCTCAAACAGAGGTGGGTGCACGCTGGCTATGGTAGACATAAGGTCAAGATGAAGATGAAGTTGAAAATGGAGTCATGAGCTAGATGTGAGCTGGGTGGACAGAGATGACTAGTGGTGAAGAAAGACTAGATAAGCAATGTATGGAGCTATGCCATGCTTAGCTGAGCTCTGATACCATGTGAAAATTATGGATCTAGAGCATGGCAGAAGCTATGGAGGATGGAAGACAAATACACAACTCACGATGACATAGACTTAGATAAACTAACTATTGCACGAGTGAATTAGGTTCCAAGATAGAAGCTTGGACTCATAAATACATTCTTGTGTAAGATGGACAATGACTCAAATTGATAGTTCGATCGCTTTAAAATGAGTCTCAAGTACATGCCTTTATCGCTTTAAAATGAGTCTCAAGTACATGCCTTTATAGCTTTTGGATAGTACCACTCTCCCTCATTGTGTTTATGGGATTTTGCCATCTCTTCCTAGAGCATACATCATATGTCTATCTTCCATACAAAGCCACTTATGGGCAAGCCTCTTTTGGGCACACATATCAAGTATCATTTACTATTCTCAACAACGTCCCCCATTTTATTTATTTTGATTATAGGTTTGGTAATGCCCCAAGCATGAGATTTATTTCAAGGCTTTTCAAATCTAATTTGAGATCCCCCATTTCAAATTCAAATCCCCCCAAAAGGACAAGGCCAAGTAGTAAATGCTATACATACATACATACATACATACATGCATGCGTACATATATACATACATACATGCATACATGCATACGTATATACATATGTATGTACGTACATGCACATGCACACATGCGCGCGCACACGCACACACGCACACGCGCACACACCCACGCGCCCACGCGCGCGCGCGCACACACGCACACACGCACACGCGCACACGCCCATGCACCCATGCGCGCGCGCGCACACACACACACACACACACACACACACACACACACACACACACACACACACACACACACACACACACACACACACATACACACACACACACACACACACACACACACACACACACAGAAGCAACAGTTGAATGGCGAGGAGGATGCATGCATGTCAAAAGCTATGGTGGAGAGTGGGCTATAGGTTTGGTAATACCTAGAGCACCTAAATGATCCCGAGACTACCTTCCAAAGCTAATTTTAAATTCTCCCCATTATATACTCTCGTTATTTTGACTGTAGTTTTGGTAACACCCCACTCACCAAAATGATCCAGAGCCTACCTTCCAAACCTAATTTGAAATCCCCCCCATTTCATTTATTATTATTATAAGTTTGGTAATACCCCAAGCACCAGAATGATCTCGAGCCTATTTTCCAAATCTAATTTGAGATCCCCCCATTTCAATTTCAATTTCCCCCCAAAAGGACAAGGCCAAGTAGTAAATGCTTCTCTCTCTCCCTCCCTCTCTCTCTCTCTCTCTCTCTCTCTCTCTCTCTCTCTCTCTCTCTCTCTCTCTCTGTGTATTTCCACAAGTAGTAGCCGAATGGCAAGGACCATGCAGGCATGGCTGAAGTCGGCTAGTGGAGAGTGGGCTATAGGTTAGCATTAGAATGATCTCAAGCTTACCTTCCAAATCTAGTTTGAAATCCCCCCATTTTATTTATTTTGATTATAGGTTTGGTAATACTCCAAGCGTGAGCATTATCTTGAGCCTTACCTTCCAAATATAATTTACAATCCCCCATTTCAAATTCAAATTCCCTCCAAAAGGACAAGACCAAGTAGTAAATGCCTCTCTCTCTCTCTCTCTCCACACACACACACACACACACACACACACACACACACACACACACACACACACACACACACACACACACACACACACACACACACACACACACACACACACACACACACACACACACACACACACACACACACACACACACACACACACACACACACACACACACACACACACACACACACACACACACACACACACACACACACACACACACACACACACACACACACACACACACACACACACACACACACAATATCTTTATTTTCACTATAGGTTTGGTAATACCCCAATCACTAGAATGAACCTGAGCCTTACCTCCCAAACCTAATTTGAAATCCCCCCATTTTATTTATTTTGATTATAGGTTTGGTAGTGCCCCAAGCATGAGAATTATCTCAAGCCTCTTCAAATCTAATTTGAAATCCCCCATTTCAAATTCAAATCCCCCCAAAAGGACAAGGACAAGTAGTAAATGCTTCTCTCTCTCTCTCTCTCTCTCTCTCTCTCTATATATATATATATATATATATATATATATATATATATATATATATATATATATATATATATATATATATATATATATATATATATATATATATATATATATATATATATATCCATCCACAAGCAGCATTGAATGGCGAGAAGGACGCATGCATGGCAAAAGCTACAGCATTGAATGGCGAGAAGGACGCATGCATGGCAAAAGCTATGGTGGAGAGTGGGCTATAGGTTTGGTACTACCCAGAGCACCCAAATGATCTCAAGACTACCTTCCAAACCTAATTTGAAATCCTCCCCCACACCCCCCCCCCCCCCCCCCCCCCCCCCGCGCCCCAATTCAAATTCATCTATATACTCTATAATTATTTTGACTCTAGGTTTGGTAATAGCTTGGTAATGGCCCCAGCTCACCCTACCTTCCAAACCTAATTTGAAATCCTCCCATTTCATTTATTATTTTTATAGGTTTGGTAATACCCCAAGCACTAGAATGATCTCAAGCCTATCTTCCAAATCTACTTTGAGATCCTCCCATTTCAATTTCAATTTCCCCCCAAAAGGATAAGGCCAAGTAGCAAATGCTTCTCTCTCTCTCTCTCTCTCTCTCTCTCTCTCTCTCTCTCTCTTTTCATGAAGATATTTGAATTAAGTAGTAAATATTTACATTAGACCATTAGGTCATCAAAGAAACTGATGAAAGTCTACCAAGACTTTAATACAAAGAAATCACACAGAAAGGACATCTGGAGCTCAACTAGAGTAGAGCAAACAATAGCTAGCCATGGAGCAACAATGTCAAGAAGAACCAAGTTTACTTCCTAGAAGAGATTTTCCATAACACTAAGCCACGAACCCGGGCCACATGACCATGGATTCCCGATACTGAATAAAAAATAAAGGCATTCCGAGTATGCCAAATATACCACAGGGCTGCCCATATAAGGAAATGGAAAAGACAGGAATAATCTGAATGCAAAGAAGATATAGAGTGCATCTTTCCTATAATCCACGAATGAGCTCTTATCCAGTGCTGAGTCATTGGAGGACCACACATCTTACCTTGATTACGACACCTTAGACTTCCAAAGCTGAATTAATCTTTTGTGCCACATCTTTTTGCTATCCCGAATATGCCATAATTTATTAACATTTACAATGACCCATCTCTTGGCCTCCACCATTTGAAGATATATCTGGTTAGCTACTCGAGTAAGTTACTCATGAATATATGCGTGCATCATGTGGGTTCAAAATAAGGTATTTTTAAAACACCATTTTTATATACTTTTTATATATAGAAGGGTGCAATATAAAGGGGTTATTTACAGATTGAATGGAGAAGGGTTATGTTTTATTCAGGAAAAATTCACATATAAGGATATTTATAAATAGGCCTTGAACACACGTGATGTAGAGGATATACATATAGTAACTTACCCGATGTTAGCTAACCTCGTATCAAAATCACCAGGAAGCACAAACATCCAATCACACCATGGAAACAATGGATGTAATATAGGCAAAGGAGAGAACCTTTGAAGTTTGTCATGTATGGATGACCAAATGTCACGATATCCATGAGGCACTTGAAAGTGTTGATGAATTCATCAGAAAGAAAAAAGACAAGGCTGCCTAGGAATAACACCATCATGCAATGTCTACAACCCCAAACGAGCCATTCAATTAAACTTGTCTTGTTGTTAATCTTTATCTGGCCAATCCAACAACCTGGAGGAAGCAATCACTTCTCCTTGCAACAAATTATCCTCCTTAATGAATATTAGGAGGGTGCTAAATTGCAAAATGTAATATCTCCTGCCAAGATGCAATCAAATGAGAAAGGAGAAAAGACCAGGAGACCTTAATAGGCCTTGTGGAATTAAGCACATGATGCCATTGAGGGTTAACATCAAAGGTAGGCCTCTAGCCTAGGACATTTCCCAAGGGGGATCGGATAGAACCTAGCACCTAGTAGAAGGGGTTGGGGAGAACAAGGAATTCTACCCATACCAAGACCATTGGAAGGTTTTGGGCCATGAGGGTCAAAATGAGGATGCCACTTGAAAAGGGTAAGATGGGGGAGTTCAAATATCATAGCATCCACCATGGTCCATAGGATAGGACATTGATAAAGGTTTCTTTGGTCTCAAACAAGAAGATGAAATAGTTATTAGGTAAGTATTCAGTAGATTTGACCCTAATGCCAAGGGGACTCCAATGGTCTCTAATACATCCCCTTAAGACCTCATTGGGAGCTTGCACCATAACATAGCTCAATCAAGGCTTCATAGTGATATACTGAGAAAACTTTGTCAATAAATTTTTTTGATAGAGTAACAAAGCATGTACCTTCACCCTCGTTAGAGGGTGTTATCTCTTGTCTACTTGATGTTTGATACTCACTCACTTGCCTTGATTCGTTGGGGCTTTCCTAGTTTGAATTTTGGTTCCCCCTACTAATTCTAGATTCTTTGGGGCAAGTTACACCATGATTTATTGTATGCTATGTAGGGATTCCCTATAAGCTAGCATTGGGGAATCCCTGTTCATAGATCTCACTAGGGGGCAGGTGAGGGATCCCCAAATTTTTAGTGCCAAATGTGAGGATGCTTGAAATGCCTTAGAGGGGAGCAACATTGTTAAGATATAGGGGATTACCTTGGATGGATGAAAGGCCTACCCACACCTACTCATGAGGAGAGACATTATGAATGGGAGGGAAGATATGCCATTACTGTCCTTCATGGATCCAATCTTGTCTTAGGGGATCTATCTAAGGGTTCCCATATCCAATTGAGCTTATTGGGTAGTTGAATCTTTTTGAATGATAATGCAATGAACTCATGAATAGTATTGAACATGGGGGGTGTAAGGGGGATGTAGTAAAAGCTGATAGGTGATGTGATAGGGTAGAGAGTGCTTTTGCCATTAAGACTTGAGCCCACCGCCTTAGTCATGCTGCCAAAAGGTATTGCTTGCACAAAAGGGCCCATCATATTGGAAGAAGCTTATAGGGGAGAGCAATATTTGGCAAGAATGGGCATTCCCACCACCATGAGTCACAAATTTCCACCCCAATGACTAGTTGGTGTGCTCTAATGTCTAGCTCGCCATAGTTTCTTCAAAACAAACAAGTTATCATTTAGGGGCCTTTTGGCAAATCAAGTTTTAATATTTACAATGTTGGGTAATTTTTCCCTACCCAAGTTCCACTATTGACCAATACTTCTTTTAGCACATAATATAACAAAATAACAATATCCTATTATTTTCTACTTTCTTAGCATTCCCTTCTCTTTTTTTTTTTTTTGAGTGCATGTTACTTTAGTATTAGATTATTAAGTGAAAATATTTACAAAGTAAGGGACTCTAACCATTTTGAAATATGTCCAAGGCAGGACTCTAATTTTGGCACCATATATCTAG
The DNA here is from genome assembly GCF_053477565.2 of Lygodium microphyllum. NCBI lineage: Eukaryota > Viridiplantae > Streptophyta > Polypodiopsida > Schizaeales > Lygodiaceae > Lygodium > Lygodium microphyllum. The sequence continues at coordinate 55,667,535 of NC_141135.1, read as the reverse complement.
CATATCTGATAACTCTTTGCTATAGCAATCATTCAGGATAATAATGATGTTGGATTCCAAGTTATCTACTTGCTAAAACTAGGGGTTGATCTTCTTTTGTAGAGCTAGATCAGATATTCGTCCTTACATCATTGCTAAGGGCTAAACTAGGGGCCTCAATTCTATGGATGGAGTATTGCATTGAGAGTAGGATTCTAGCAACTTCTTCCTTCGTTTGCTTCAAAGGTTATTCTCTTTTCATTTTCTTAATGTATATTTTAATTTGCTCCATCATTTTCTTGGCCTTTTCCTTCCTTATGGCTTCTCCCATCTTTAAGACATGCACAAAGAAGTCCAAGATTAGACTTAAAAACATTTTTTATGTGCCTTCTTCAAAGATTAAACCATTTCTATCTATCTAAATCTTCTATAGGAAAAATCCCCATATACTCATCCAAGGTAGGTGGGAGGTTGCTTGTTTCCCCCAAAAGCAACTCTTTCCAACTTATTTTTTATGAGTGGTAGGGAAAAATGGGGCATGTAACCATCTAAGTTTGTCTAGATTACTGGGGCAATTGATGAAAAAATGTGGAATGCTTTCCACCTTTTGTTGCAACTTATGGAGATTCCATTGCTTGTTCCAATTTTCAAGGCCTTCTCTTGTGTCCAAGCCCCTTTGTGCAAAATCAACCACAAGAGACATAAGACGTGGGGGGGATTGCTCTAGCCCATATTTGATGGAATCTATAATCCCATTGATGTTAGTTCCAAGTTAATCCCCATCTAAGGTTTAATTGGTTGATTAGGATGCGGATTCGGGATATAAGGTTAGGTTGGGGAAGAAGGCGGTTTCTCCCTATCCAACCAATGTTGATAAATATGTCATATCCTATGGTTGTATGTATCTAAAATACAACTGTATGTAAAGTGTCTTTAAGTTTGGGGTATCTATCTTTCGAGGATACCATTTTTGTGGGTGTGGATTGTTGGAGAAATTGAGAAGAATAATGGAAGAGGAGATGACATTGAGCTCCTGACTTCCCATCTGATTGGCCTCACGGACTCCCTCCACTTTGGTTTTCTCATTTGGTATCAGAGCGGTTTTTTTTCTCAGTATGAAGGTCAAAAGCAATGGTAGTTTTTCCCTGAGATCGAAAGGGAAAGAGTTTGAAGTTCCTTAACCTGCTTCCGCCATTGGCAAAAGGAGATCAGGAATGTTGAGACTTGGCAGATATGCTTGAAGTTCTTTCTGCATAACTGAAGAAAGGGGAAGCAAGGGACTCCTCGTCATCACGGTCTAGAGAATTGGAGCATCTGCATTGACGCTGTGGACAGTCGTTTAAGGTATGCATAATCAGGTTTGTCATTAAATTGGGGACCTTGATTTGAAGATAAGGGGCTTGAATTGGCCTTTTCAACTGTAACTAGGGGAAGCTTCTGCGTCGTTGGCTGAAACGACTAATAGGACTTCATGCCCTCTCTGCTCTGATGGGACTCTTCAAAGACTGGTTGAGTCAATAGGCTAAAAAACGATGAAAGATTTTATGACTGAGCTCAAGGTCCCTACCCAATGAGGTAGAGGATAGTGAGCTCACTAATGTTGTAGCTGTGAGTGTTGGAAACGACTATGAAATTGGAAACATGATTTGCTGAAGTGCTAGGCAAAGTCGGCCAGTAGAAGGGTGAAGCTGGTTTATCTGACAGAAAAGCTCCTCAAGGCAAAGCTGCTGCTGATGATGCGGTTTCCATTACATACAAGCTCAATCAGATTCTGAGGTTTCATTGAATTGCAGGAAAAAATTCACAACACAAAATTATGGATGCAAAAATTGCACAAGAGATCGCATCCAAAAGCTGGAGGATTGGCAAGGCAGTAGGAGCAATAGATGTGATGCGATCCAATCAATCACAGCAAAAAAAGCTAGCTTGAGGAAAACAAAAAGAGAGAGAGGTCAAGAATCCTAAAAGAAAGCATGAGAAAGGGAGGAACACATGTAGCAGGAGATACAGGGAGCAGCTCATGAGGTGGTTGTTGGGAAGGCTGATCATACAACGTCTAAAAGGCAGACTGATAGAGGTGGCAAGGTTCCCAGGAGGGTCGATTCCTCAGGGAAGTCTAGGCAAAGTGTTGCTGATAGAATCTGGTCCGAGAGGAAACACAAACAAGAAAAGGGTCCCTTTGTACAGTGAAAGAAGAAAAGAATGACCAAGAAGTGATTCAATATCACAAGTTGCAAGATGTTTTCTTGAATGCGGTGCTGTGTGTTATGAAGTGATGATTTATTTTATGAGTTTGAGGAGATTGGAAGCTGGAGTTCCTGTGGAATGCAGTGGAACAACTGCTTTGTAATTCAGTTTTACTAGCATGCTGCTCTAAGTTGAGTGGTTACTGCAGGGGTACAATTCAATACAATGGACAGCATCTGATGTTCTAGGTGCTACATGTGTTGTGCTTGCAAAATTGTGAGAAGTGTGTGATACACTTCCATCACAGGATTTGGTCAGTGGGGCATATTACTGAATACCATTTCTGGACAGGTTGTATTGTTGTTTTCTTCTGAATTTGCAGCAGTCATAATGTCTGACACGGCACAGATCACTCAGATCGTGGGAGACAAATTGACCAAAGACAACTATAGTGTTTGGTCTTACAGGACGGAGAATTTTTTGATGGGTAGAGGTCTATGGGACCTCATAATAGGTGATGATGAATGTCCAGAAGTTCCCGAACATCCAACTGAAGAGCAAAAGAAAGCATACAAGGATTGGACTGGGAAGAATAGGAAGGTTTTGCATTGGATCTCCATATCTATTTTAGAAACATTGATTCCTCATATAAAAAAGGCAAGTACTTGTAAGGAGGCATGGGAAATCATAGAAAAAATGTATGGAACATGTACAGAGGCTCGTAAGATACAACTTAAGCAGAGATTACATGGTGCATGGAGAGGCAATCGCAGTATCAGTGATGAGATCAAGAAAAATTCAGAAGACCTTGCATCCATTAATGCACATGTTGATGATGATGATTTAGTGTCAGTGACACTAAATGGGCTTGGACTAGCTTTCAAATCTTTGGATACCTCTATTTCTGTTAGGGGAGGCTCTATGCCTGACTTTGAGGAGCTTATTGGATTGCTACTTACAGAAGAAATCAAGTTGGGATTGAATGCATCTAGCAGTGGCAAAAATGCAGGTGGAGATAGTGTTTTCTATCACCAGAGAGGTCGTGGCAGCTCATCTAGAGCTAGAGGCTCTTCACTTGGTCGTAGTAATTATGGTTTTGCTCGTGGAAGAGGTAACTTTGGTCGTGGTGACTTCATGCATAGAGGCAGGGGGAGATCTTTCCCTAGAGGTAGAGGACGGTCTAGTCCTTCTTCACAAAGAGATGGCACTTGTCATTATTGTGGGCAATTTGGTCACTTTGAGAGGGATTTTTATCAGAAACAGAATGCCATGTCTAGGGGTTGTGGAAGGACCCAATATGGCCACTATGCAGGCACTTATGGTGGTACAGGTTATGGACCTAGAGGTGGATCGCCTAGAGGTCACCTATTTGCTATGGAGCATGTGCTTGGGAGCATGACTCATCCTCTTCGTGAGAATGACTGGTTTTTGGATTTAGGAGCTACAAACCACATGATTCATCATGCTGAGTGGTTTGATAGCAAGGAGCAAATGCACAACGATGAATATGTTGCCACTGGTGATGATACTTTACACAAAATTACTCATATTGGTACTGTGCCACTTGTTACTAAAGGTGGGATTGAGAACAAGCTTGGTGATGTACTTCATGTGCCCACAATAACTAAGAACCTAGCATCGGTTGGTCAAATGACAGATCAAGGATTGCAGGTGAGATTCAATAGGTTTGGATGTTTCATTGAAGAGTTCCATAATGGGAGAACTGGCAGGGTGATTGCTCATGGTAGAAAGAAAGGGAGATTATTTGCTTTGGATGTAGGTACTCTAGTGATTCAAAACTCTATATATGTTGAGAGAGGACATGGGCAAGATAAGGATGTGGAATTATGGTATAGATGGATTGGTCATGCTAATTTTCAAAGATTGAAGCAAATGCAATCAAAACAGATAGTCCGTGGTCTACCGCATTTAGGATATGTGAATTTTGATCATGTATGTGAGGCTTATCAATTTGGCAAGCAGTCCAGATTGCCATTTCCAAAGAGGGGGAGAATAAGTAGCTATCCTTTGGAAATAATACACTCAGATATTTGGGGCCCATGTCAGAATGTTTCCATGAGCGGAAAATATAGATTCTATATCACTTTCATTGATGATTTTAGCAGGATGACTTGGGTGTACTTTATGCAACATAAAAGTGAAGCATTTGAAAAGTTCTTGGAATTTAAATCTATGGGGCTAAAAAGCAGTTTGGATGCTACATAAAGTGTTTGAGGTCAGATAATGGTGGAGAGTACATGTCATATGAGTTTTGTGACTTCTTGAAAGATCATGGTATCAAAAGGCAATTGACATGCAGGTATACACCTCAAAAAAATGGTGTGATTGAAAGGAAGAATCGGATTATTGCAGAGGTTGCAAGGGCAATAATGAACCAAATGAACATGCCATTGTCATATTGGGCAGAAGTAGTGCATATTGCAGTTCACATTATGAATAGAACACCTACAGCCTTGATTCATAATATGTCACCATATGAGAGAATGTATGGCATGACACCCATTGTTGCACACCTTAGAGTCTTTGGATGTGTTTGTTATGTTCATGTTCCAGATGATTTGAGAAAGAAGATGGAACCTAAGGCTGTAAAATGCATTTTCCTTGGATATCCTGATGAGAAGAAGGGATACAAATGCTATGATCCAGTGAGTAAGGAAGTATATATAAGTAGGGATGTCAGATTCAGTGAATATGAATCATGGTACAAGCCCAAAATTGCAGTGGATGTTGATTCCTATGAAAGCAATGATGATGATGGCTATGGAAGGAAAATTTCAGCAAACAACAAGGCTAAAAATCAGCATATGGAAGATGCTTCAGGACCTCAAGAGAATGTGGAAAGTAGTGGCAGCTACAGTCCATGGAGTGGTAGATTGAGAAATGCACAAAGGAGTGCAGAAGTTGCAAAAGGTAAGAGATCAATGATTGAAAGTTCAGAAGATGAATCTATAGATGACGAGTATGGCATTCCACATGTTAAAACACCTGGCACTAGAAGTGCAGGAAAGTATGTGCCATCACATGCTAGATCAGATGAGATACACGGTAGTGCACCTCAATTGAGAAGGTCAGAAAGGGTAAGGTATCCAGTTGATAGATTGACTTATAATGGGTTCATGAAGATGCATTATGCATACATGGTTTCTTATGTACAACATGTGGAGCCTACTTGCTTTGAAGAAGCAGTAGAGAGCAAAGAGTGGAGACAAGCAATGGATGAAGAGATGGATGCACTAAGGAAAAAAAAGACTTGGGATTTGGTGAAACTACCTTATGGCAAGAAGTCCATTGGATGTAAATGGGTTTATAAGGTCAAATGTAAGTTGGATGGTTCTCTTGAAAGGTGTAAAGCAAGGCTAGTTGCAAAAGGATATGCAAAAACTTATGATTTGGACTATGAAGGAACATTCAGTCCAGTAGCTAAAATGACGATAGTCAGATTGGTAATTGCTTTGGCTTCTATCTATGGTTGGAGGCTTCATCAAATGGATGTGAAAAATGCATTTTTGAATGGCAACTTAGAAGAGGAAGTGTACATGGATCAAGCAGAGGGCTATGTGGATCCAAAATACCCACATTATGTATGCAGGTTGAAGAAGGCTTTATATGGACTGAAGCAAGCACCAAGAGCGTGGTGTGATATAATCATCAAATTCTTATGCAATATGGGATTTCAGCAGAGCAAAGCTGATTATTCACTTTATGTGAGGCATATAGAAGATGGTATGGTTGTTGTGGTCATCTATGTTGATGATCTCATTATTACAGGTACACTTGAGAAGGAGATTACTGAAGTCAAGCATGGGTTACATAAAGAGTTTGATATAAAGGACCTTGGTTTGTTGAGATACTTCTTGGGTATTGAGGTTATTGACACACGTCATGGTATATGGCTAATACAAAGGCAATATGCATTGGAGATGTTGGAAAAATATGGCATGACAGGATGCAAATGGGTTGATACACCATTGGATCAAAATGCTAAGTTGATGGATGATGGATCTTATGTTGAGGATGTTACTATGTTCAGAAAGATGGTTGGTAGTCTTATCTACTTGACCATTACAAGACCAGACTTGAGTTATGCTATCGGATTGATAAGTCAGTTTATGCAGAAACCATGCAAATCACATTTGGATGTAGTGAGAAGAGTTCTTAGATATGTGAAGAAGACAGCTGGATTTGGGCTGTTTTATGAAAAAAGAATCAAGCCTACATTATTTGGATACTCAGATGCAGACTAGGCAGGTAGCTCTATGGATAGAAGATCTACTAGTGGCTATGCATTCTCATTTGGATCAGCCATGGTAAGTTGGAGCAGTAAGAAGCAACCTACAGTTGCTTTATCAAGCAACACTAAAGCAGAATATAGAGGTATTGCATTGGCAGCATGTGAGCAGACATGGCTGAGATTGATCTTATATGACATTGGGATAGAGATTGATGGTGGAGTCATTATGTATTGTGACAATGTTAGTAGCATTATGTTGGCAAAGAACCCAGTCTACCAGGCAAGAACAAAACACATAGAAGTGCACTATCATTTCATTAGAGAAAAAGTCATTGATGGAGAGATTGACTTGGTCCATGTGAAAACAAATGACCAAGTTGTTGATATATTTACCAAAGCATTAGGTAAATATAAGTTTGAGTACTTCAGGAGTGCACTTGGAGTCTTATGTGTGCAAGCTCATTCTGAGCTTGAGGGGGAGTATTGATAAATATGTCATATCCTATGGTTGTATGTATCTAAAGTACAACCATATGTAAAGTGTCTTTAAGTTTGGGGTATCTATCTTTTGAGGATACCATTTTTGTGGGTGTGGACTGTTGGAGAAATTGAGAAGAATAATGGAAGAGGAGATGACATTGAGCTCCTGACTTCCCATTTGATTGGCCTCATGGACTCCCTCCACTTCGGTTTTCTCAACCAAAGTCCTAGAGCCTTATTTAAGAGTTGCATTGCAAAAAGGCAAGGTTAGTCCCAATTCTTTCTTTCATTTAATACTAATAAATCGTACATGATGTGCTATCATCCCAATCTTTGGTCCCTTGATCCCAAATATCTCCCAAACCTTTATCCCCTTTCTACTTAGTTTTGCTACTACTTTATAATATTCTTCTTGAATTGCTTCCATAGTTCTTCTTAGCCGAATTGAGTCTTGGCCAAATCATCTCATTATCTTTGGGTTTTTCTATATAAAATGAGGGTTTTGTACTTTTACCAAGCCTCCTAAATATAGGGTATCAAGGGAGATGCTCTTTTGGGTAGGAACTTGAATGTAGAGAGGATGTCTATGTGTATATCATGGCTTATGAATATAGGGCATTCAACTAGCCCAAAGTCCCTAAGGTTTTTGAGGAAGATGATAGACCAATCCTCTTCAAGTTTCTAAAAGCATCTTGTAATCCCTTTACTGGCTAATTTATCAACCATACTATTGCTATCAATTATCCCTAAGTTCCCATGATTTTTGGGATGAATACAAGTTCTCCAATATACTTTTGATACCTTGAACTTTTGAGAGTCCCCATCCCACAAGAAGTTCATGCATAATGCTTCCAATTGGGCTAATATCATTTTGTGCAATCTGCAATGGGCCAGAAAGTAAGTGCATGCCAATATGATGATACAATTTAGAAGGATAATTATGGAGGCAACGCCTTACTAGAGGTCATTCCACCTATCAAGTTTGATTTGCATTTTTCAAAATACACTTCCATCTTTTCTTCAAAGAGAACTTGAAGCCCATGGGAATCCCTAACAACCTAAATATATCCCCTTCTTTAATGGGTTGCCACCCTACTTCCAAGATCCAATTTAGGGGATCCTTTCAGAGTGTTTTGATTCCTATCTTTCTATGGTTTATTGGGGACACAAATGCCAAGCAAAAGGTCTCCAAACATTCCCAAAAATCTACTATTGAGGTAGGGTCATTGTTCAAGGTGAAATTTGTATAATCTACAGATAGATTTAGGATAATTTCTCTTGGCTCTATAGAAATTTGATGCCTTTTATGTTAACTCTTAAACCTTGATCCTAAATCAGCCACCTGAGGATGTCCACTATAGGGAATAACAAGGGAGCCAAGGGGCACATTTGTCTTATAAAGTGTCTTAATGGGAAAGGTTTTGAGAGGTCCCTATTAAATCCAATTCTTGCTTAGGCATTCCCAAATAGGATTGAGGTGAACTTGATGCACCTTCTCCCTAGTCATGTGTCTAGAAACAATTGTAGGATAAAATCTCATCCTACATGTAGGCTTCCTCAAAGTCAATATTAAGGAATACAAGTGTTGTTTGCTTTTTAAGCTTATTCCAAACCCTCCCAAAGGCTTATGATGGCATCCAAAATGTATATTCCCTTTGCATAGCCTTTTTTTCCTTTGCTTTTCCAATTATCCAAATTTCAATAGCCCCTTGGATGTGGTTTTAGTGAAGACTTTATAAATTGAGTTAAGGCATGTTATTAATCTCTAGCTACCTAAGATCTCTTTCTCATCTTTTTTGTGTATTAATTTGATTACTCCCTCGTTAATGAAAGAGGGAAACGCCTAATAGTTTATAGCTTCCCTCTAGACCAAGGTGAGAGAAGGGATCACTATAAATGTTTGAAAAAACTCATTGAGAAAGCCATCAAGTCTTGGTGACTTCCCTCTAGCCGAGGACTATTGAGATGGTGGGAAGTGCAACACCTGTAGATATTGATGATAGACCATCTACTTAGATGGGTTTGCACGTCTACACTTAGTAGATTGGTTGTTAGTATGACTCTAACATGGCCACTAACTTGTCACTTATTATATTTGGTTTATTACACCTATCTACAATTGGCATAGTTATAGTCCAAGTTAATTAATATAGTCAGTTATGTATTGTTTGACTTAGTAGGCCACTTTTCTTTATGTTGTATCTTATCTATACTTTGTGCAAATTTTATAGTATGTAAAAGAAGAAGAAGAAACTAGAAATAAAATATTTTGACCTCCATCTCTCCTCTTGTGTTCTTGAGTGAGATTCCTCTTATGTGTATGGTGCGTGTTTGATGCAACAACTCAAGCAAGTCCCCCTACCATGCAATTTGTGACATGATATTAGAGAAATTCCATTGAGAGAGGCTAGTTTTGAAGGTTGAAGTGAAGGAAAAGAATCAAGGATTTGAGCAAGCAAGAAATGGGTAAGAAGCTCTCCTATTCTTCCACTCATTCTCTTGGATATTGCCTATGGAGGCACTGGAAGTAGGGTAGAGCAAAAATCTCAAATTTTTGTGAGATTTGATGTGTAAGCAAAGCATCTATGTTTTGTGGATGGTTCCTGAAGGGTGTTTCCATTGCTTTTTTGGCCATCTGAGGCCATTTCGAGCCCCATTTTAGACTTTAAGGTTATGGACAACAATTTCAAGGTATACTGCAATTTCTATTGTGTTGAATGAAAGTAGGTACACAAGTTATATATTTTGAATTTGTAAGTTTTGAGGTGGTTTTTAGGAAGCAAACACAAGTTTTATCTACAAACATGTTACAAATTATATGTATTGTTGAATAATCAGTGAGAAAATTTGCTTGGTGTATTGCTCTACACTTGTTGTGAAAGGTTGCAGAAGACTTGCTTATTGTTTTGTATTAATTTTGTGATTATGGCAGAGAATAGTGGAAAATCCATCATTGAGAAGGTGGATAAGAGCAACTACCCATCATGGGAGTATCGCATGATGAACTTCTTTATTGAAAAATGGCTCTTCGAGTTTGTTTTTGGTGAAGAAAAGGAGCCAGAGCTAAGTGTCTTTGTGACAATTCTAGATGAATTAAAGATATGGAAAGAACATAATGCAAAAGACAAAAAGGTGATGTATTGGTTATCTACAGTCATTGATAATACTATGTTAGCGCATATCAGAAATGTAGAAAGTTCACATGTGACATGGACCACATTTGAAAATATATTTTTTGTGAATACAAAGGCATGGAAGATTCAGCTAAAGTAAAAGGTGAATGGAAAAATGCATATCAATGAGTATGTTTTGAAGGTAAGGAGCACTGTAGATGCTTTGAAAATGATTGATACAATGCTTAATGATGATGATTTGGTATAATCTACTTTGGGCGGTCTTAATAATAAAAAGGTATATAAATAACTTGTTACTTTTATATATATGGAAGCCATTTCTAGATTTTGATGAATTGGTCTCTCTCACTATAACTAAAGAGATCAAGATGCAGGGTGAATCATGAGAGAAAAGTGGTAAACATATCCAAGCATTCTACTCTAGTTCAGGAAGGGGACGTGGTAGGTTCTCTTCAAGAGACCATGGCATGGGACGTGCTAGTGATAACAAAAAAAATAGGTTAAATCAATAACTTAGCAGGTTTCAAGAGGCTATGGAAAATTTAGAGACAAGGGGAGCTCTAAAGGTAGAGGTGGATGGTAGAATAGAGATTTCAGCAATTCTAGTATTGTTTGTCATTGTTGTGGCACAAAAAGTCATATTATAGTCCATTGTTGTGCTAAGAAGGATGATATCCGTAGTGGTAAGTTACAGCAAGGAAACTATGTGTCATCTTTACGACAAAATAAAGACAAAATGAGTGTTTGTTTGTTATGTAACATATGATGAATGCTATTACAGGAAAGGAGACACATGATGATATATGGTATTTTGATTTAGGTACATCTAATCATATCACTAGCCATGCTGAATGGTTTAGAGAGATGTAGGATTTACAAAATCCAAGTTATATGCAGATGGATGATGTTTCATGCCACCTAATTTCACACATTGAAAAAGTTTCCTAATCCTTGCATGATGGTTAGACAAAGAGTCTGCCAAATGTATTATATGTGCCATCCATAAGAAAGAATTTAGTGTTTGTTGATCAAATGGTAGAGCAATAGTTGCAATTTTAATTTAATGCAAAAGATTAATTTGTGGAAGATTTTAACGATAAGTGGAGAAGGAAGTAGAATGTGCTGCATATTTACTTTAGATACTAGAATTCTTGCTTTGAATGTTGCATTAAAGTAAAATAAGTGGTTGCAGACATTGTGATATGGCACAAATATATTGGATATGCAAATGTGCAAAGATTGAAATTAATACAGTCCAAAGCATTGGTTACAGGATTGTTTGCTTTTAGAGTTGCAGAATTTCATAAAGTTTGTGAAGCATGTTAGTTTGGTAAGCAAGCAAGACAACCTTTTTTGCATGATAGAGATGTGAGCAAAATTATAGTTGATTTTGTACATACATATATTTGGGGGCCTACACAAAATATATCTCTTGGTGGCAACAAGTATTTTGACATGTTTATTGATGATTGTTCAAGAAGCTGTGGGTATATTTCATGAAAGAAAAGAGCGATGGATTTGAGCACTTCAAAACTTTCAAGGCTATCGTTGAAACAGAAAAATGTCTGAAAATTAAGTGCTTGAGGTCAAATGGAGGGGGAGAGTACCTCTCTAATGAGTTTAATGACTTCTTGAGGTCTTGTGGGATAAAGAGACAGTTTACTTGTAAATCTACCCCACAGCAAAATGAGGTTATAAAAAGAAACAATAGGTATACCATAGCAGTTTCACAGGCATTGATGAGGTTGAAAAGAATATGCCAAAATACTTTTGTTCTAAAGATGTTCATATTGCTATCTATATTGTGAATAGAACTCTCACAGCTATAGTTTGTGGAATGACTCCTAAAGAATACTTTACAGGCAAGAAGCCTGATGTGTCACACTCAAAAGTGTTTGGTTGTATTACATATGTTCATGTGTGAGATAAGCTATGAAAGAAGCTTGATACAAAGGACAAAAAATATATTTTCATTAGATACTCTTTAGAACAGGAAGGGTATTGCTATTATAACCCTATTATATGTGAGTTTAGAGTGAACATGGATGCTATTTTTTATGACATGACCAAGTGGTATGGATCTAGTGGTGATGCATGGGATGATGAAAATAATCATGATAGTTATGTGTAGAAATAGAAGCAAGAACCATAGAGCCGTAGTGGACCAAAAACATCATTAGATACTACATCTATAGTTAGTCCTTGGTCTGGGAGATTGAGTAGTCCCACATCTTCAGGTGCATCTACTAGTGTTGCAAATAAAGACAAAGGGAAGAAGAAAGTATGAGATGGTAATGATGTATCTACTAGTTATTTGGGGTTTGATGGAGATTCCAAGGGTTCAGAGAGTTTGGGTGATGAGCTTGGTATTCCTTTAGTCAGGATACCAAGTGTACAAAGAGCACATAGTAATGCAAAGGCTCCATTGAGTAATCCAATGGTATGTAGGTGTAGTTGGGTTAGATACCCTATTAAAAGATTTGGTTTTGAAGGTTATGCAGCTCACCATTATGCTCATATGGTAAAGGATGGTTAAGGATGTTGAGCCCACTTGTTTTGAGTATGTTGTTGGTCATGCTCATTTGGATGCAGTAATGGATGAGGAGATGGGTCCATTAGAGAGACCAATAAGTCTTGGGATCTAGTACCATTGCCTAAGGGAAATATAACAATTGGCTAAAGTGGATCTACAAAATCAATCATAATGTAGATAGTTCTATTAGCAAGTATAAGTCTAGGTTGGTTGCAAAAGATTATGCTCAAACATGTGGTATATATTATGAAGAAGTATTAGTCTAGTTACTAGGATGGCAAATGTTAGATGTGTGATAGCTTTGGTAGTAGCCAAAGGTTGGATTTTGCAATAAATGGATATAAAGAATGCCTTCTTGCATGGTGAATTGCAAGAAGAGGTGTATTTGGAGTAGCTAGCAAGTCATCAGGATTTAGAGCATCCCACATATGTATGCAGGTTAAAGAAGGTGCTCTATGGATTGAATCAAGCACCTAGATCATGATTTGACAAGATTGGAGAGTATCTTGTCAATATTGACTTTCATGTTTTTGATGCTAATAACTCACCTTTTGTGAGAAGGAAGATGCACGTTTGGTCATCATAGTCATCTATGTGGATGACTTGATTATTATAGGTGACAGTGAGTGGGATTGTTGAAGTTAAGGACCTTTTGAAGAAGTTTGAGATGAAGGATTTGGGTGAGCTAAGTGGTTTCTTCCAGAAATGTGCCAAATTTTGTCAATTTGAAGTGGAAATTAAAGCTCGATGGAAGTAGCTTGACAATTTTAAGCAATCGTGAAAGACTGGAATTCAAATTACTTCGGAAGCCAAACTTTGCAATGGTTGCAGATTTTTCATAAATTTTTTGAGTGTCGAAACGAAGCATAACAAGTTCCACACAGTTCAAGATTCAGGACAAATAGGCAAGACTTTTCGGATTGCAAACTGGCCATTGGATGTAGAAGAAGCTAAAGATTGGGCACTCGAGATGTAAAGTGACTTGGGAGACTTGAAAGGACCTTGGGGGCATTGGGTCCCAAAAAATTTGATGAGATGGGGGGGGGGGGGGGGGGGGGGAGGTATTTTTCAGCTAGTGGGTGTGTAGAAAATGAAGGCACCATGGTGATGATTTGTGAATGAGGAGCCTATAGAGGCTGAAAAGACCGACAAAATCCAAAGATGCCAGCCCTATGCATGAATTTTATGCTCTGAATCACTAGTCTCCAATTTGAGAATGATGCACTGAATAGAAAATATAGAAATCAATATTTCTCTCTCCTTCCTCTCTCTTCTCTTGAAGGTGATTCATGCGTAAACGAATGGGAAGAGATTGGAATGAAGACTAATTGTTAGGCTTGAACTAGATTACTATGGAATCGTGCCGACATCGAGCGTGGTTTGAAGATCAATGGCTACCTGAAAATTCAATTCTTGAAACTCAAAACACAAAAAATGATGGTAAGGCTATTTTTAAGGGAAATTCAAATATTTTTTGACATTTCATGATGCCAATCTTGTTCATATGCAATGAAAATTTGTTTGAAGCTTGGTTACAATGTGTTTGAGGGCTGTGTGTCATAAAATTCAGAACTTGTATTCGTAATAATGAGTTGTTTACTTTTGAAAACCCAAAAAGCATGTTTTCAAAGGAAAAATGATGATTTTCATAATAATGAGTTGTTAACTTTTGAAAACCCAAAAAGCATGTTTTAAAAGGAAAAATGATGGTTTTCTTGGTTTTGGGGATTCAAATCTTGTTCATGTGGGATAAAATAAAACGTGAAGATGGATTAAAGTGTGTAGATTAATTTCATGACTCAGTAAAATTAAAATAATAGTATTTTATAATAATAAAATAAAGAAAATACTCAAAAAATGTAATTTTGATAAAAAAAATGTAAAAAAATAGATTTTACACATGGAAAAGTTATAAAAAAGTATCAATATGTTTGTGAATGTATGGTCGGGCTAGGGAATGATGTTTAGCCTTAGCCTATTCCTATTCTTTATGTTATAGTGCGTGTTTATCATTTTTCACATAAGAAAAACACCTAAAAAAATACTCTTTATACCTACCACCACAAGCAAAATCTTAAACAGTAGATGGAAGGGCTATGTAAAGTTGAGTACCATGTGGAATACTAATTTTATGGATATTTGTGCATACAGGATTCAATTATTCTAAGTCTTTATAATTAGGGTAGTAGCACAAATTATTCCAATGCTTCCTTAGTAACAAGCATTGTGTTAGAGTGAAGTCATGAAGAGAATTGTTTGTGCATATGCATGCTGATTGATTGATAAGTTTACTTGTTTGTGCACTTTGCGTGGCATTCACTTTGCATCCACATTTGCATACATGGTAGTAAGAGAATTATCTCCTGGATGCATAGCACTTATTTTTGAGTAGTTAACCTACATTGAGTGTGAGGTTTCTTGAGCCGTAGGTTTAGATGGTCATTTCCTTTAGGGACTAATTTGATAAAGATTGCATTATCTCCTAGAACATTTCATAAAAGAGAGGACTATGTTGCATTTGTGCTTTATGTTGAAATGGGGCATCCTGAGGCTAATCCCTGGGATGTAGGAGAGCCATAGTGGGCCACAAAAATAAGCTAGGGGGTGCTCTCTTTTGTTTGTGCTACAAGGTGCTAGACACCGTAATGTTTGGGTACTAAAATTGCTTGGAGTCGAGAAGGGCAACACGTTGGACTATGATTTAGAAATAGTATCTACAAATATATTTTTTGGATAAATCAGTTCATAGTGTCTATTGGCTCCTGGTTGTAAGGCCACCGTGGGGTTGTTTATGTGAGTTTAAGAGGCCCAGCTAGAGCCCTAGAGCCAATGTTGGCCCATTTTTGGTCTCGACATCCTAGTAGGCATCCATACCGTGCACGTGGTCAGAGGGGGTTGCCCTCGTTTTTATGCAGGTCATTACATTTACATTATTGACCAAAATTGATGCAAAACTTTAAGCTATTATGGACCCTAAAGTCCCCGTGGTGCCGACTTTTCCTTTGGATCATAATCTTAATGGGAAGAATTACCACATTAAGTTTGTAATAATGCTTGCCTTATTAGAATCTTATGATTTGTGAAGCTTATAACCAAGGCTATAGACCCTTGTATAGTCTGTGTTGCCTCCAAGCTTTCTATCGATGAGAAAGCTGAGTTGATGAAGGTACATGCACATTGGGACAAACTGAATGCCCACATCCTCTCTTTCCTCTTTCTCTTTTCCACTCCAACCACCATCATTGCTTAGATTGAGCACTTAACCATGACTTGGGAGATATGGTTGGAGCTAGATCAAATGTACACTTGAATTTTCATGATGAAATGAGTGTCTCTAGGGGTTGAGCACTTTGATTCCTAACAAGTTTTCTTCTATGCAGGAGCATATTAATAAGCTTCAACAATCGTAGATGCAACTCTAGAATGCATGAAATGTGATTATCTCATAGGGCATGGCAATAAATCTATTTTCCTAGTTATTGCCCCGATTCAACACATTCTACTCCACCTTGATTGCTTCAGGGTGGACATAGACCCTTAAGTGAGAGGAGTTGTGTTGAGGTCCTCACACTCTAAGCTCATTGTTGGACCTCACACAACCAACCCTCATGGCCTTGTGGCCCTGAGCAAATGGCTATAGCTACAATAACTCTCTCTAAGCATTAACATATTTCATTATAGTCCAATCAACTAATTTCCTACCCCAAACTCCAAGCAAGAGTGCCCAATATAAGGTGTCTACTACACCATATAAACATTACACATGCTTCTCCCCGGTTGATTGCTATGGCCTCTAACCAGCATACTACCTAGTTAAGAATTTGACCTACCGGTCCTCGTCTTTTTACATAGATTGTAACACTTCACTCTTTCTCACCACTTCACCCTTAAACACTCTTGACTAATCATCTTGAATCTTCCTCACACTCGGTTAATGTAAAACAAGTACTATGCATTGGTGTATGTAGAATAATATTTTCATATATAAGTAAATGAGAGGTGCCTAAGCATTATTAATGAAGAAGACAATGTGAAAGTGTAGCAAACAATATTTTCATACTTTTCCATGAATGTGCTCTAATGATATGCGGTGTTGCAACAAAAACTCAAGGGTACTAAGTATCCCAACTCATGCTACCCTTGAGTAAAAAAATAACAAAAGATTGACCTATACATGATATGCATTGGAATTTGATCCATTTCATTAACATTTATCAAACTTTTAACCATTTTTCACACTTAGAATACAATGGATGGCATTGGGGCCTCCCATCTCCGTATTACCAAACCACCATATTTGGACATAAAAACCCTTGTTTTTCAATATTTTGAGAATGAATATGTGATATTTTTATACTTTTTGATTTATTAAATCATTCTTGGTATGCATGACAGTAGTATCATTGCATAAATGATAGAGACTAAGGCTCCAAATATGTGATCAATAGTACTAGATAATGAAGAATTGCAAGAAGGAGAACAAGAAATCAAGCACCATAATTTCATTTTTTTTCTTATGTGCATCTCCTTTCTTATGACAACAAGGGTTTGCTTTCAACCTCCCTTTTCCTTTATCCTGCTATATAGGAAACATGGTGAGTATAGTCTTTTGTTAGAGGTATTGTTGTTGGCAAGAGAGATAGCATGAAGGGTGTCTTGATTTGTGTGGTTGATGGTGCATGCTATATGCCAAAGGTTTCCCATCAATTATAGACGGAAAATAAGAGCTTTTGGTGATGGATGGTTTGATATGTTGTTGCAAAGATCGTGTAGTGTTGTTGAAGCCTGAATATATGACTTGAGTTAGTGAAAAGTTTGAAGAATTTACATTAAAAGAAGTAATAAAATTGCAAGTATATTTGGGAATGGAAATATATTTTCATGTGGCTATGCATGCTTGCATAATCTAAATTTTGTAGCCCTTGAAATTTTTGCAGGTCTTGAGAGCTTTGTAATGTTCCATCAAACAATATGTTGAAATATATGCTTTTCAACATTGGTATCCAAATATAGAATAAAGTGGCAATTATAGTTAACTATAGCTGCAATCCCTGTAGTAGTATTCACCACTCTATAGCAAGTTTTGAGGATTTGTTATATTTATTTGGGAAGAGCATGCTAAAATGTGTGCATTTTCAAGTTGAATACATATCTAGAATAAAAGAAGTGGTTTGTTATCCATAATCCTACATTTTTTGTGGTGATACCTATACTATCTATAGCGGTAGCTCCTACAATGATAGTTCTTACAATGGCAATTCATGCAACAAGTTTTCTCCTAAAAATAAGGACACCAATAAATTTGAATATAAAAATGATTATAAGGCTAGATTTAGCTCTCAATGGAAACAAAGTGATGTAGGAAACCTTATTTTACCTTATGTGGTGCCAACTCAAAAACCCTTATTAAGGGATATTTTTGACTTTTGTAGTATGGTTTTGTCTTAGGAGTTGATAGAGTTTGATAATCCAATTCACCTACTACTATGGATAAGTATGTGTGTAGGTTTATTTAGGGTAAGGCAATGACTTTAGATTATCTAGCCGTTCGGAGAGATTCAGACTCAAGTTTGGGCCTTTAGTTTTAGGGAGAGAAAACCCCTGGAAAACCTCTCAACCAATAGGGGGACAACTACTATCTTAGTGAAAATAAGATTTTTCAATTTTGAAGTCATTTATCTCATATTTAAATATTTTTAAAACACAATAATTTAGTTATCTTTGAAGAAAAAAATCTTAAATGCATAAAAAAACAAGAGATATTAGTATTATTAAAGAATCTACTCTATGACTTGTATACACACTACTTATAGTATCCATGTTTACATGATTTTGCAAATATATTTCTTGAGACGAAACCTATTGATCCTACTTTTATAAACCGTCCCTTCTAGATCTTGCAATAGATAAGTACCATTTTCAAACTTCTACTTGATTATAAAAGGTCCTTCCCATTTGACTCAAAATTTAGTTAGCGAAGTAGAATCTAGACTATTGCCATATATCATGACTAACATTCCCTTAGTAAGATTTATTCTCTTCAATTGAGCATTGAAAAATTTCATTCTTCTCAAAATTTTCTTCTTATAAGAATCCATTACTTGTTCAACTACAATATATGCAATTTTGGTCCTTTGGCAACTTCCAATCCCAATTGATTCAACATACATTCTCTATTCCATTATGGGAAACATGACATTCATGGGTATTATAGTCTCTTGACCATACACCGAATGAAAAGGGGTGAAACATGTAGTCATCTTTTGAATTTCCCTACAAGCCCATAAATTTTGATGCGAGTACTTGTCCCAATCCTTTGAATGGTCTTCCACTATTTAAAGAGAACCTTCTACAAAGTCCCATTGAATGATTTTACTAGCCCAATATACATTCTCTTATAAACTCCATCATGGGAAACATGGCATTCGTGGGTATTATAGTCTCTTGACCATATACCAAATGAAAAGGGGCAAAACATGTAGTCATCTTTTGAGTTTCTCTACAAGCCCATAAATCTTGATGCAAGTACTTGTCCCAATTCTTTGGATGGCCTTCCACTAGTTTAAAGAAGAGAATCTTTTACAAAGTCCCATTGAATGATTCTATTGGCCCATTACACTGAGGGTAGTAAAGGGCAGCAAACCTATGCTTCATATCTAACTTCTTTGTCAATTCTAAAACTAGCTTATTTTTGAAACTAGGACCTTGATTTATTACTACTTCCAAAGATATCCAAAACCTATAGCACATTGTGGGAGCTTTCGCTCAACCGCCAAGATCCACAGACCGCTTATTGTTTCAAGCGTTCCAAGTTGAGCACTAATGGCTACCTCTCACATAGCCGACGCACCATCCATATCTACGGGTGTAGTGAGCTTACCTCCATGCCATTCAAGTTACCTCCTCTCCCGCGCACTCCAGTAGCTCCACGATCCAAGTGCAAGCTTCAAGCAAGCTCCATCCTCAAGCTTCGCGCTCTAAGCTCCATCACCACGAGCAAGAGAAGAGAAGAGAAGAGAAGAGAAGAGAAGAGAAGAGAAGAGAAGAGAAGAGAAGAGAAGAGAAGAAGAGAGGAGAAGATGGAGAGCTTCTCCACCCAACGGTTCCTCACCCTCACACACTTGCTCCCTCACACTCTCACACTCCCTCTCTCAAGCACAAGCTCAAGCAAGCAAGAACAAGAAGAAGACAAAGAAGAGGAGAGCTACTCTTTTCCACATACAAGAATGAGCTTCTCATTCACTTTTCAACATTATATACAAAACCCTAAATCCCTTTTGGGCGGTCATCCCCTTTTCCCCTTTTTTACATGCCGCTAAGCCCTTTTTCCCATTGTCCTTCTATCTTCCTAGCTTCCTTTCCACTGCCCGTCTATATTTACAAATTGCACGGGTGAGAGCCCAACGCTCCTTAAATTAAACCATGATGCGCTTGCGCTCTTTTACAAAAGTTTTGACTTGTGCTTTTCCTTGTGTGCCTTTGTCCACTTAAAAGTTAGTTGGAGACCAACATGAAAGTGACAAGATCATTGAGCAAATATGGATTGGTCGTGTTGCATGAAATTGTTGAAGGTACCATCACTTGCAATATTTTGGAGCATTCAGAAGTGAGATTCTAGCTCTTCTATTGCAAGAAATGCATGAGAAAATTAGAAAATGCAAGGGATAACCTAATGGAATGCATAATTAGAGTACTTGCCATTTTTTTAAAAGCATGAAGTGGATAATGGTTGGCTATGGAAACAATGAATTTTGAAGTGAAGGTCTAAATTCACTTATTTTGATAGTAAATTGTATGTGGCAAGGTTAGGGCAAATCACTTAAATTGATCCACAATGAGAGATAAGGTTTGTATCATTTTTTAATTCAAAATTATATGTAAAATAGATTATTCCTAAAAATTGTGGACAGTGTGCCTTTGTGTTTTAAAATGCACTTTTCCCCTTTTGCATTTGCCTTGGAATTTTTAAGGTTGCCCTTGCGCTTTTGGCCTTTTCTCCTCTTCTTTCTTCAGTCCGGCTACCTTTTTTCCGCCTTTGCCTTGTGTCTTTTTTATTTCATTTGCTTTCTTCGTGTTGGGATTAACATTATCCCCCTCCTAGATGAGTGCTATTCCCATGGCACTCACCATCGTAGGTAGTAGGCGTTAGCATGCACCAAAGACGTGGGTGGCAAGGGCGTCTGTGGTTGCCCTCAAACACCTGAGGAAAAGAAAATGAGTGCAGGAAATCCTGAGGTTTCAAAGAAAGGAAAGCCTTTGAGAGCGAGCAACATAAGACTTGCATCACCAATCTCAAAGCTACTATCCATCTGCTACTCCCGTTCAACCTTCACAACCTCCTGCAGACATGAAAAATAGTGCCACCTGTACAGTGATGTTATTTCCAATTCATTCTTTTCTTAAAGGCTAAAGTTAAAGCCCTAGCCTTAAAGGCCATTCACACCAAGCCCATGTACCCCCATCAGTGTGTTCATTTATAAAAGACTGAAGCAAAAAGAGAAGTACCATGCATTAACAAAAGGGATAAAGAACACAACAAAGGAAAAGAGCATGAAGACAAAGACGACCAAGAAGACCCAGAAAATCAAGAAAACCAAAGATTGCCAAAGAAGCATAAAGAAGATAAAGAACTTTCTGTAGCTAACAACAAATAATTTCCCATAGTGGATCTCCCTTATAGCGGATCATGTTTCCCATAGTGAATGTAAAAAACCTACCAAAATGTAAAGTTTCAAGCCTTAACTTGACTAGGCTACCAAAGAGCTAGTCTCCTGGTTCATGTTTACATGCATGGGGGGAAAAAGTCAGCAAAAGTAGAGACTCATCATTTGAGGGGGGATGTTGAGAATAGCAAATGATGCTTAACATGAATGCCCATAGAGGTTGGATGTGTGCCCAAAAGAGGCTGCCCATAAGTGGCTATGTATGAGAGAGAGACAATGATGTATGCTCTAGGAAGAGATGTCCTAAATCCCATAAGCACAGAGAGGAAAAGTGGTACTATCCAAAAAGGCTATAAAGGCATGTACTTGACACTCATTTCAAAAAATGGCACTATCAATTTGAGTCACTCAAGACTGTGTTTATGAGTCCAAGCTAATCTATCTTGGAACCTAATTCACTTGAGTTACAATTCCTCACTCTAACAATGTATCATGTGTTTGAATTGCGTCCACCATAGCCAATCTAGTTCTAGGTTCATGTTTATCAACAATTAGACCACTCAAAAATGGGGGTGCAAAACCCGAAAACATTATAGCTAAGGATTGAGATGAACTCGTTGAGCTATGAAAGTCCACAATCATTTTATCACTCTCTAAGCTCACGACAATGTTGTAACTGGAAATCAAATTACACATGAGCTTTGGACACATGTTAAGAATCTTTATGACAAGCAAAGCCTTGTATCTCAAATGTACTCGTTGAAAAAACTGATGGACCTTTGCATGAAAGAAGGGACTTCTACGATCTGCTTAATCTGATTTTAAAGACAAAGGTGAGTTAAGTCACATCTTGATCCTAGCTGATATCTGAATAGACGCTAAAATCAAGGAACACTACATCACCCGACAAACTCATTGTATGAGCCACCAAGGGATTACATGGTGTGAGCCTCAGGAGCAATCACATGCCTATTTACAGATGCAGAGGCTGGCTCCTAGAGTGTATATTTGTAACCTGTGGAAGTTTTTGGGGAGGCCAGAAAATACACACAGCCACTGTTCTTCTTCTGGGCCTCTTCGTCCAAGGCAAGAGCTGAAGCAAAGGTCTGATGAATGGAGGCTTGTTGACTTTGTTAGAGGGATATACTGTGCAGGGATATATTGTGCCATTGATTTCTTCTGGAATGTATTTGTGATTCATTAATTGTGTTGATGGAACTTTGGTGTTCTATGAGGTTGTACCCAAGATACTTCCCTGACACAATCTGTTAGATAAAAACAACTTCCATTACTGCATGCTGTACATCAGCTTGGTCTTTCAGTGAACGGATCTATTGCTTTAAATCAGAATAATTGTTTTTGAACCATAGTCGCTGCCATGTTGGTGATCTATGCCCAGAGGCTATTTAGACTTCTTCTTCTTGAACCTTGTATTTGTTATTGGCAAAAATAAAACAGAGTCTTGACATTATTTCCTCATCTTGCTTATTCATCTATTTGATCTTTTATCCTGAAATTTATCAAGGTCTTCTGAAGACATTGTTGAGATATCGAGCTCCACTCGTGATACGCCAGGGTGACCGTTGTGTATTTATGTCACCGACTTGTCAGTTGCAGACGCGGTTGGTACACCGCCCATGAATAATAGCTAGATGACAGCTATCCTTATCTACTCTAGTTCGTGGCTTGGTTAGTATGCCACCTTAGTTAGTTGAGTTTGGTTTGAAACCCATATATAGGGTTCTTCTATTTCTTTGTAATTGAGTTCTTTTGGCTTACACAACTAAGAAGAGGAAAACTGTTTTCAGCCTCCACCCTTGTGTGTCTTCCCCCATTGTGCAAGCAAGAAAGCTTCAAGCGAGACTCCTTCCTTCTCTCCCACAATCTTGACATGGTATCAGAGCCTTGTTCGTGGTAAGGAGCTCAAGAAAGCAAGCCAAGCTCGCGGTGTTCTGGTAAGAGGAGCAGTGTTGCTTTCATTTTCTGTTTTGGGAGCAGATCTCTGCAGGTAGCACAACCGGAAAGCGCAGGAGTGCATTGTCTCAGGTTGAGACGCCCTTCGCGGTGAAGCAAGAGGGCAGTATATGTAGCGGGGAGGAGCTTTAGCTCTTGGCAACCCTGTTTTTTTGATTTGAGGCCATTTCGGGGCCTGTTTTGGAGGCGGAAGTTTTCTGCACGCACTCAGGAAAAGGATCAGTTTTATGTTGTTCAGCCACTGTTCTACAGGTCGGTGAAAAGTTACTGTAGAAATTGCATCGTATGCTTGTGCGGAGAGACATTGGGAGTTTCAGAATCATCCTTGGTTCCTGTTTATGCAAAATCGTCACTAGGAAGTGACTGTGTAGTCAAATACCACTTTCGCCAGTTTTGCAGATTTGCCCTTGTGAGGGTGAAGCTGAGTTTTTGCAGTGACAGAATTTTTCGCAGTATTCTGTAATGGCGTCTGATTCTCTTTCACAGATTGTAACTGAAAAGCTTGACAAGAACAACTTCCAAGCATGGAAGTTTAGAATGACGAATTTCCTTATGGAAAAAGGATATTGGGAATTTGTTGCAGGAAATGAAGAAGAACCAGTTCTTCCTGATGTTCCCAATCAACAGCAAATGCAGGCATTTAAAACATGGCATGAGAGAGCCAGGAAAGTTATGTACTGGCTGTCTATCAGCATTTCAGACTCTATGATTGTGCATATTCAGGATGCAAGTACGCCAAAGGAGGCATGGGATACTTTGTCAAAAATGTATAGCACAAATACGCAAGCCAGGAAAATGCAGCTCAAGCAAGAGTTGCATAATGTGCAAAGAGAAAATATGAGCATCAACGACTACCACATGAAGGTGAAGAAGATTGCAGATGCACTTGCTTCCATTGGGTCACCAGTGGAAGATGATGATTTAGTTTCTGTGACCTTGAATGGTCTAGGAAAGGATTATGCACAGTTTCGGACATCCATTTCAGTTCGTGAAAGATTTTCTGATTTTGAGGAGTTGATTGCTCTTCTAATTTCTGAGGAACAGAGAAATGGTGGTGCATCTTCTTCAGGAGGAACTTCAAAAGAAGCTGTCTTCTACTCAAATGCTGGAAGAGGTAGAGGCAGAGGTAGAGGAGGCCGATTTGCAGGCCGTGGCAGAAATCAGAATATGCAGCAAACTCAAGAAAACCAGTCCTATGGAGGAGGACGTGGTAACTCTAGAGGCAGGGGGAGCCAAAGAGGTCGTGGTGGATGACAAAGAGGTCAAAATGCAAACAGTAATGTTGAATGCTACTATTGTGGTAAAATGGGTCATATGGCTAAAGACTGCTATAACAAGCAGAATGACATCATGAATGGAAAACTGCAACAAGGAAATTATGCATCCTCTAGTAGACAGGGTGATGACAGAAATGAGCATCTGTTTATGGTGCAGCACATGAACAATTCTGTGACAAGTGCAGAAGAAAGCAACGATGTATGGTATGTTGACTCAGGTGCATCAAACCACATGATAGGTCATGCAGAATGGATGGAGGATGCAAGGAAAATGGAAAAACCAGGATTTGTGGAGACTGGTGATGATACTGCACATCCTATTGTGCAGATTGGAAAAATTCCCTTGTCTATGCAAGATGGGAAAAAAAAATACCTGTCCGATGTATTTCATGTCCCGAATATCACCAAGAATCTGGTTTCTGTCGGTCAAATGGTTGAGTAGGGCTTGCAGGTCAGATTTAATCCTCATGGATGCTTTGTTGAGGATATGAAAAATAAAGGTCGCTTGATAGCAAAAGGAAAGAAGAAGGGCAGAATGTTTACATTGGATGCAGACATGTCTGAATTGAGTGCAGCAATGTTTGCACATGGGACCGGTGTAGTTGCAGATATTGATATCTGGCATAAACGCATTGGTCATGTTAATGTACAGCGACTTAAATCAATGCAGGCCCAAAATATTGTTGCAGGATTGCCCAAATTCAAGGTTGCAGAAATGCATAAGGTATGTGAAGCCTGTCAGTTTGGAAAACAGGCAAGGAAACCATTTCCTAACATGTTCAAGAGAGTAAGAAGCCATTGGAATTAATCCACTCTAATGTGTGGACTACTAAAGCTGCATCTCTTGGAGGCTATCATTATTTTGTCACTTTTATTGATGACTATAGCAGAAAACTTTGGGTGTATTTTATAAAAAAGAAAAGTGAAGTTTTTGGGCATTTCAAAACTCTTAAAGCTATGGTTGAAAAAGAAACAGGCTTGCAAATAAAATGCCTAAGGTCAGATGGAGGGGGAGAGTGCCTCTCAAATGAGTTTGCAAGGTTCCTGCAAGAGCATGGCATAAAGCAGCAATATTCATGCAGTCATACCCCACAACAAAATGGAATTGCAGGAAAAAAAAACAGGCATATTGGAGAGGTATCTCGTGCCATGCTCAATGAAAAAGACTTGCCAGATTTTTACTGGGCTGAAGCAGTTGCTACAGCAGTCTACATAATGAACAGGACTCCCACTGCAGCAGTACATGGAATGACTCCAGAGGAGAGGTATACTGGTAGGAAACCAGATATCTCTCATTTGAAAATTTTTGGTTGCTTTGCCTATGTACATGTGCCAGATGAGTTGAGATCCAAGTTGGATCCAAAAGCTGAGAAGTGCATCTTTATTGGTTACTCTCTGCAGCAAAAAGGGTATAGATGCTATAACCCTTCTACTCGTAAGTTTACAGTGAGCAGAGATGTTGTTTTTGATGAGATGAGTAGCTGGTATAAACCAATAAATGTGATTGATGATGTAGATGCACAAAATGGTAATGCTGCACAAAATTCACAGCAGCAGTCACAAAATATTAGTGGACCTGGAGCATCCTCTAGCAGTGGTTCACATTCTTCGCCATGGACAGGCAGATTGAGATCAGGAGAATCTTCTCAAAGCAATACAGATAGTGGTATGCAGGTATCACGAAAAGGAAAAGAGAAGGTTGATCAGCCCATGTTTGATGTGAATGCAGGTCACTCTTATGTGGATGGTGAATCCAATGGCTCAGAACAGAGCATTGATGATGAGTTGGGTATTCCTTCTATTGTTACACCTGGAGTAAGGAAGACCAGGGATGTTTTGAGAGCACCTGGGAGTGAACCTACTTTGCGCAGGTCTACGAGAGCTAGGTATCCTGTGGATAGGCTGAAATATGATGGATTTACAGCCATTCACTATGCATATATGGTTAAAGTGATACAGGAACCAGAACCCACTTCTTTTGAGGAAGCCATGGGAAAAGAAAAATGGGAGAAAGCCATGGATGAAGAAATGGATGCCTTGGAAGCAAATGCTACATGGGAATTGGTACCTTTGCCTAAAGGTAAAAATGCAATTGGTTGTAAGTGGGTTTATAAGGTAAAGCACAATGCAGATGGTTCTGTGAATAGATACAAGGCAAGATTAGTAGTCAAGGGGTATGCACAAACATATGGTATTGACTATGAAGAAACATTCAGTTCGGTTGCAAGGATGGCAACCGTAAGAGCAGTCATTGCTATGGCTGCATCAAAGGGATGGTCTTTACATCAGATGGATGTAAAGAATGCCTTCTTGCATGGTGATTTGCAAGAAGAGGTCTATATGGAGCAGCCACCAGGTTATGTGCATGCTGTTCATCCTGAGTTTGTTTGCAGGTTGAAGAAAGCCTTGTATAGCTTGAAGCAAGCACCTAGAGCATGGTCTGACAAGATAGGACAGTATCTTGTCACTATTGGCTTTCAGATTTCCAAGGCAGATTTCTCACTTTATGTGAGAAAAACAGAGAAAGGTATTATGCTACTTGTCATTTATGTTGATGATTTGATTATGACAGGTGACAGTGATGAAGATATCCTTCATGTGAAAATGCTATTGAAGCAGAAGTTTGAGATGAAGGATTTGGGAGAGCTGCGATATTTCTTGGGCATTGAGGTGATTAGATCACCAAGTGGGATACAGCTCTTGCAGAGGCAGTATGGATTGGACATGCTGTCCAAATATGGGATGACAGGCTGTAAGCCTATTTCAGTTCCTTTGAAGCAGAATGTGAAGCTGAGCACAGATACAGGTGAGCTTCTAGAAGACCCTACTATGTACAGACGCATAGTAGGAAGTTTGATTTATATGACTATTACCAGGCCAGATTTGAGCTATGCTGTTGGATTGGTAAGTCAGTTTATGCAGGCTCCAAGGAAACCACATTTGGATGCGGCTAGACGCATACTCAGGTATGTGAAGTCCACATTGCAGTATGGACTATTTTATGAGACTGGGATTCAGATACAGCTGCATGGATACACTGATGCTGATTGGGCTGGTAGTATTTTTGATAGACGATCTACCAGTGGATATGTGTTCTCTTTTGGGAGTGCTGCAGTCACTTGGAGCAGCAAGAAACAGCCTACAGTTGCCTTGTCGAGCACAGAGGCTGAGTACAGGGGTGCAGCAATGGCTGCATGTGAGGTAGCTTGGTTGCAT
This sequence comes from Lygodium microphyllum, assembly GCF_053477565.2. Classification (NCBI taxonomy): domain Eukaryota; kingdom Viridiplantae; phylum Streptophyta; class Polypodiopsida; order Schizaeales; family Lygodiaceae; genus Lygodium; species Lygodium microphyllum. The sequence goes on along the minus strand of NC_141135.1, from coordinate 55,639,840 downwards.
AAGCTACTTTATGATATGCATCAGTCTACAGATGGACCAGTTGTCATTTATTATGACAACATGAGTAGTATACACTTGGCAAATAACCCAGTCTATCATGCTAGAACAAAGCACATTGAGGTGCATTATCACTATGTGCGAGAGAGGGTTTTACTAGGTCTTATTGATCTAGTTTATGTCAGCACAGAGGATCAGGTAGCTGATATATTCACGAAGGCATTGGGCGCAGAGAAGCTGCGCAAGTTCAGAGACCTGCTTGGTGTGCAGGAATTGGGATTGAGCTCGAGGGGGAGTGTTGAGATATCGAGCTCCACTCGTGATACGCCAGGGTGACCGTTGTGTATTTATGTCACCGACTTGTCAGTTGCAGACGCGGTTGGTACACCGCCCATGAATAATAGCTAGATGACAGCTATCCTTATCTACTCTAGTTCGTGGCTTGGTTAGTATGCCACCTTAGTTAGTTGAGTTTGGTTTGAAACCCATATATAGGGTTCTTCTATTTCTGTGTAATTGAGTTCTTTTGGCTTACACAACTAAGAAGAGGAAAACTGTTTTCAGCCTCCACCCTTGTGTGTCTTCCCCCATTGTGTAAGCAAGAAAGCTTCAAGCGAGACTCCTTCCTTCTCTCCCACAATCTTGACAGACATGACTTTGCTTTCACAAACCCTTCGACAACGTCTGGGGAGATGTCGCTTGGGACCTCGTTTCTTTGCATACCTTTTGAGGGTAGGCACGTAGCTCACCGGCGAAGGGGCATGTGCTACATGTTCCTGTCGACAACAGAGAGTGTCTTTGCAAGCCAGCTGCCCTAGGTGCTCCATGTCTTCCTCGTAGGGGGACTTGCAAGATGCGAACCAAGGATTAGGCCTTGATATAGGATAAAACCATTCGCATGTAAGGGATTATAGTGTGGGTTATCAAGTGCATATGACGAGAAGGGGAGAGGTGAGACGTGCAGTGCTTGTTGTAGAGGGATGGCCCCTATGATGATGTTCATTTTGCCTCCAGCCATTAGCAGATCTTGGCTCACGCTGAGTTACGTGGATTGATGGTCATGGATTGGGGCAGGGCTCATCCTCGGAAGGATAGACCGGAAAGGGAAAGGTGTATAGAAAGGGATTGCACCCTGCCTACACCATCAGAGATGTTGGTCAGGGCTTCCCATGGTGGTAATGAGGGGTGCATGCCCTCTGCTCGGAGGTGGAAATGGTCACGCAACTTCTAAATATGTGGTGAGAGGAGGACCGGATGAGCTTAGCCTGTTGACCCCAACTCTTTTCCCTGCGCTTGACTATTATTGCTTGTGTGTGTTGATAGTGTCTATACATGGTCACAAAAGTCATTGTTTATTTACATACATATCCATGAATCCATGTCACTTCATGAGGATAAAAGCCAATTGTAGAACTCTGGATTGTACTGGAGCGTGGCGCACGCGTCCAGTACTCGTGGCAGCTTACTCAATATCGATAGATATTTTGCAACATCGAGTAGCATGGAACCTTGTCCAAGTCTACTGGCAACATGTAACTCCTCCTCAGTGAGAACCTTATCAAACAGAGAGTTCTCTTGGCTAGGTTCAGCTAGGTCTGTACACTGAATGGCAATCAACACTCGAAGGGAAGTTGGTGCCACATAGGTTGGGTCTCTTTGAGACCGCGATTTGGCCAATCGCTCCTCTGAGATTGGGCTCCTAGTTCGGCCATTGCAAGGCGGTTCTCACACCAACGCTGTTCAAATTGAGTTTGGCCCTCTGATAGTCGATTTAGTTGCTCTATCTCTAAGAGATTTGGTTGGCAGAGCGCATCATTGAATGTGACAATTAAGTGTAGTTTGTCGGCTTCCTCACCAAAGACGAGTCACATTCGTTCATACAGGAGCCTGTTATAGTGCTTGTCAAGATGTTCTTGCTCTTTCCAAGATAAGGGAAATGGCAAGTATTCTTCGAGATTCTCTTTAGGAATGTGCGCATGTCTGCCAGGACATAGACGTGTGCGAACACTTTGAGCTTAGCATCCAGCTCAGTTAAGCACTCTGTGACACTTCTATGTTCAACGAGGGCTTGCTCAGTTGCTATCTCATGCAAGGTTCTAGGAGTTTGCTTGGGCTTTAGCGGAGCTGGGTCTCAGGCCTAGATGCGCAAGTTTGGCCAATGCTAGGATTTCTTATGCTCTTGGGGTTTCCATGTTTCTCCTGAGGCTTCGTTATTGCGTCATGGTTCTCCTTGGATGTGACTGGTATAGGTTTGTCACCCTGTTGTGACATTGTTATATCCACTCTTGATTGGTCAATGCAAGTTCCATTGTCGGTGGATTAAGCGTTGCAAGCAGCCATTGATGGTAACGACTGCTTTGATTTTTCAGAGCACACAGATGTGTCTGAGGTTTCACCACTATTAGGAGAGGCATCAATGGGTTCATTGGTGGATGGACTAGATGCTTTATTCATCAGCTCTCCAGTGCTCTTTGTCTAAATGTTCTTGGGGTCCACAACCACCTGCAATTGTTGTTGTTTTCGCTGTTTTCTCCTCTTTTTCTTGGTCAATGAAGGTGCATCTCTCAATGACCTAGGACCCTGGACTAGGTCAACTATTGATGTGCTTGGTTGTGCCTCAGCATTTCCTTTCTCTAGTGTGTCCTCATGGGACATAGCCGTGGCCTGCTGATTAGCCTCGCCAGGTTGTGGGGGTATAACTGTCTCCCTTTTGGGAGAGTCTAGCTCTTCAGCCAATTCCCATGTGTTTAACTCCTCCAACCTAGGCTTTAGGCACTTTGGAAGTGCTGAAGTTGTTAATGAAGTTGGTTGCAACACCTCCTCCATACGTAAACTACTAAGGGCACGTTTCGCAAGGGATATTGTCACGGCCAAGGGCTGACAGTTGTGATCCCTGATTTGAAGTGCTAGCAGCTAGTTTAGTGGACTTGCTACTATTGGCGGATTGCGGTGTTAAGTCCTTAGGGCAATCGAAAGTGTTCATGTATTTTGTTTCCCTTAGAGCATTCACTTGCATAGATCGAGTATCAATTGAGCTAGCCATGGTGGATTGCACATGCATATCCTTAGGTTGAGACCTAAGGTTGGATTGCATTCTCTTAGATTTCCTCCTGTGCTTCATTGCTTTTGATGCAATCTTGCCTTTAGCTGATAGAGATGGTTTAGCAGGGGATTTTGGTACCCACATCCATCGGTTACCTGCGTAATACCCTTGAGCATGTAGCAATGCTTTGGATATCCATCGCGGCGTTGTGCTGACCCTCCATCGATGCCTTTGTCTATAAGGCTTGGGCTTCTTTTGGGGTCTTCTACGATATTTGTAAGTCCAAAGCCCGTCCTTGGCATTGTCTCTTGACCTTCTTGTTTCAAGCGTGGCCTTAGTCACTGGTTCTCATTGTTCGGCCTGTGCTTGTATTAGCTCTTCCAACAAGTCCTTGCTCTCGATAGTAGGCTTGACTATTATGTCAGCACCTTCCTTGCCTTTCCATCGAGGTTCGATGAGGTCACCCTTGCTAAAGGTTGTGACTATCCTCACAATCGGTAGTGTCAAGTGTATCCTCTGTGCTACATAGTCAGCCTCACATTTCGCTCTTTTGAAGGGTTTTCCCCTAGGAGGGTTTCCTTACCATATTTAGCACTATTTGGAGGAACATGAAATAGGATAGGCAAGCTTTCAGTTTCAATTGTTGCAAGGATATTGCACTTCCCTATGAGTGCTTGTGGAGGTCTCCCATAAGGGTTAAGAGTTGCATTAGTCGGTGTCAGCTCTGGTTGGCCTAGTAGAGTCCATGCCTCATAGGTCAAGACATTAAAATCTGCTCCTTCATCAATCAGATCATCAATCGTATGCTCTCTTTTCGCAGTGAGTTTGACCTTAAGATAAGCAGGTGGTACTATGTCTTCATCTTTTGGGTCTTGGCTTGTAAATTTAAGCCGTCTGACAAATGCCCTCGAGTCCCCAACTGCATGACCAGATGTGGATTCTCCACTGATGTCTTGGCTCATCAGTGCAGGGCTATTCAAGGAGCATCTATTGTCAGGACTACCATATCTAGTCATTCTCGCTATCGTAGCCTGATGTTGTTGCCTTCTGCTTTGACTAGATGTAGTCCGAATGAAACACGTATGCGTTTTTGCAGTGTGGCCTTCTTGCCCTTGTTGGCTAGATTGGCCCATTGAGGTTCTAGGGTCTTTATTTCTCTCACTTCGGGTATGGGATTTTGGTTGCTCTTTTGTTAGTGAGGATCCACGTTCGTGTAGAGCTATTACTACACTAAGGTCTAATTTGGGGGACCTGTCACAGCGTGCGTTTTCTCTCCAACCTAATTGGGGGAGGCGTGGAGGGGGGGCAGAGCCCCCTCTACGGGGGTCCGAGGGGGGAAGTCCCCCTCGGTTTGTAGGGCCATTACGATAAACACCATGAGCAATTTGGAGGACCGTTTAGCCAAATTTTGAAGTAATGTTCTAAGTTTTAGCCCAGTGATGGGTCTGTGATGTGCCTTTAGCTCTACGTAGCCTTTGAGGTCAATTTCGGGGTTCAGGGTTTTTCTAATATGTTGCCTCTTTTGTTTTTGGTCAATCAGATTTTAGCTGCTTAGCGTTTTGCATCTAGGTCTCTGGGTCTCACTGCTGCCTACTTCAGGTTGCTAAGCGGCTGCTCCCTACGATTTCGTCTATTCCATGTGCTAGAATCAAGTTCTGAGCGTCAGAAGGACTTTCGATAGTTTGCGTTGCTAAGCTCCAGCCGGGTCAGGTCAAATTTCTGAGAAGTTGATAAAAAATGTATTTGTAGTTAGGAGATTGATGTACACCATGGTATCTACGCATCCAAAAATTTCCCTTTGGAATGGGGATTCTATAGGTATGTAAAAGCTCTTGGTAAAAAGCGTTGGAAAGAAGTAAAGAGTATCATGAGATTCTTGAATAGCACTAGATCTATATGCATATGCTTTGGAAGGAAGGATTCATTTGTAGTAGGGAGCATAGACATTAGGAGGTTTACTATAGGTCTTATCTTTGTTTTCACTAGTGTTATAGTCTTTTGGGTCTCTTGATTGTAGCCGTGTACAACTTCATCTACTACTACTAAGACAGATTATGTTCTCTAGCCACTAAGGCTTGCAAAGAAGCTATATGGCTTAGTTGTCTAGTTGGAGACTTAAATATTGTAGGAGGAACGTTTACATTGCACTATGATAGTCAGAGTGTCATTTAGGTATCATGGAACCTTGTATTTCATGCCAAAACAAAGCAAAGTGAGGTCTTGGGGATGTCAGTCATAAATATATGTATGTATCACATGGGTTTAATATAGAGGATTTTAAAAATCCCATTTTTACACATTTTTTACATACAAATGGGTCCTATATAAAGGGGTTACTTACAGATTGAATAGAAAAGGGCTATGTTTTATTAAGGAAAATTTCATAGATAAGGATACTTATAAATAGGCCTTGAACACACCCCTCCACACCTTCTACCTCACATCCCACCATTGGTTCCCTCTCAAAACTTATTAGATAGTTCTTTTAAAAGTAAAGAAATCCTAAAGATATCCATTCAAACATTATATTTCAAAATTACGATTTGTGCGGTGCCCGTGATGCTCGCTCCAAGCTCACTCCAATAGGATGGAATAGATTAAGCGATCAAATGGAAATCAAAAGATGCTTAATCAAAAGATAGAAAATTGTCTAATCGAATGAACAATTAGCCAATTGTGAATATAGATCCCACCATCTTGTAAAGTATACTACCAAAGCTTATTCTTTGGAGCATTAATCCCATCTAATGTTATCATATGCTTTATATAAGTCTAGATTCATTTGCACTATAGATAGTTTTAGAAAAAGCATTAAAGACTAGGCTCATGAATCTTTCTCTTATGGATGCCCTAGATTGACACTTATGAATGATACCACCGAGTATATATGTAAGTATTAGAACAAGAGCTTTAGCCATCACTTCATAGGCAATATTCTATATTGTTAAAGGCCTCTAGTCTTTATGCACGATGTCGTATGGATAAGCATCCACTATAAGAAAACTTCAGGTGTGTTAGCCTCGAAGTCAATAATGGTAAGTCATATGATGATGGGCTTTTCATGGGCCATTGGTGAGATTGAAGGTCTAAAGTGCTTACATTGGGGTCAAATTTTGATGTTGCCTCTCTTTTCTCTAGATGAGGCTATTATACTATGTACTTCTAAGAAGAAACTGTTGATCTAATGCATGAAGGTTGAAGGATACATATGCTCCAAAGTATAAGTATTTCTGACAAGATGAGAAGAAGTTTCAATACACTTAGTTGGTATGAATTGAAGTTTAGCTTTACTAAAGCTAAGGCTAGTACTTAATGGATGCTATGATAAGGAGCTTTATGAATGGACCAAGGTGAATCTCAGCGATGAAGTGAAAAAAGAGTGAGTTTATGTTTACTTAGAGGAACCTAATGAGATTGTGGAGAAAAAAAAAAGCATGGTTTTAGTGCATGCAGCCAAAGTCTTGGCTAGCTTTTGCATGGGTGGAGGCAGCATGCGTTGGGGGTGGACATCATGTTCAGTAGAGGAAGGAGGAGAATCATTGTGGGGGTGAGAGGCATGGACAAGATGGTTCGAGATGGCGAAGCAACCGTGGCTAGCTGAAGATCCAGAGCGGTTGAAAGGAGTCGACAAAGGCTGAAGGATGAAGATCTGAAAGGTGGAGTCAGCGATCATAAAAAGAGAAGGCGATGGTGCTTAATAAGGCAACATTATATTTCCTGTCAGCTTTCTAGGCGGGCATGAAGAAGACAAGCAGGCAAGTTTTTAGTTGCAGTTTTGCCAAGGCGCTGCATTTTTGGGACTACGACATGAACTTGAGCATAGCAACTACAATTGTAGCACCGACTAGAAGTCTGAAGATATCACCCAAGACATGAGGAGAAGAGTGCATTCCAACAGACCACCATCATCATCAGACCTGGAGACCAAGATTTCTGCACAAAGAAGAAGACATCTTACGAGTCTTTTCCGGTTATGAATGAATGATTTAGCTGCAGTGCGCTGAGACTGTTGCTGTTGGAAGGATCTCTCGTGTGTGGCAAGTTGGAGCGTTTTGCTATTTGGGTAGGGCCTAGTCTAGTGTAGCCTCAGCATTATTTTTATCTTTGGAGCGCCACTCTTGCAAGAAGGTTGAATGAATCTAAAGAGTCGTGAATGAAGGTGAACCTATGGAGAAAGACAAAACTTTCCCTCCACGACGATAAAGCCTGTTGCCACATATGGTGTTGACAGATAACATGAATCATCCCATTATACTGAAGGATATTTGTTCAAAAAAAATCATCTACTCTGATCCTACAATCATTACATATACAATGTCATCTTTCTCTTCCATTTGCAGTCCTATTAACTTCCATAGAGTGGTTCTCATATTCATCAATGGCATATGCTTGAAGCTGAAGGGGCATAAGTTGCAAGCAAGGAGACATTGGGTCCTTCACAATCATACCATTCTTTTTTGCTTGAAATTCAATTGCCCATTTCTTGGTATTTAAATGTTTTGGTCTTCAGTCCAATAAAGATTTGAGTACCATTGCCTCTATGAATAATAGCTTATCTGTGTTGTGTAAATTTACCTAACCACTCATGAAGATGCTACAAGTGTACTCATCCTTTCCTTGTTTGTTTCTATCGAAGTGTGCTCGCTTCTTATAAATATCTTAGTTTGATCCTTACACAACACATGTAATTCCTCCATCTTGGATTTTAGTATGATGTGGAGATACTCAATGCACACCCTAAAGGTACTCTGTTGTTTTGATCTACCTCTTTCTCTCTCCTCTTTCCTAGTTTTCTTTCTTGAGACCTACATCTTTATAGCCTTCGTGCACATCTCTTTGACATTGTGGTGAATCCAATGTGAAATGGTGTATCATGATAGCAGATGAGAGACTCCAAGAATTGTGATGTTGATAGGGATTTGATTAGAGAATACAACAAAAAGTAGGTGTAGTTGTTGGAAAAGTATTGCCAGATAGTTGAGTGAGAAGACTGGATATGGGTTCGAGGATACAAGCCCCTCAAGTATTTATGGAGGCAATACGAATGTTGTTACTGTAGTAAGTCAAAGATATCCAAGAGTATGAAACGATTATATAAGGATCTGAGTTGATGTAGGATTTGAAGTCAAAAGCACTTCAACTAATTGTAGAGGAAATGGGACTATTTGTTGGACATTATGTATTTAGTTACCTCAAAGTTTTTTATAAGAGAATAAAGTAGTTTGGTATCTAGAGGATTACAAGATTGGATGTTTTGAATGCATTGATATGAGCAAGTTTAGAGAACATCAAGGATATACGATGCACAACTTGGGTTGAATACAAGGAAGCTCTTAAAGTCTAGGAACAGTGTATGCATGCTCAGATAGCTAAGGTTTTTATACGAGATTGTGACTTGATTGTTGGATTATGAGAGTTTTTACTACTAGATATCAAAGAGTTAGAGGATACCTCGAATGCAAACATAGAGCCAAAAATAATTGATGATGTTGAGGTTTTTCCTAGATATGATTTTATATTATCTAACATGTAGGTCGATGCTTCAATTACATAGGTATTGCCTATCATTTGTAGATGCATGTATAGTGCTAGTAGATAGTGCTAAAATAGATGTATTAACTATGATTTCCTATGAGAGGAGATACATGTTGCACATGTAGTAGTATTTGATGATGAAGGGGATTCGTTACATACTAAGAAGTTTTTACATGCACATACCATGAGAATAGAGATTGTGGAAGATGCCATGCCTACCATACACTAAGATGTTATAGGTGTAGTGAAAATGGATGCTTTGGGAGATTCTCACATCTTACAAGTCTTTTCCAGTTATAAATAAAGCATTTGGGTCTAATATGATGAGACTATTGCTATTGGAAGGATCTCTCATGTGCAGCAAGTTGGTGTGTTTTACTATTTGGGTAGGAGCTAGTGTAGCTTCAGCCTTCTTTACATCTTTGGAGAACTACTGTTGCATCAATCAGGCTCACAATCAGGAGGTTGAATGAAGCTGAAGAGCTCTAAATGAAGGAAAGCCTATTGAGAAAGACAAAACATCCCCTCCACGACGATAAAGCCTATTGCCACAAATGCTTGTGGACAAATGACACAAATTATCCCACTATACTGAAGGACATTACTTTGAACAAAGCCTCTACTTCTAATCATATGATCATTATGTATACAATGCTATCTTTCTCCAAAAATTTCAATGCTATTATCTTCCATACGATGGTGTTGATCTTCATGTATGGCATATGCTTAAAGTGAAAGCAACATAAGTTACAAACAAGGAGACATTGTGTCCTTCACAATCATACCCTTCTCTTTTGCTTGAAATTCAATTGCATGTTTCTTAGTATTCAAATGTTCTAGTCTTCAGTGCAATAAAGATTAGAGTATCATTGCCTCTATGGCCAATAGCTTATCTCTGTTGTGTAAATTTACCTAAGCACTTGTGTAGTTGACACTACAAGAGAAAGGCCCTATAGACGTGCATTGTACACGCGAAAAAGTGGGCGCGTTTATAAGCGCGTGTATTAGCACGTCTATTCACGCTAGTATAAAAAATGCATCTATATATCCGTGCTGATAAACACGCTTATAGCTGCGAAAATACACGCACATATTTTTCATTTCTCATAAAGTCCCTGAATATGACCAAACCTCTTAACATCTAGTATTTTTTTGAATAGGGCATGATTGGATAGGGCATGATTGGATGTATATACGACATAATTACACCTAGATCATAAGCTAGGACATGATATACATGTATAGGATCATACGGACATGATATACATGTATATACGACATGATATACATGTATAGTGCATATACATGCATATGACATGATATATATTACCAACTTTACTTCTTTCTGAGTATTACAAATATACATCCAATTATTCAAAGCTAATTACATATATGTGATTTCATGCCCTATATACATCCAATCATGCCCTATACAAATGTGATTGGATAGGGCATGATGATTGGATGTATATATAAATCAAAGGTTGACTTGTGCATTTGCATATATATATATATATATATATATATATATATATATATATATATATATATATAAGAGAACTGATCAATACGCTCACATGTCTCATTTGATGTTGTGCACTTAACCTAGCCATGCATGCCAATTCATAGCATGAGTAGATTGATGTAAATCAGTTGGCTTGTGCATATGCAAGCTATTCCAATCATGTCAAGGTGCACTTATAGCTCACATATAATTTTAGATAAGGTGGACCACATGTAACCAATGTGCACATGTCCTCTTTTCATCATCTTTAGCCAGTGTGTCCACTTGTTGGTGACTAATACCAACAAGCCAACTACAAATCTCTTATCTATGAAATGTATAAGTAAATTAACTTGGTTAATTTGATGAGGCCAAGTTTTCCTTCCATGGACAGTGTGGTTGGCTATATTCTACTTCAAGGTTATAGGAACTTGCAAAAGTCAATGGAGCATCCTAAAATGACGATACTTTAATTACTATATCAAGTCACTTCATATACATATCTTTGATTGATTGATGGATAATATGCCTTTCTCTATCTCTTTCGTATACACCTTCATTGCATTATCTTTCTCTAGCTAAAAACCATTCGTGCTTTATCCACCTATTGATACTTGCATGCAATTGTAAGTGGGATGGTCTATAAGTCACTACATATGTACCAATTGACTTGCCAATGTGTTATCTCTTATCCTCAAGCTTTGTTATATATGTCACCACATAGGTCAATTGATTCCCTAAATGCATGCATTGATTCCTTAAATTGTTCCTGCGCGTCTGTAAGCGCGTGTAACATGAATTATCTGCGCATATACACGCGCAATTACATGCACTGACAGACGCACCACGCAAGTATAGAAAAATTTAAAAAAAGTTGTGGCTTTCTTTTCAAACATGTGCTTTCCTGCATTTTTTGCGTGTTTTCTGCAGTTCGAGCTCGACATCACTACTCGTGTCTATCTATCACTTCATGAAGACAATGAGGCAAGGAAATAAGAGTAAAAAGAGGACAGGAGGAAAGAAGAGCCAAAGAGTAAAGAACAAGAGCCAAATAGCAAGAAAGAGAACAAGATTGAAGCAACTTACCAAGGGAAGGGAGAAGGAGGACAAGGAGCTTACAACCTAGCCGCCGCCACCCATTGGAACAAGCAAAGAAGGTGAGTTCTTCTTCTCTCTCTCAATCTTGTTTGCTTTCTCTGTTTGTTTGTCTCTCTCTTCTCTCTCTTCACATGCTGGATCTTGTCATCTATGGAGGTTTTTTAGCTTTGTTTTTTAAGCAAGTTTGAGAAGAAATGGTGCGACTGTGTGCGTCTATCAGCGCGTCCAGATGATAGTGTAGACGTAGCTATAGACGCGAAAATAGACGCACTGACAGACGCCCATAGAGACGCGCTGACAGACGCTCACAGAGATGCAGGTGTAGACGTGCACACAGACGCATGTATAGACGTTGTATGCAATATGTTTTGTCTTCACAAGGTAATATGATTTTTCTTGTGTAGATGTGGAATCCTGGATCCTCCAGCACCCCATTCAACAAGGAGCAATTCATGGGGGAGATGACCAATTATCTTGGTCTCCCTCCCACTGCAGAGGAGGTTTTCAGTGTGATGTCTAGGACACCTATCACATCTTTGCCTACACAGGGATCAACTGAGGTACATGGATCAGCCGAAGCACGTGCATATGCAAAAGCACGTGTATCGAGTGAGATAGAGGGTAGTGCACATCGAGGGAGGAGGGAGAGTGGTGCGGGAGGGCGAGGAGGTCGAGGGATTTGTGGGGGTTGCCTAGGTGGTGGCTCTCGATCACCCTCACCGGAAAATGAGAGAGGTGAGCCTCCACATATATACTACTCTATCACTGATGTTGGTGGTATCTTGCATGACTTTGAGGGGAGGGAAGTGATAGCCTACTTGAGGAGTGTCGTGCATGCCACATACAAAGATTGCATGATTCCCTTCGAGCACCAAAAAAATGGTTTGTGGAAAGAGGTGTTGCGGGCAATACATAAAAGGTACCCTAATCCCAAGAATTCACGATTCTCAGATGATTGGGGATGGTCAAAGGTGAGAGACGCGCTTCATAACAAGAGGTCTCACCTTATGACGCGCACCAAGGAGTCATTATGGAGACAAGAGCAGGGGCGCCCTGGATATGGCCAACCACCCAATTGCCACCGCAAGGAGTGGAAAGAGGCCAAGAAGAGACCAGCGGAGAAAATGACAAGTTGCCAGCATGCAGAGGCGCGACATATCCAGATGGCAACTATGGGATCGTCGCATTATGGATTGGGTGGCAGGGAGTCATGGGAGGCTGAGTTTGTAAGTATTATTTGATTTCTTTTTTTAAATTAAATTTTGTAATTTGTTTCACTTCATTATGTAGTGTGTTTTAATACGTTGTATGTTCAAATTGTTTTGTAGTATCATATCGTTGGTAGGATGCCTACTCCTAGAGAGGTAGGCTACCATCGAGGTCATAACCGGGCGTCCACTTGGCAGCATTTCTATGAGGAGGGACTCATCACGGAGGAGCAATATAATCGCGCCATGAGGATTCCACCACCAAAAGAGGTATGTTTTATTTTTTACATGAAAAGTATAGATAACTCTAATTTACTGGTTGTAATGGTATTTATATACCTTAATCCTTTGTGTAGGCGAACCCTGATGTAGTTGAGGATAGCGAATGGGGGGACTAGCAGTAGCGGTGGCGGCAACGGCAGCGACACAGGCAGCGGTGGTGGTAGCGATGATGATGCCTCTTCTGAGGAGATATAGAGGAGCCCCATGCATGCACGCCTCCCCTTGGCTTGTAATTTTCATTTTTGATATGTATTACTTTCAGCTAGTGCTTGCGACCATGACGTCACAAGCACTAGAATTCATAATGTAAAAACGTTTCATCTATATATATGAAATTTTGTGTGCTACATACATTGTTTTGTTTTCAGTATCCAATCTTCGAAATAATCTTTCTCTATTTTCCCTAAGCATACAATTTGATGTTGATGGGGGGAAAAAAACTTTTTTTCATACCTCTGTTTTGCGCGTCTATCAGCGCGTCTAAATTGCAGGATAAATGCACGTCTATTCTTGTAAAAAACTTTCAGAGTAAACGCGGTTTTAGACGCATAGATACACGCTTGTATAGACGGACAATATGAATATGTCCACTTTTTTATAAATATAATTATATATTTACGTAGCATGTTTATACGTGCGTCTATAGGCACGTCTAAGTGTGCGTGTAACTCTAATCATAAGCGCGCTTTTAGACGTGATTTTGTAGATGCGGAAATAGACGCATTAATAAACGCGCCCGACATTTTTTTTCACAATTCAAATATTGCATCTACAAGCGCGTCTATGGAGCCTTTTTGTTGTAGTGTCATACAAGTGTACTCATCCTTTACTTATTTGTTTCTATTGATGCATACTCACTCCTTATAAGTATTTTGGTTTGATTTTGAGACAACATGTAGTTCTTCTATCTTCAGGTTTGCTGTGATGTGGAGATGCTCAATTCATCCTAAAGATACTCTATTGTCTTGATCTACCTCTTTCCCTCTCCTCTTTCCTAACTTGCTTTCTTGAGACTTCCTGTCTTTGTGGCCTTCACATTCATCCCTTCGACATTGATCTACCTCTTTCTTTCTTGAGACTTCCTGTCTTTGTGGCCTTCACATTCATCTCTTCGACATTGTGGTGAACTCCAAGTGAAATGTGACATCATGATAGTAAGATTGGAGACAATAGGAATTGTGATCCTTATAGAGATTTAATCAAGGAATATAGTAAAAAGTAGATACAACTAATGGAAAAGTGTAGTCAGATAGTTGATGAGAAGATTCAGATATGGATTCTAGGATACAAGCAACTCAACTACTTATGGAGTTAGTACAAATGCTATTATCATAGCAAGTTAGAGATATGGAGGAATAAATTATTATACAAGAATTTGATTTGATGCATGATTTGGCATCAAAAGCCCTTCAACTAATACTAGAGAACGTGGAACTATTTGTTGGATAGGATGTATCTAGCTACCTCGGAGTTTTTTATGAGAATGCATTAGTCTAGTATGCTAGATGATTATAGGATTGGATGATTTGAATGTGTTGATAGTATTTTGTGAAGGCTAAATTCAAAGAAGGTCAAAGTAAGGTCATAGTATAAGGTTCTAATTTATTTGATGGATACATATATTGTGGAGCTTCATTGTATTATTTTGGGAACTTATGTATTATTATTGTACTCATGGACATCATCAAATTATCATGGATGTATCATTATTTGGTGAGAGCTAGGATCACTCATGTGGACATTGTATTTATCACCTAGAGTTGTATTTATTGCACTCACGATTGTTGCATGGGTTGCACATATGTATTTGTGATTAGATTAGCATAAGCTTAGTCTATTTAGACTAAGGTACAAGCGTACAATGAGGATTGACCAACCGAGATCCCACAAAGGGGGTAGGACAGCCAAGAGATGTTGCAAATCCTAATTCACAATGGTGGAAACCCTAAAATGCAAAAGGGATGCAAACCCTAATTCACAGGGGCGCAAATTCTAAAATGCAAAGTGGAGATAAACCCTAATTCTAAAATGGTGCATTATCCTAGAGAGGCAACCTAAACCTAATCCTAATTTTTGTATATATAAGGGTGGGAGGTCTTTTTTTAAATTTACCTTTTGGTGCATCCATGTTTAGAAGCTCTATTAGTACAACCATTCAATCTTTCTATTCTATCATCTTGCCTCCATTGTTGAGAGTGAAAGAGATAGATTGAGTGAGAGGTATGTTGAGCAAGGGATTGAGAGAAGGTGAAGCTCTTCGTCATCTTCTTTCTCTTCATCTTTTTCTCCACTAGCTTCTAGACTGGTTGGTGTGCTTGGTGGTGGATGTAAAGGAGTGATGGCATTGTATCGTGTTGTATATGGTCGTGAAATGATCTTTGAGTCTTCAAGCTTTCAGACTATAGTGCTGGAGCCCCGAGAGGAACACCAAGGAAAAGGGAATTCTCTTGCAAGAAAATCTATCTTGTAACATCAACAAGCTTGTTTATCATGTTTCATATGATCACAATGAAGAAAAGAACACCAGGCACAACAAATCTTCATGCAGCATCATGTAGATCTCCCACGGTTTTAATAGAATCAACCATATTCTTCAATATCTTCATAAAATCCATCAATAGAACAAAGAAAGCAAAAAAGTACACCATCTTTGAATGAAAATACATCACATAGTATTCATCTTCAATATCTTCATAGTCTTCTCTCTCAATCTCTCATATACAATCACTCTGTTTCAGTAGAATTGGCTATCTATGACTCTCTCTCTATCTCACTCCATCAATAATACATCATATCCTCACTACAATCTCTCAAAATTACTCTCAATAATCACTCTTAGGTCGTGGATACCCCTCCCAAGAGGTATGTCTGATATGAAGGGTCACCAGAGCCACTACAATGTCTCTTCATAGCTCACTACTGTCACTTCACTCTAGTCTTCTCTTGAGTCTTCAGCAGCTACTTCTTCCACTTCCTTAAGCTCTTTTGCACTTGTATTCACCTCTTTCCAAGGCTAGAAAACTTTCCCAAAGTCACACATACATTCCACAGAACACTTACAGAAGCATACAGAACAGTCTACAGAACAGTACCAGAACAGCTACAGTACAGAACAGAACAGAAACAGAACAGAAGCAGAAGCTCTACAGAAGACCTACAGAAGGTTACAGAAGGTTATCAAAACCACATAACTCATTCTCAAATCATTCCAAACTCTCACAAACCATTCAATAAACTTTCACAATATCTTATTCTTCATCAATCAATACTCCTTCCCTCCTTACAGAAGACAATCAGAACAAAACAGACCAAAACAGAACAAAACAGAAGGTATACAGAACCATTCAGAACCTATCAGAACATCACAGAACCACCAACAAACATCACGAACTTCCAAAACACAATCAATATCATCCAAAACACTCTCAAACCACTTCCAAATCAATCAATCATTCCATAAAATCAACCATTCAGCTCTCAAAAACAACAAAAATCAGCAAAAAAACAAGTCATTTCAACACTCAACATATCCCCACACTTAATAAGGAAGCGTCCTTGCGACCCAGGAAAAAGGGAATACAAGTTCAGGGAAAAGCTCAACTTTGATCTTCAATATATTTTCACAAAGAATCCATCCACCATGACCCCAACTTATAACCTGTTTCTGATATAAAAAATATAAAGAAAGGAAAACTCTTTATACATTAACACCTCTTATCAAACTAAAAATCACCACAAATTTGTAAAGGATATAAAAGTTTTCATCGTCTTCATCAGCATCAGCTTCAACTCTCCAACCACGACCCCATCTCTACAAATCTCCAAAACATAGCTCGTACACAAAATCCAATAGGAAACCACCACGTTTGTTTGACATAAAGGAACTCACAACACAAACACTAATACACAACACAACCATCTGAATGACTCCTTCAAAAAGAGAGTTTTTCATTAAAAGCTTCCACCATACATTGGAAAGGTATCAATGAAGATGATCCCTCTTAAAAGATTGATGTTGTCGGAATCGATCCATAGATAAGGATTCATCTACAAAGTTTTTAGGAGGATTTTGAAAAAATTGGAGACAGCACATCCTTTCCAACAGGACCAAGTATCTGCTAGGCAAACAGAGGGCATGAAAATACAGTATCTCCAGTTGCTGGGAATCAATACTAACATTGACATTCATGCACAACTTTGGAATAGGCTTTGAATCAGTATGAGAGTGCCTATGCATATACGCCAGGTACCAAGCAAAGTGAGCAGTTAATCTCACTGAGGGATCTGCAGACTGTGAATATTGTTGGGCAAAATGAACATAGTTTTGATAAGCTTGACTAGAAGCTGTCCATTCTCCTAGAATTACTGGCCAATTAATCTGCGGTCCTGTAAGGCAATCATCTGAACTCCATCCCCTTCTTCTGAAAATCTGATTATCAAAACCGTCACAGTCACTAACCAACTGAGGTGGTTGAGATATGGAAGTGTTAGGAGAGGGTAGTGGAATAAGGGAAAGTGGATGTAGGGAAGGATAGGAAAAATCATAAAAGAAAGAAAAGGTTAAAGAAGGAGTGGCAGAAATTTGGAGGGAATCACTAAGGAAAGGTGTTAACTGATAAATAGGAAATATGGAGGGTACATTAATGAGGGGTGAAGGACAGGGTGGAGAAGGGGAAAATACCCTATCCTCAATAAAGGAACAATAAGTGAAAATAGGAATTTGAGGGAAAGATGAAGGTTGGAAAAGAAGTGGTAAAATAATTGCGGAATTAGATTGACAAAGGGAAATATATATAGCAGAGCGGTGAGCCATTTGTTGGTAATAGAGGAGGGTAGGAACAGAAGGTCCTAAGAGAGATCGTCTATGATAGGCATCAAAGAAGGTAGCATCAAATGGATTATGTTTGGAAAGATAGGTTAAGAGATCCATCCTCAGTTGATTAGTACTTTGGGCAAAGGTAGGAGCTGTGTTTTGTCTTTGATTGAGGACCACCGAATCAATCATGGGATGCCACGAATTATCCTGACAATCAGCCACGTTGGAGGAATAACTCTGGAACATGTCAGCTATGCACAACTCCAAATGATTGACATATAAAACAGCCTGTAAGACCACATCCCCCACATACCATGCCATATCTACCTCATCTGGGATTAACAAATCTCCTCGGAGATACATGTATGACATCAACATGGTATCTGGTGTGACAGAATCTTCAAAGACCATTCTGACTACCTTTGTCAACAACTCAGCAGACCAAGCCCCACTCCAGCCATCCTCTAGAAAAGGTAAATCCATCGTGGAAAGCTTCATATAGAAAACCAACTTCTGTAAGTGGTAGTGGACAAAGAAAGAATGGTCTGGTAAGACATATTCCTGAAACTGCTCAAAGGTAGACCATAACAAGTCCATTCTGGACTGCAATCTTTCCACTTTATCTTGGAATAGAGGGCACAAAGTAGCCTGTCTATGTAAGGCAGCCAAGTCCTGCTGTGAAAGAGAAGGAATTAATGAAACAGGAGGGCTTGGAGGAACAGAGCGGGACTTTGCAAGCTGATCTTGCAATTGCTGGATTTGGGAGGCTTGGTTGGCCACTGTGTCATTAGCCATTTGTAAAGCTGAAAGCTTGTCATCTAAGATAGCGTGGAATTCTGTCGCTTCTCTGGACATCCTCTCCTTCTCGTCTAAAAGGCTAGTAACCTGTGACTGAGCCTCGAATAACTGGGTCTTCAATGAAGAAATCTCCTCGCTTTGGGTGGCAACCAGTTGGGTTTGCTGTTCCATTTGCTTAAATAAATCTGCTAGGGTATCCTTAGCAGAAGCTAACTCAGATGTTGCCTTATGCAACTGGTCTTTGGACTGCATAAGCTCTTCATAAAAGGACGCGTACAGCTGTTGAACACAGGCTGTCACTGACAACTCAATGGAACTTTGAATATCCTTGCAGAGGAAAGGAATGGCATCTCCTGAAACGAGACTGTTCAGGGAAGGAACTGAGATCTCCAATGATCCTTCTCGATGTGCGCGGAACAGGTTATTGCAAGTGAGATACCCAGGGAGTTCACTACCAGAAGTAGCAGGGATAGGTACTGAGGGAAGTACAGCAGGGGCTTTATCTGCTACCCTCTTCAAGCGTTTGCGCTGTATGACCAAGGGAGGCGGAGAATCATCATCCTCAATGTCAATAGGTGCTGACTCTTCTGAAGGTGGAGGAGGAGGTACTGGATCTGATGGAGGAGGTGGAGGCACAGTCTTCTGTAAACCTGAATAGGTCAAGAAGGCAGACAAATATGATCCGTATGTAACATTGGTAACATTACCCCTCGTGACTTTAACAAAATGCTGATCCATTTTAGTGAGGAGGTAAGTGCTCCAATCAATAGCAACTCCTTTCAACACCATCCTGGAAGCTGTGAAAAGCTCTTTGGACAAATAGTGGGATGGCGTGTTGGCAGGCATAAACCTGTCCTGAAGGAACTGACACATCGTCTTCCATACGGGATCAGTGATCATAGAAAAGGAAACTCCTGAAGAGTTTATCACCTTCTTAACATCAAGGATTTCCCTTGTCTGCTTCTGCAACAGCTTGAGAATCTCTTCATTAGAGAAGAGCTGATGAGTGGTCACAAAAGGTTCTCCTTTGAAGGGTAAAGATAGAGCCTTTCCTAAGCCGCGAGATGTCAAAGTCATAGACATGCCTTGGACTAGTCCTGTCTTCTTGCTGTAAGAGGCCAGGAACTCATCACATAACGACGGATCTTCTGGAAGCAATGGAAAAGGAGTGGCCACAAAAGCAGCAAGTCCCGCCTTCGTAAGAGGCTCAAAAGTAAGTAGGGAAGAGTAATCCCTACTAACTAATGGGACGTACTGGATAGGGGGAGGAGCATGAGAAGGCGCCATTCAGATGGTTACACACACACCACAAACACAGACAATCAAGGAGAATGCCTGCAAAGCAACAGACAAAAAAAACAAGGATAAGAGAATTACCAATAAAACGTGACTCGACCAACTAACCCCAAGCAAACCACATCCTAGAAAAAATTTGACATGACCTCGAGACAAATGCGACCGAAAGCTTCATGCGATGCATCAGACAAACACCCTGAACCCCGTATCAGGCAATAAAAGAAAAAAAACTGCATACCGTACCCTTAACCGTAACTAAGACATGAAACCAAAACCATACCATATCCGACACATAGCAAAACTATATCTGTGATAAACCAAGACTGGACCATGGAAAATAACACTAAGAACTGCGCAAACCCATCCCACGAAACGGTTCATTAAAAAGGGGAATTAAGTGCAGTGAGGGGGGAATTAATTTAATGAAGGGTTGATTTTAATCAATTATTAAAAATGGGTGAATTTTTATTAGGTGATAAACCTTAACAAGAAAACGGTGGTTCCTTATTAGAAATTAAATGACCAATTATTAGGTGAAGCGGTGTAGTTATTCGATTCCCGGACTTCGATTCCCGACGGGGTCTCTAAATGCAATTCATTGATTACAAATTAAGGTGATGTGGAGCGCTTTTTTGCCAGCGCGTGCTCATGTGACGGCTGGTTCATTTTTAATTAAAAATTTAAAGTGCCTCTTTAGCGCACGTAGCGCGTGCGAAGTGAACGGCTGGTTTATTTTATTTAAAAAGTATGTGTGTTTAGCGCGAATCCGCGTGGAAACTGTGGGTGAATTAAAGGGTTCATTGTAACAATTAATTTGTGATTAAGGGGGAAATGAAAATAAATAAAGGACATAAAATAAATACTTGGAAAAGGTGTGTATGTAATGCAGGAATGCGCACGGAAGAGTCCACCAAAAGAAGTGTATCCAGTAAAGGAAAAGTAAAGACCACTGACGAAACAACAAAGACAACACCTTAGCGGATGTGTGGATTTGAGTTTTTATTGGTTTTTTATGTTTATGTTTATTTTTTATTTATTATAGATTTTTTTTTTTTGTGTTAAGTTGTGATTATTTATGGTGAAATAAAGGGAAAATGATGAAGGGAGGTGATGGGAATTTTTGAGAATTTTTTTAAAGAATTTTTTAAAAATTTCAAATGAATTTTTCTACATTTATTGGCAATTTGGAGGTGAAATTAGGAAATATTGAATTTTCAGAAATTATAGGGTAGGCAATTGCCAGCAGACAAATTCCCAAAAATTGGTAAAAGGCAAAAGGAATTTTTAGAAATTTTGCTAAAATTTTTTTATGGAAAAATTAATGTAGTGATTAATTAAGTCACCTAAATCACATTAATCAAATAAGTCAGTTAGGCATAAGTCAATTAAGTTTGGTTAGTGAGGGTAAGTCATGTTAGTCTGCCCAAGTCAAGTCAAGTTAGTCAAGGTTGCTTAGGTTAGTCAACTAGGCTAGGTTAGTCAACTAAGTTAGGTTAGTCAACTAAGTAGGGGGTAGTCAACTAGGTTAATTAAGGTTAGGTAATTAAGGTGACTATGGTTAGGTTAGTCAACTAACTAGGGGAGGGTTAGTAAACTAACTAGGGTTAGTTTAGGGAACTAACTAGGGTTAGTTTAGGGAACTAACTAGAGTTAGTTTAGGGTAGGTTAGGTGTAAGGTTACTAGGGGGTTAGGTTAACCTAGGGGGTTAATTGGACCTAACTAGGGTTAGTGGGAACTAACCTAAGGTTAGTTGGTTAGGGGGTGGGTTAGGTTAGGGCGACTAGGGGGTTAGGGAGTTAGACTAACTACTTTAGGGTTAGTGTAAGTTAATTAGGGTTAGATTAACTTAATTAGGGTTAGTTTAAGTAACCTAGGGTTAGTTTGACTAACCTAGGGTTAGAGAGGGGGAGGAGGAGGAGGTGGTGGGGTCGGCGGCGACGGCGTCCAGGCGGTGGCGGCTTCGGCGGCAGAGGAGGTGGAGGTGGGCAGGCGACTTCCGGCGTCTCCAGGCGGTGGCGGCTTCGGCGTCCAGGCGGTGGCGTGGCGGCTCGTCGACGGCGGAGGGCGACGACGTGGCGGCTCCAGGCGGCAGCGGCAGCGCGGGCATGGGATGGAGGGGAAGAGGAGGGGCGGCGGATGTCGCGGGCGGGAGGCAGAAGGGCGGGGGGGGAAGGAGAAGCACGGTGGGGGGAAGAAGAAGGGCGGGGGGGCTGCAGGGAGAGGAAGAGGGGGCGGAGGTCGCTGCGGGGGGAGGAAGGGAGGGAGGAGGTTGCTGCGGGGGGAGGAAGGGAGGGAGGGCGTTGCGGGGGGAGGAAGGGAGGGAGGAGGTCGCTGCCGAGAGGGAGAAGGAGGGAGGGCGCTGGCGGGAGGAAGGGAGAAGGAGGTCGGGACGGTGGGCTGGGGGGAGGGAGGAGAAGGCGAGGGAGGAGGAGGCGACGGTGGGCTGGGGGGAGGGAGGAAGAGAAGGAGACGCACAGAGAGAGAGAAAGAAAGGGAGAGAGAGAAAGAGAGAGAGAAGGGCGGTTGGGGGGAAGGGGTGGCCAGTTAGGGGAAAGGGTGGGCAGTTGGGGGAAAGGGGTGGGGGCCCATGGGGGGGCCATGGGGTGGGCAGGTGGGGGGAAGGGGTGGGCAGTTAGGGGAAAGGGGTGGGGGGCAAGGGCGCGTACCCCCGTCCCGCGCTCGTGCGCGGGGCGGGGTAAAAAAATTTACCGTGACGGGATTGAAATGATGCGGGGAAGACGGTACGGGTTACGCGGACACAACCGGGGCGCGTGGAGACTAGGAAAAGCGAAAAAGGGCGCGTTCACGCGTAAAACGGGCGCGAGAAAAACGTAAAAATAAAGAAAAATTAATAACTCCCAATCCGGACGTCAAAACGACATAGTGTAAAAACAAAAAGTGGGCAGGACGACAGGGGGAAAACAAGAAAAATATATGACAGAGGCTTCGGGAGGGGTAAAGGCGGTCACGTGCAAAAAACACAAAAAACGAACCAAAAAACGCAATTAAAAATTAAGATCGAAAGATCCGTGCATCGGAACGAGGTGCAGAAAAAAGAAAAACTGTGCAGAAAGATGTACCCGACAATCCTATCACATCAAAACATAATTCCGACTGAGATAAGACGCGTTCACATGGGAAAGACCCCGAAAAACAAACCCGAAAATGGGATAAAAAATTAATATCTGACAACCCATTCACCGGAATGACATGCAGTAAGAAGGAAAAATGTCCACAGGAATGGGTGGCACAGGGTTATCACGTTAAACCGCAGTTCCAGTGGAAGGAGGAGGGGTTCACATGTGAAAAACCTCAAAAATACTCCCGAAAACGCATTTAAAAATGAATAAGTAAAAATCCGAAAGTCGAAAAAGGGTGGAGGAAAAAGGAAAAAGGGAGGGGAAGGCACAAGGGACACGGCTGTCAAATCAAATTGGAATTCCGATGCAAACAGGGCAGGTTCACATGGAAAAATAGCAAAAATACACACGAAAAAGTCGTGAAAACCCGGAAAATTAATAACGGACAAACCGTGTATCGGAATGATGCGGAATAAAAAGGAAAAATGTCAGGGGAAAAGCGCTGGTCAGGGCTATGACGTCAGATCATGATTCGGAATAAAAAGGAAAAATGTCAGGGGAAAAGCGTTGGTCAGGGCTATGACGTCAGATCATGATTCCGAAGCAAGAAAAGCGCATTCACATGGAAAACCGGCTAAATTGCACAAAAGGCTTCAAAAATTAATAACTCAAAAACCGTGCACCGGAACAGGGGTAGGTAAAAAGGAAAAATGGTCAGTTCAACGGGGGAATAGGGCTATAAGGTTGGATTTGGATTTTGGTGAACGTAGGGTACATTCACATGGAAAAACCTCAAAATCAGGGAATGAAGGAAAACTGCAAGGGAACAGCCCCAAGGGTGGGTGGAAAATAACCGGATGGGTGGGAAGGGATCCCATTAGGGTAAAAGCAAGGCAAGGCATTCATGCATGAACAGGTTAAGGCATATGCAGAAAAGTATGCACGGGAGACGCGCAGGGACGCGTCCCCACACTTAAGACCTTAACGGATAGGGTTAACCAAACAACAGGGATCTAGGACCATGCCACAGACCATCCACTAACGTCCCCACACTTAAAACATGACCGTCACGAAGAAACAGAAGGTGTAGGGTTAGAAAAACTTGGCCCGTTTCGTCAAAAAGCAAGGTTGAGTATCGATGGCACGTCCAGTGTTGTTGTCGGTGCTGGAGGGACCAAGGCATCTTCTCGGCACACGTCTGTCATGGCAGGGACCACGCGGCAGCACCCAGGGAGGTAGCTGATGGAAGGAATCACAGGAAATTCGTCGATGATGAGGGATACTACACTCAACTCACAATCACTCAATTGGAATGAAAGAACAGTCACTCGCCCCATGACTAATATCTCTTGAGGAATAAGGATTAAGACCCATATCTCATACCCGGTTGAGGAATCGACAAGGGGGGAATGGTGTAGAAGGAGTATGCCAGGGTGCACAGTTGATGGTGCATTAGTGCGTCCAACCCATCTGGCATAAGTGCAAGGAGGAAGGCAAGGGAGCCTTACAGTGCAGTGTACAGAACAAGGTGATGTGTCTTGTGATGACAGCAAAGACCCATCCTGTGGGTGCATAGGGAAACGGGAACATACCTGACTCCAAGTGTCGTAACGTCCCTCAATCTCACCTCTCGATAATTGATTGAAGAAACTCCAGTCAAATTCAACCCACCCTCTGTCTCACGCTCTGTTGATAGGTACAGGAGAGCAGCCTTTTCCTGAAACCCATTGATGTAATCCTCACAGTCACTTGTGCAAAGGTTGTATGCCTTGTGCGCATTTGATGGTGCAACAGTGCATCCCGCCCTGTGCCGGCATACGGTGCGAGAAGGAAGGCCAGGGAGCCTTATGGTGCAGTGCACAGAAACAAATCATGCTTTGTGCATTGAGAGGCCCATCCCATGCGTGCAACACTTCATTCACACTTCTCACCTCTCATTTGATTTGAAGGGAAAAAACTGGTCTCTCGCCCCACCCTCTGTCTCACTTGTTGTTGATAGATACAGAGGGCAACCATACTCACTTCCCCATCCGGTTAGGATGAAAGCTCATGTCACTCTATTGTTTGTCGATGAAGATCGCGTCATCAGTTGTTGAAGAGGCGTACCCAGGGAGGTAGCCATCAAATCGAATATTATATTGGACAGGAACACGTCGTCTGCTAGAGGATAGGTAGTCACTTTGCAAAGAGACCCAGGACACAGCGTACCAAGGGAGGTAGCGTCGGAATTGGATCCTAGGGATATCAATCAATGAATCCACTTTCTGGACTGCTGGGTGTTACCACCTTTTCCATAGCCAGCTTCTCGCCCAAGGGTGTTTACCACCTTTTCCTGGAACAAGGCCTGCTATGACAGGGAATTGCTTTCTTTTCTCTCATAACAAATTTGTTTGTTTATTTTTTTTTCTTCTTTTTCTTTTTCTTGTTTTCCCCTATTCCCGAGGGTGTTTCCACCTTTTCTCAAAGAATAGGTCGGCATGACAGGGACCTAAGTCCTTTTCTCCCATGACCGATATGTTTTGTTTTTTTTTTCTTTTTTTTTCTGCAAATTGAGCAAGGGAATGGTAGAAAAACCATGTGTTAAGACCAACCTCGCCACTGTCGCTGGTGGAAAATAGAGGATAAGAGATTAAGGCTGAAAAGGGGTTTTGAGGGGACAGAGGGTTGCGTCCACTTCATCAGGAGTGATTAAAGAACGGCTATCAGAAGTAACATCATAAGAAGTATAGTGCCGCGCCAACGAGTAAAAAGATCAAGTGTCCGTAATTGTCAAGATCCCCAAGGAGGGAAGTACTTCTTCAGGCGATATCCATTGATCAGAAAGGGATCATCAGAGGCATCAATGGTCTGTACTTGGACAGAGCCATTAGGGTTGACTGCAAGTACTTTATAGGGGCCCATCCACCGCTGTTGGAGCTTGCCAGGAAACTTGCCAAAGCGTGAATCATAGGCTAGGACCAAATCACCTTCTTTGAACTCCTTGTGCTTGATGAAGCTGTCATGGTAAGGCTTACGTCGAGCTTGCGTGGCTTCCATGCACTGTAGAGCCATCCGACGAATTTCGTCCAAACATTCCAAATGCAGGAGACGGCGTTGCAGTGAATCATCATCTCCCAAACGCTCTTTAATAGCCACTCTCAAAGAGGGTAATTCTAGTTCAACAAGAAAAACAGCTTCTGTTCCATACACCAGCTGGAAGGGTGTCTGTCCCGTTGCTGCTTTATGGGAGGTTCTGTACGCCCAGAGGGCCTCTGTAAGTCAATCATCCCAATCACAACGATGTGCAGCAATTGTTCTTGTCAGGATCGAGCAGAGGATGCGATTGGTAACTTCGACTTGGCCGTTGGCTCTGGGGTAATAAGGAGTGGACTTGCGATGGAGGATCTTATACAACTCTGTCAACTCTTCCATGACTTTGTTGAGGAAATGCGTGCCTCTGTCACTTACCAACTCTAAGGGACTACCAAAACGGGTGATGATATTCTCGTACATGAACAGGGCCACGCTGTTACCATCGTCCCGCTTTAGGGCTTTAGCTTCACACCACTTTGTAACATAATCCGTACAGATGAGGATGTATCTGTTCTGTTTCCTTCTGGTAGGAGGATCGATCGGACCTACAAAGTCAATGCCCCACTTCTCAAACGGCTTCAACGGAAGGATAGGTTGCAATGGCATGGCACTTGTCTTGGTGGGTTTCCCCATTCTTTGACAAGCATCACATCTTTTACAGTAATCATAGGAATCTTTGTGGATGGTAGGCCACCAATAACCTGCTAGCAGAGCCTTCCTGGCTGTAGCTTCTCCTGCAAAGTGACCTCCACATGGCTCGTCATGGCAAGCCTTTAGAACAATCCCAATCTCTTTTCCTGCAACACATCTTCTGAGTACTTCATCTTTGCCTTTCTTGTATAGTGCACCGCCTAGCAGGGTGTATGGGGCTGATTCTAGCATGAGCTTCTTCCTTTCCCGACCAGAGATACCAGGAGGGTACTGTCGGGTTGCCAGCAGATTGGCAATGTTTGCATACCAGGGAGTTACAGTTTCTACCAAGAATAGGGAAGCATCAAGGAGGTCTGGATCATCCTGCTCCTCGTCTGCAGTTTGTGGGATACGCGACAGATGATCAGCCAGAACATGGGAACGACCAGGCTTAGTAATCACCTCAAAGTCAAACTCCTGGAATAAAAGGAGCCATCTCATCATTCCTCCCTTCACATCTGCTTTGTTCATCAAGAAGGACAGGGCCTCATGATCCACATAAAATTTAAAGTGGGTAGATAGGAGGTAATGGCGAAACTTCTCCAGGGCAAACACCATTGCCAAGCACTCCAGCTCTGTCACTGTATAGTTTCGTTCCCTATCAGTGACTTTTCGGCTTGCATAGTAGATTGGTTGATCCAACTTCGAGGAGCCCTTTTGGCAGAGGACAGCACCTAAACCTTCAATTGATGCATCAGTGTGTACGTGGAACTCTTTCGTCCAATCAGGAGGTTGCAGAATGGGTGCCTCTATCAGACACTGCTTCAGAGTGTGGAAGGCTTTGTCACATTCTTCTGTCCAAGTAAACTCTGCATCTTTCCTCAGAAGCTTGTGCAAGGAAGTTGCCTTTGTCGCAAAATGGGCTATAAACCTTCTATAGTAACCCACATGGCCTAGGAATCCCCTCAACTGTTTGAGGTTGGTGGGTGCTTCCAGAGCTGCGATCTTTTCAATCTTTGCAGGGTCTATTGATATCCCTTGTGCAGAGACAATGTGGCCCAACAGAACTCCAGAAGAGACCCCAAAGATGCATTTGTCGGGGTTGAGGGAAATCCCATACTCCCGACATCGGTCAAAGCATTGTTCCAGGTGTTCCCAGTGTTCACGGATCAAACTATAAACACAGAAGTCATCCAAATATACCTCAATAAAGTCATGCAGATGATTTAGAAATGCAGCCATCATGACTCGTTGGAAAGTAGCAGGGGCATTGCAGAGCCCAAATGGCATCACTTGGTAAGCGTAGGTCCCCCATTCTGTGGTAAAGGTTGTTTTGGACTGGTCTTCTTCTGCGATCTGCACTTGGTTATATCCGCTGAATCCATCCAGAAGGGAATAAAGCTCATGTCCTGCCACTGTGTCCAATAGTTGGTCTGTGAAAGGGATAGGAAAGTGATCCTTCTTTGTCTTGGAATTAAGCTTTCGGAAATCCACACATATTCGCAATTTTCCATTCTTCTTGGGTACAACCACGATGGGTGAAACCCATTCACTGTTTGCCACTGGATAGATGAACTCGGCTTCTAGAAGCTTCAGCAGCTCCACTTTCACCAATGTGGAATAATTCGGGTTCATTCGCCTCTGTCGTTGCCGTACTGGCTTGGCATCAGGCTCCAAGTCAATATGATGTTGACATATTGTGGGATCAATCCCCTTTAGGTCTTTGTAAGACCATGCAAACACGTCCAAATTTTCTTTCAACAAGTTGTACAAGGTTGACAACTCCTCTTCTGGGAGACTGCTACCCACCTTCAAGTGGCGTTCAGTGCCTTCTGCATCCACAAAGGTTAACTGCCTTTCACCTTCTACTTCACGGATGAAGGTCCCACGGACCGCTTCTGGATACAGATCCGACTCCTTCAAAGGAGTGGTATCCTCTTCTGATGTCCCACTAGAACCAACTTCTTCTTTTGGTGTAGACTTAGGTTGCTCCTTAAGATGTTGAAATGGAATTAGAGCCATTCCGGGTTTGGTTTCAAAATTAATTACCTCTTGGCTTGAAGACTCATCTTCTGATGATACATCCAGGAACGTCACATAACAGGGACCCTTTGATGCTTGTTGGGTTGGTGGGTTCGGTGCTTGTTGGCACGGTGCATCATCATCATCTTTCTTTGGCAAGGATAGGTGAGGATGGCAGGAGCCACTGTTGAAAGACGGCTTGTTCTTCTTAATCCATTTCTTATAAAGATTTTGTATATGAGAAGATCCATTTACCAGACCGAATGGTACCATCACCATTCTGTCCCATAGCATGAGGTCGTCTGTTTCTGATGCTTCTGGAACTTCTTCTTCAAATATATCCTCTTCAGGTGGGATAGACCCTTCCATTTCACTTTCATAATCTTCTTCATCCATATCATGTCCATCCTCTTCTGTCTCTGTCTCTGTCTCTGCTTCTGTCTCTGCTTCTACCTCTGCTTCTGTAGGAGCTCTGTAACAGAAGAACAGATTCTCTGTTTCCTCTTCTGCCTCTGTCTCTGCTTCTGCTTCTGCTTCTGCTTCTGCTTCTGTCTCTGCTTCTGTCTCTGCTTCTATAGGAGCTCTGTAACAGAAGAACATATTCTCTGTTTCCTTTTCTGCCTCTGTCTCTACTTCTGCTTCTGCTTCTGCTTCTGCTGTGGCCATGTAACAGGGAGAGCAGTACATCCATGCTTCTATCTCACTGTCAGAAGTGATTTCAGAAGTCATGCCTGGTTCAGGCAGGAAGTATTCACCCATTGATAATGGCTTCGCATCTTTTGGAAGTCGGCTTACAGTATCCACTATTAAGGAATGTGCCACTGTTTTCTTGGGAAGGATCTATTTGACAGCATCTTCGTCTGCTAATGTTCCATCCGTAACCTCATTAGGGGAGTCAGAAGATAATTCCAAGGAGGTGGATCCATGTCCTTTTTGAGAACCATACAGTTTCAGCACCACTTTGTTGGGTCCTCTACCCAAGGTCAAGGTTCCTTTGAACCAATCCGTCCTTGCTCTGGCTTCAAAAAGCCATGGTCTACCCAGTAACAGAGGATAGGATGTACCATAAGAGTTTGGCTTCACCACCAGATAGGTTAGCCAATAATCTTTTCTAGCCACTGTAGTCTTCACATAGGGAAGAATGCCCAAAGGCTTGATTCTACTCTGATCCACCAGTCTGATGAGCCATTGGGTTGGTTGCACACCTTGTAAGCCTAGATCCTTCATTGTCACATCCGTCATAATGTTTACTGATGAACCTCCATCAATCAGTGCATTTGCAATGAAGCAGCCTTCTATCCACACACCAGTCTCTGGAGTACTCGGATCTAGAAAAGCATTAGCCACATCCACTTCTTTTACAGACTCTGGAGCCTTGTTGGACTTTGTCACTGTTGAGGGAGCAATCCTTAAACCACGTCTTTTTGTCAGTATACTTTTGAATCTTTTCCAGCAACTGGGGGACAACATCAATAATTGTCAGAATGTGAGGTTTGGTCTAAAGGTATCTAGATCTCTGACCAGATCGTATTCCTTAATAGGATCCACTGGCTTCTCTAACCGATTAGGGAATGGGACAACACCCATTTTCATTTTTCCTCTTTCTTCCAACAGAGGAATTACAGGAACTTCTTCTGCCACTTGTGGCACTTCCTCCTCTTCTATATCCTGGACCTCTGGTCCTGTCTCTGTAACTGTCTCTGTAACTCTCTGTGGCACTGTAGGACTCTGTACGGCACTGTTAGGCTCTATTCTGTTCCGTTCTTCTGGTGGAAGACTGAACTTCACTGTTCTGGCAGGAGGGTTATTTTCTTTCTGGACAAGTGGTTCCTTCTGCTTTGCACGCGTGATGGTAGCAACTTCCAATTCCACTAAATTGGAGGTAGGCTCTTGGGCCTTGGCCGGACTATCAGTAGCACTGTTTTTCATTGGGGCTGGGCTTGGACAGTCTTTTGTAGTGTGGCCTTCTCCTTTGCATCGACTGCATAAGGGCTTGTAATCCACTGACCTTCGAGGATTTGGACAATTTGGTGAAATGTGTCCCTTTTCTCCGCATCTGTAACACTCCACTTCTGATCTCTGACCACCGCGAGACTGTCTTCCTCTGTAACTTTGAGAAGGAAATCTTCTGGGTCCGAAATTAGGACCAAACTCTCTAGGCTTGGGTCCAATATCTTGTGTTGTCATTTTGGATTCCAGCAAGTTGAATCTTGCGTCTTCCTCCTTTCTTCTCCTATCATGCATCTCCTTCAGAGAGCAAATGTCCTCTGTATGGTTCTTCCACAAACAGTAGGAACAGAAGGCT
Source organism: Lygodium microphyllum (assembly GCF_053477565.2). NCBI lineage: Eukaryota > Viridiplantae > Streptophyta > Polypodiopsida > Schizaeales > Lygodiaceae > Lygodium > Lygodium microphyllum. The sequence goes on along the minus strand of NC_141135.1, from coordinate 55,609,153 downwards.
CCAGGAATAGTTGGTTTTCGTGTACATTCAGTGGCTAAATGGCTTACTTGATGACACTTACCACACCAAGTATTTGACCGCATCACATCTCTTCCTGCTCCTGCAACGTTGGATATGCTAGCAGTATTCACTTTCAGCGTCTGTAGTTGTTCTGTAATCACATCCATCAACTCCTTTTTGATGTTTGCAACTGAGTTGGATAAGTAGTCCTTCAAGCTTTCACCTCCTGAGGCACTGGCAGGAGGATTTTGAGGAGTCTCCGCAATCACTGCATAAACGGGTTGGGCTGGTACAGAGGGGTCTCTGTTCTGGTTCAGATTCAGAGCTCCTGTTTGAACTGTTGGCTGTTGGCTCCAGTTGGTAGGATTCCACTGTTGCTGTTGATTTGTCATTGAGGAAATTGGTTGGGACCATTGTTGTTGTGGTTGAGCCATCATTTGAGGCATGGATTGTGGCCACTGTGGATTTGGTGCACTGTACTGTGATACCGGGGGCATCTGTTGGTAGGGATAGGGAACAGTCCCTGGAACTGCATTTGGTGGATACATCATTCCTGGCATCAGAGGAGGTAGGACTCCTCTTCCCGAATTCATCGCTAATCGAGCTTCCACTTCATCGTACAGTCTTGCACCTTCTGTTGCAGCTTGCAGGGTGGCTGGTCTTTGCAGCTCCACAAACTTACGAACTTCTGGTTGTAATCCTCTGAGAAACACTCCCTTCTGAATGCCATCATCTAGATTATGGTTAGTCCATCTCTTCAGGATGGATTCCATTCGTGAGACATAGGCTTCTACTCTTTCTCTAGAGGACTGACTTAGGTTCATAAATTCCTCTCTCATCCGCTCTTCAAAACCTTCACGCCTGAATTTAGTGAGGAAGGCCAACTTCAGGTCGTCCCATGTGCCAAAAGTTCATGCTGCTTGTCTCTCATACCACTGAAACGCCGTGCCCTTGAAAGTGGAGGGGAATATTGCTAACCAATGCTCAGGGGTTTTGGCATTGTTAGCCACACATGCTACCATAAACTCTGCTACATGAAGATCGGGGTCTTCATTGTACTCTCCCTTAAAAACTGGCAATGGGACTACATTCGCTGGCCTGTCATCAATATTTCCAGGACGGATCTGGCTTGGAAGTGGACCTCTAGTAGGAGGAGGAAGGGCTTGATGTGCCATTGGGACTTCTGTAAGGAGTTCCGCAAGGGCGTCAAAGGCGGCTTCTGCTGCGAGCTCGCTCTCGGCTCTGATTCTTGCTTTCTCTCTTCTCACGTACCTCTGGACTCGTTCTAACGCTTGCCTTTTTATTGCGTCATTCATCACGGGGTTGGCTCCACTATGTTGTTAGTGCTCCGCAGAGGGTTAACAGAAGGCTTCAGTCTCTAGAGGACTCTCTTGCCAACATTTCTTCTACTTCTTTCCTTTCAACGTCCCTGAATTTTGCTTTCATGCCACTGCACAGAGGAAGGTATTCGGTTCTGAAGGTGTCAAAATGCATACGTCTGAGCATTGTAGTGGTGCCATCATCATAGTAATGCCAGCTTCTGATGGTTTCAACAGTGTATGTTGTGAAAAACACTCTGTCTACCAACTTCCAGTGGGTTGCTAATTGAACAAACAGAAGATTATCAGTACACCAAGCATCCCATGTATCTTGCTGTTGAGCGTCCACGAACAAATTCCAACTTTTTTCCTTCTTGTCGTTGTGAACCTCTACAGACCAAGACTCCTGAAGCTTCTTCACAATCTCCCACTTGATGTTATCTGGAAACTTCTCAATGAATGCCAAATCTTCCATGGATGGTCATTCTCTCTGTTTATGCTCTTTATTTTGTTCCTAAACAGTTTGCCACCAAGATGCAAGTTTCTGCTGCTTCAACAGGAAGAGGAAACTGTCCACCACATAGAGCATGCATCATGATGGTGATGTGTTTCCGCCATTGTGGGATGAACTTCTTGTGGAAAGTGGCTTTGATTATGAGGAATTCCAACTCTTCAGTGGAAGAAGGAATTTTACAAACATCCATTGAATTCTTCTCTTCTTGGCAATGCCATTTCCTTCATTTTCAGCCTCTTTTGGTGCTTGTTGATGGCAAGATTCCCCGGCTGCGCACCAAAAACATGGAGCCCCGAGAGGAACACCAAGGAAAAGGGAATTCTCTTGCAAGAAAATCTATCTTGTAACATCAACAAGCTTGTTTATCATTGAAAGGTGAGAAGGATCGAAGCTTGCACGTGAGCTATGGCGGGAGAGCAAGAGCAAGAAGAGAGACAAGAAATGGGAACTCCAACAGTCACAATGTGTGACCGGGCCTTCCTTTATTCAAATTGTCACTAAAAGAATAAAGAATAAAGTGACGCGACGGGCGCCCGCCACCTGCAGTGTGCAGTGGCGGGTACTGTCAGTGTAGTAATACACGGGGCGGCACGGCGGAGGCGCCTTTACCCCCAACAACCTCCCACTTAAAGGCGAATCTGCCCTAGTGAGAGAGAAAAGAAAAAGAAAAGACAGTACAAATGTACATAGGTGAGGAAAGGTGACATCTCATCCAACGCCCATCAACCTCCTGAGGAAGGCAAAGCGCTCAGTAGTGAGGCTCTTCGTGAGCAAATCTGCAGGATTCTCGTCAGTGGAGATCTTGACAAGGTCAACAGACCTGTCCTCCACGACACCACGTATGAAGTGATACCTCACCTCAATGTGTTTCGTCTTCGCATGGAAGACCGGATTCTTAGCCAACTGAATGGCACTCATAGAATCCGAATGCAGTGTAGGTGTAGCATCAATCCCAAGGTCAGCAACTAGACGGCCTAACCATATGGCCTCCTTGCAAGCCTCAGTGGCTGCAACATACTCGGCCTCAGTGGTAGACAAAGCCGTACACTTCTGAACCCTGGACATCCAAGAGATAGCCCCTCCAGCATAGGTGAATACATAGCCAGAAGTGGACTTCCTACTATCTGCATGTCCTGCATAATCGGAGTCAGTGTACCCCACGACCCCTGTATCCTGGCTGCCATAGCAAATACACATATCTGCTGTGCCCTTCAGGTACCTCATGATACCCTTCACGGCATCCCAATGTCTGCTGCCAGGTGTAGCCATATAGCGTGCCACAACACCAACTGCATGTGCAATATCTGGACGAGTGGCTATCATGGCATACATCAAACTGCCCACGGCTGATGCATAAGGGATCTTGGCCATCTCGGCCCTCTGCTCATCTGTCTGCGGACAATCGGCCTGTGATACCTTCACATAAGAAGGTAATGGACATCCAATAGGCTTTACGTCCTGCATGCGGAAGCGCTCAAGGACTTTATGAATGTACTCCCGCTGTGAGAGATACAAAAGTCCCTGATGCCTATCGCGCTTAATGCGCATCCCAAGTATATGTGAGGCCTGTCCCAAATCCTTCATCTCAAAGCTCTTCTTTAGCTGAGATTTAAGAGCATCTAGCTCATCATGAGCTTTCCCTACTATCAGCATATCATCAACATAGAGTACCAAGATAAGCAAACTGCCATCACGGGCTTTCTTCGTGTAAAGACACGGATCCATAGCACTCCTGCTGTAGCCCTGTGACTGCATAAAGGCATCAAACTTATGATACCATTCCCTAGGTGCCTGCTTCAAGCCATACAAGCTCTTCTTCAACGTGCACACTAGGTGCTCCCTGCCAGGTTCTACAAAGCCCTTAGGCTGATCCATATAGATCTCATCATGCAAGTCCCCATGTAGAAAAGCCGTCTTGACATCCATCTGATATAGATCTAAGTCAAGCTGTGCAACCAAAGCCAAGACTAAGCGCAGGGTGGTCATCTTAACCACAGGAGAGAAGACCTCATCAAAGTCCACACCATGTTCCTGCTTAAAACCCTTTGCTACCAATCTAGCCTTGTATGCCGGCTTGGGGTGTCCAGGGGTACTTTTCAGCTTGTACACCCACTTGCATGGCAAAGCCTTCTTGCCCTTAGGCAAGGCAACCAAATCCCAAGTCTCATTCTTATGCAGGGAGTCTATCTCAGACTGCATAGCCCTCTCCCAGGAGTGACTGTCACCCCTGCGCATAGCCTCATCATAAGTGAAAGGCTCTCCTGCATCTGTAACCAAAACATAATGCATAGAGGGCTGAAATTTGTTAGGTGGACGTCTATCTCTAGCAGACCGTCTCACCGCAGGCTCTGCTGCCTGTCTAACTACCTGTCCAACATCCTGGCCCTGTGGAGGAACTGCTGCAGGCTGTACTACTGGCTGTGCTGGAGCTTTAGGCTCCTCCTGAAAGATCACTCTGCGGATCTCAACCACCTTCTCAGGCTGCCTGTGCATCTTGTCTTCATGGAAGACGACATCATGGCTGCGTACTATTTTCCGCGCCTGCGGATCCCATAGGCGATAGCCCATCTCTCCTAACTCACCATAGCCAAGGAATATGCATTTAATGCTCTTTGGATCCAATTTACTCCTCTTGTCCTTGGGCACATGGCAGAATGCCTCACATCCAAAGACACGGAGATGCGCATAAGAGGGTGGCTTACCAGCCCAAACTTCCTCTGCAACCTGGAAATCCAATCCACTGGAAGGCGATCGGTTTATGACATGCATTGACGTACTAACTGCCTCAGCCCAAAAACTCGGGGGTAGGCCTGCATGGCTAAGCATAGAGCGCACACGCTCCTGAATAGTCCTGTTCATGCGCTCAGCCAAACCATTCTGGGGTGGGGTGTAAGGGACGGTCAACTGACGCTTAATACCCCTGTCATCACAAAACTGCTCAAAAGCATGTGAGACATATTCTCCCCCATTATCTGTCCTAAGGCATTTCAGCCTATACCCAGTCTGGTTCTCAACAAGAGCAAGCCATCTCTGAAAAACTGCCAAGACATCGGACTTCTGCTTTATGGGATAAGCCCACACTTTCCTAGAAAAATCATCAATGAAGGTAACGAAGTACTTCGCGCCACCCATAGACATGCAAGGCATAGGCCCACAAACATCGGAATGCACCAATGCCAAGGGCTCACTCATGCGTGGCCTACCCGATTTCTTATGCGTAGACCTATTCTGCTTACCATAAAGACAATGATCACACGAGTCAAAACATGCATAATCCAAAGGCGGAAGATACTGCAAACCAGATAACATTTTTATTCCTTTCAAAGACATATGCCCCAAACGGGCATGCCAAAGTGATACATGTGGGATAGAGCCCACTGCCAAAACATGGTCTACAGAAGACCCAGATACAACAAGAGGATAGAGGCTGCCAGCCTTGGCGCCTCTAGCAAGCACAAGTCTGCCTTTGGTAATCTTCCAGGTAGAATCCCCAAAACAGACATGAAATCCTGCATCATCCAACTGTCCTGCAGACATAAGACTACGCGTAAGCGCAGGTACATGATGTACATCCCTGAGCAAAAAGGAACTGCCAGTGGAAAACTGCAACTGAATATCTCCACAGCCCACAATATCAAGAGACTTGTCATCTCCAAGTTTGACTGATCCAGATACAGTACGGTAAGAGTGAAACCACTCACGGTAAGGCGTCACATGGAAGGACGCACCTGAATCCAATAACCAGCACTGTGCATACATACTAGGTGTCTCAGTCAAGTGTGAAGCATCAGAAGAACTAGCTGCAAGTATAAACTCATCACCACCATCGGACTCTTCAGTCTGCGTGACATTAATTTCCTCAATCTTGACGTTGGACTTCGCAGGTACTATGCTGCGATCAGAGGACTTCTCCTGCACTTTATCTTTCCCCTTATCCTTGCGCTTCTCATTGCGCAACTCATGACACTGTGGTCTAATATGGCCCTTTTTCCCACAATGATGACAAGTGACATTTGCATTGCGTCCACGCGACTTACTACGCGACTTGCCACCACGAGATTTAGACCGACCCTTCTGCGAGTCACGGCCTCGGCCATTACCACGGTCATACCTGTCATTCCTGCCTCTAACTGTCAAAGCATGACTACCACGAGAGGCATCCAAGTTTTTGCGATTCACCTCTTCCTGAAGAAGAGCACTCTCAACATCTGCCAATTTTAGAGTAGCACTAGAGGCACAAAGAGCAGTGCGGAATACATCCCATGACTCATTCAGAGTTCCAAGCAAGAAAAGAGGAGTTACTTCCTCTCCAAAGGTGATATCCTGCGAAGTCAGGTTCTTCAGTATAGCATGGAACTGGCTCAAGTGAGCAGACATAGTCGCATTATCCTTCATGCGCAGATCCATAAGCTGCTTCAACCAGTACATCTGACTCGCCAGACTTTTCTTATCATAAAGATTCTTGATCTTATTCCATAGATCCCATGCACTCTGTGCTTCCTCAAATACATTATAATGTACCTGTTCAGTGAGAGACAATACAATCGTGGACTTGCATAGCTCATCAAGTTCAAGCCAGTCGTCAATGTCCATAGTTTCAAGCTGCTCCCCACTCAACCGAAGTGGCTTAATCTGAGATTTCTGCACCAAAACCTGCCATATTTGACTCTTCCAGTAAGAGTAGTTGGTACCATCCAACTTTGTAATGTTAAAGATGGCACTATCATGCGAAGATGACGCCATTATGCAGGCTGGAAATGCCCAAACAGCCCAAAACTGCTTGCTGTTTTACTGCAGAAACTGCCCAAAAATGACCAAAATGGGGTCCAAAGGGTGAGCAAAGTGTGCCAAAAGTTGCTGCCCACTTAGTACTAGGTGCGGTACACCAAATCAGGATATTTTAGCATGAAAAGTACACCTCAGTCCACCAATAACTGCTTGCTGTAATAAATTGCAGGTATGCAGTCTAGAGAGCAAACTGTCCCAAAATAGGATCCAATGTCAAGCAAACAATGCTAGGTCCAAAGCCGGCATGAAACGGACATAAGCAAGGCCAATGACAGTGAAAAGAACATGAGCTCAACACCAAGCATGTCAAAATAACATCTGCCAGTGAAAGGCACACCCCTAGACACTCTAGGCAAAGTGTTCCTGTAACTGCCAAAACCTGACACAAATAGGTATCTGCTCAAAGAGAAAGATCCAAATATGAGACTCAGCTCATAAGCATCCTGTGAACCAAGAGTACATCAATGCATATCCATAAAGATCGGAGTATGATCCCAAAGTCTCAATGTGTATGTAGCTGCTCAAGACATAAACTGCTCCAAATACATGTAAGTGCTCCAATAGCATGCAACTGTCAAAGGTCAAGAAAGCATGTAAAATGCTCCCACTGGCACAAAAGGCGTACAAAGCGAGCTCAGAAGCTCAAACAACCCAAGAGAAAGCACCAGTGATAAGTGACCCTGTCAATGCATCAAGCGCATCCGAGAGAGCATGACATACATGAAGCACCGGTCGTATTAACCATGAAGCAATACATAAGCCCAAATAAGCTCTCGGTCAACTCAATGACATCCAAATAGCAACCAAGATCAGTGATCAAGTAAGCCGGGAATGCTCAAATACATCCAAATCCAAGCTCCAAATGTCGGTATGGCATACACGAACCAAATAGCATATGTCACGAACCAAAGCATGTAATGCAAAAGCCTAACTGTCAAGCAGAGACATGAGGCATAGGCGGTCCACGAGCATGCCGAGTCGGTCCAAATGCCAGTGAAGACGGAGCTAATGCGAAGCTCAAAAGCATCCCATAATCTCATACATATGCTCCAAGTCGTCCCCAAATGTCAGAGATATCATGCCAAAGCTCAAAGCATACATCCGGTATCGGTAGGTAAGTGCCAAAGCATGTAAAGTACCTTCAGCCCACTGTTATTCCAGCATGTATTTACTGTTCTAAACAGTAGATTTCAGCCCCAAATTCAAGCCAAAATCATGGTCAAACCAAATGCATACATCCCCAATACATCCGGGTAGGAAGTAGACCGCATACGGGCATCAAACAAGGTAACCGGAGTAGAGTATAAGCATTAAATGCCAATGCCAAGTGTGGCTGCCCTGTTTCCAGCACTGTATAACAGTAAATAATAGTCCCAAATCAGCCAATATTTCAAGCCAAAATCATGGCATAATCATGTGCATACATTCCCAAGGCACTAGGCATCATGTAGACCGCATACGGGCATCAAATAGCACAACCGGAATGGAGTATAAGCAACAAATGCTAATGCCAATAGTGCTGCCCTGTTTTCAGCCTGTTATGACAGTTTATGACAGTCCCAAATCTGAAGAAATCAGCCCCGAAAGATCAAGACCAATACCCAAAGCTTGAATGACATCAAACATGAAGTCTATAGCCCTCTTGATCAAGGTAGAGAGCAAGAAGCAATGGCCAAGTGTGGAGCTGAAGTAGATGAGTGCTCACAGCCTGGAAAAAATGATGCAATCTGCCCTGTTGGTGCTGAACTTGCTGTTGCTCCACATGGGCTGAAAAGGGGGTAATGGGGGGCTCAATGATGGCCCAAGGTAGGCACATACCAAGCCATGAAGGCCCAATGCAAAGGGGAGGGAAGATATGAGCTATGGAGCTCAAGAAGAGTGGCTGCCCTTTGTTCCTGCCCTGTTTCAATCTGAGAATACACTCAAATGCCTGCAAATGCTGAAGCAATACCTCAAGGGCAAGGCCCTAATGAAGCTCAAGAAGGCCAGGATGGAGCTCGGGAAGCCGGGGAGAGTCGGGAGCTCAAGAGGTCGGCTATGGCTGCCGGGATGGAGACCCAATGCGTGAAGCGAGTCGATGCGAAGGTCGGGAAGCACCGAGTCGAGCTCGAGCAAGAGAATGCCAAGCTCTGATACCAGTTGAAAGGTGAGAAGGATCGAAGCTTGCACGCGAGCTATGGCGGGAGAGCAAGAGCAAGAAAGAGAGAGACAAGAAATGGGAACTCCAAAAGTCACAATGTGTGACCGGGCCTTCCTTTATTCAAACTGTCACTAAAAGAATAAAGAATAAAGTGACGTGACGGGCGCCCGCCACCTGCAGTGTGCAGTGGCGGGTACTGTCAGTGTAGTAATACATGGGGCGGCACGGCGGAGGCGCCTTTACCCCCAACAATCATGTTTCATATGATCACAATGAAGAAAAGAACACCAGGCACAACAAATCTTCATGCAGCATCATGTAGATCTCCCACGGTTTTAATAGAATCAACCATATTCTTCAATATCTTCATAAAATCCATCAATAGAACAAAGAAAGCAAAAAAGTACACCATCTTTGAATGAAAATACATCACATAGATTCATCTTCAATATCTTCATAGTCTTCTCTCTCAATCTCTCATATACAATCACTCTGTTTCAGTAGAATTGGCTATCTCTGACTCTCTCTCTATCTCACTCCATCAATAATACATCATATCCTCACTACAATCTCTCAAAATTACTCTCAATAATCACTCTTAGGTCGTGGATACCCCTCCCAAGAGGTATGTCTGATATGAAGGGTCACCAGAGCCACTACAGTGTCTCTTCATAGCTCACTACTGTCACTTCACTCTAGTCTTCTCTTGAGTCTTCAGCAGCTACTTCTTCCACTTCCTTAAGCTCTTTTGCACTTGTATTCACCTCTTTCCAAGGCTAGAAAACTTTCCCAAAGTCACACATACATTCCACAGAACACTTACAGAAGCATACAGAACAGTCTACAGAACAGTACCAGAATAGCTACAGTACAGAACAGAACAGAAACAGAACAGAAGCAGAAGCTCTACAGAAGACCTACAGAAGGTTACAGAAGGTTATCAAAACCACATAACTCATTCTCAAATCATTCCAAACTCTCACAAACCATTCAATAAACTTTCACAATATCTTATTCTTCATCAATCAATACTCCTTCCCTCCTTACAGAAGACAATCAGAACAAAACAGACCAAAATAGAACAAAACAGAAGGTATACAGAACCATTCAGAACCTATCAGAACATCACAGAACCACCAACAAACATCACGAACTTCCAAAACACAATCAATATCATCCAAAACACTCTCAAACCACTTCCAAATCAATCAATCATCCCATAAAATCAACCATTCAGCTCTCAAAAACAACAAAAATCAGCAAAAAAACAAGTCATTTCAACACTCAACATGGGAAGTTAGTGATGTCACTACACCTCAAAGCTAGTCTTGTGTTCTTACTTTCTTGGTTTGGAAAGAAGGATACTTGGTTATTTAGAGCACATTGTTGAGAGACAAGTGCGAGATTGTCGTCAAAGGGAGTTACAACTTCTAAAACAATAGAAGTTTGTCCAAAGTCCCGACTATTGGTGCATTTGACTCAACGTTGTGGTTCCATTGTCAAGACCAAGAATGGTGTAACCACCAAGGTTCTCACACTCCTATATTGTGGTAGAATAGCATATTTGTGCATGCACATGGATGGGATCAATAGGGTATAGATAGTCGGCATTTGTAGCTAGTATTTTGAAACCTATTTGGCTAGGTCAGGAAGCCAAAATTAGAAGGAACTGGTTTTTTGTATTAAGATTCAAGAAATAGGAATTGTTAGGGTAGGAAAAATTAGAAAGCTCAAACTCACAATGCAAAAATCAAATACATGACCATTGTTTCATGAGCAATGACATAAAAAAGTGTAGCAGATAAAAAAAAATTGAGCAACGTAAAATGTTCATGTTTTTGGGTTGTCACACTTTGTGAGAATGCAGCCATGTTTGACTTGAGTATTCATGAACTATATGCTTGAGGTCATGAAGTTTATAGAGCTTAGTTAGAATCTATACCAAGAAAGTATCATTTATACATTTGAGAGCAATAGTAGCAACCTCTCATTTTTATCTTGGACATCAATGTGGCACAAAAAATTTGTGTCTGATCTCTGGTGTTAAAATCTGGAGTATTCAGCCCATCAAATGGAAGCCTTGACATACTAAATCATCAATGGATACTTCCTTCAAAAATGTTATGGCATTGATTTTATGTATTTAGGCATGGTTGTAGAGAGGTTGATTCTCGTATCTTAAAAGTGAGAGTAGGCTGAAAACCGGTCTAAATGTATTCAACCCACAACTGAGGTCCTAGAGTATGTATGGTACACATAAATACTTGAAGATTGCTACCTGAATATGTGGTGGGTTGAGGTATGCTTGGCAATGCATATGCCTACAATTGTGTACACTTTCACATGACCAATAGGGACTGAAAATTTAGTACTTGATTGCTTTAGAGATCTGAAATTATAGGTTGACATCTTTCATTGAATGTATGACAATTCATAATTGACAGCTGAAGCATTGTGATGCTTATTTGGTACTTGCAAAAGCATGGATATTTTCCACATGTATTGGGGATGTGATGTGGATGTTCTTTGGATGTTGTGGGCTGAACATACTTGCTAATGCAGGAGCAAGGCATAGACACTGAGGAAATGAGTGCATTTGAGGACTACTCTTCAATTTAGGAAAGCCAGGATTTTGAGTCAAACTCCTAAACTATGACATTGATGACTACACCATCGAGCAAATCTATCCAAATCCAAATTTCTCTCCACTTGAGTGGCCTCTCGTTGATGCTGGGATTATGAAAGTGACTCAAAATTGGAATGTCTTGATTATCTCAAGGTTCTTGACTACAAATAAATGGATCATCAAAACAATGATCTATATCCAAACACTAACATACTCTTAATAGAGAAAAACCAAGACAAAGTCCAAGAGGATATCATGGAAAGTTCTGACTCCCATACAGATGGAGATAGTGATTCTAACCCAAAAATAGCATGACCATCCCAATTTGTGAAAATTAAAACTAGACTCCCTATCAATCTGAGGAGAAAATACTTGAAAGATGACACATGCAACAGAGAGGCTCAATCTCAAAGTCAAAAGAAACTACATGACTTACCTCCATGCTTCACAAAGTTCAAGAAGAGTGGTCCAATAGTCCTATTACTCCTATTACTTAGGAAAAAACATAAAAACACATCATATGAGATCATTAAGGGACTTACAAAGGTCAAAGAGGTAAATATCACAAAGCATGGGAAATATCATAAGCCTATATACATCATTGATGACCTTAATGAAGAGGATGAAGCATAGCTTGTGGACTTGCTAAAGGAATATCGAGATGTCTTTAGTAGGAACTACTCGGACCTTAAGAATATAACCCCACAAGTCCTAATACACACAATTATGCTCAAGCATAATGCTAAACCCGTGAAGTAGAGATCCTATCCCATGAATCCTTGGTATGCTCACCATGTCAAGAGATTGAAAAGTTAGAAAACAAGAACAAAAAATTTGAGTTTGCATCAATGACCAAAAACTAAATAATGCTACAAAGAGAGACCATTATCCTCTGCCTATAACAAATACCAATCCATTTACCATGTGGGATTGGCAATGGCTATAGTAAGCCACTAGGCAAGATTATTCTAGCATAATAAGCCACTAGGCAAGTGATTAAGGGAATTCTCAATCACTTCTGCCAATTGATATTCCTTCTCAATGATTAAGGGAATAGTTTGCACTTGTCATGGAGATAGTTTAGAGTGATTTTGGAATAGGTTAATGGCATTTATTTACTAATGTAATACATAGTAAAAATAGAGTTGAAGTACTCAATTTAGACCCATAGAGGATTTGATGCATCTTTATCCATGTATGCCAACTGATAACTTTTATAATCAAAGTTCATGTATTTGCATTGAGATTTGATGATTTTGCCTATTTTATAGGTTCATCAATTTTGAGCAATCAATTTTGAGTTGATCAATTGTCCCAACAACAAGGGTTGAATTGATCAATTTTGGGCAATCAATTTTGAGTTGATCAATTGTCCCAACAACAAGGGTTGAATTGATTGGGAACTATTGTACTTGGCACTGATACAAAGTGTAATAGGCCATAGGAACCCAGACAAGACGTTTTTCCCCCTCCTAGTTGCTTCTCACTGTGGGGAGAAAAGTAAGAAGGAGAGGATGAGGGTGAGGAAAGAAAAAGAAGGATTGGGAGAGAGAAGGGAAGAGGGAGAGAGAAGGAGGAGGTGAAAAGAAGGAGTAAGAGAAGGGAGGAGAGAGAGAGAAGGAGGAGGTGAAAAGAAGGAGTAAGAGAAGGGAGGAGAGAGAGAGAAGGAGAAGGAGAGGATAAGAAGAAGAGGGTGGGAGAAGAGAAAGAAGTGAGAGAGAGAAGAGGAGGAAGAGGGAGAGAGAAGGAGAAGGTGAGAAGGAGTGGGAGAAAGAAGAGAGGAAAGAAGGAGGAGGTGGAAGAGCAAGGAGGGAGGGAGAGAAGAGAAGGAGAAGGAGTAAAGAAGTAGGAGTGAAGGAGAAGGAGTGAAGAGAGAGTAGAAGGAGGAGAGGATAAGAAGTAGAAGGAGGGAAGAAAAAGGAGGGAGAGAAGAGGAAAGAAGAAGTGGGTAGAGAAGAAGAAGGAGGTAGAAGAGCAAGAAGGAGGGAGAGAGGGAAGAGAAGGAGAAGGAGTGAAGGAGAAGGAGGGAGGAAAAGAAGGGAGAGGAAGAGGGAAGTAGAGGGAGAATAGTAGAAGAAGAGAAGGAGTAGGAGAGAGGAAGAGAAAGAAGAGGGAGAGAAGGAGGAGAGGAGAAGAAGAAGGGAAAGGAGAGAGGTAGAGGAGGAAGAAGAAGAAGAAGAGGTAGAGGAAGAGAGGTGAGAAGTGGTAGAGGAAGGAAAAGAGGAAGGAGCAGAAGGAGAAGTGGGAGAAGGACAAGAAGGGAGGTAGAGGAAGAAGAGAGAGAAAGGGGGTAACCGCTATGAGTCACCCAAACCACTCTCCTGGCAATGAACCACATCCGGTGGTCTTCCCAACCGATCAATTCCTAACTGAAACCGAACTGCCCAATCTCTGCGAGGCAAATGGCTCCCAAGAAGAAAGTCTAGGAAGCATAGGTGCCCAAGCCACCGATAATGTTAGAGGGACGAGCGGAATGACCAACATAGCACACACGAATCAAGCCCATGTTCCAAGCATTAAAAAATTTAATCTAGGACTTAGTTCTCATGGAAGGATTAATGTCATGCATAAGGTTTTGTTTATACTAAAAACTAAGTTGCATGCAACGATAGGGTTGAATTCGCATAAGTTTTTACTCACAAAAATGATAGGGTTATCACCTTATTTCACATAAAATGATAGCTTTTTAACCAGTTCAGTGCATGAATAGTCATTTAGAATTCACGTATCGCAATCATGGTTAAAAGAAACACATGAAATGTTAATTTTTGTTCATAAGATACACTTGCATTGTTAGAAAATTTAACCCTAGACTTCCATAGACGCAAGTCACATGTGATCCGGTGCATTAGAGATAAGTACTCATTACCAAGAATAAAGAGAGATAAAAGCTGTTTAGGGGACAACTATACTAAATGCACAACGTGCATTATGGTTGGGAAATCCTGCATAGAATCGCACTAAGAGAATTGGAAGGATCGCATGCATCTAAACCGCATCTCGAAAGTGTAAATGAGAAATCATGTGTTGCCATGTGTGTTAACTGAGCTTGCCTGGAATTAGAGATTAAAAGACCATAGGTTGGGTTGCGAATAAGGCATGTCCATTGCCTTGACTGACTAGCTAATGCTTGAGTTAGGGACTAAGAAATCTTAAGGAAAAAACCCAAGGAAAAGGGGCAAGTATAAGCCAACTTACCAAGACCATTTGATCTTGCTGAAATTATTGGAATCTTGCCAAGTCATAGAAAGACCCAAGATCGGGTGCTGGGAGCATCCAGGGAAAAAAAGAGAGTCACACCTTAGCAGTCGGTTGCTCAAGCGACTTCCGAAATGTTCGTGCTTGTACTTAGGTGCATTATTTGATCTCTTTGCTCAAGGAACTAATTCAAGGAAAACCACTTAATGCTTCAGGTTGAAAGCCTGGAGGGAGAGGCAAGAATAGTTACCTCTGACTATCTGCCTGGCCCTATGCAAGGGGGCTGTTAGCCGTGCCGGGTATATGGACCTAACCGGCTGCAAGAGGTCTCTCCGTGGGTACTGCTTGGAGCAGGAGGACACTTGGGTGCTAGGGGAGACTCTAGCTAAAAATCCCTTGCCTCCGGATCCCGTACAAGAGGCCGATGTGACTCGAGATGGGATCTCGAGGCTGGGGTACTAGTCTACGGGCGGAACTTCGAACAGCGATCCTATAGATTGCTGGGATGGCCTTCCGACATGATGTTGGATGTAATCCGATAGATAAAGAATAGCTGTTTGAGAAAAAGGAACTTACTTGGCATTGCTTTTGTGTCAGTGCCTAAGTTAAGTGAAGGAACCCGTGACTAATTTGTTTAATTAAGGAAGCTGATTTTGCATGTCAAAATGTAATGTATTAGGTAATTAGATAACTAAAGCAAAATTGAGGAAAGTGCGGTGGACATGACTTAGGTCCGTCCTACGGAAGGGTGGTCTCGGTTAGCTAGGAACTTTTCTAAAATAATGAAGTGATAAGACAATGAGAACCTGGAGACTTGCCGGTAGGAAAGGAACCCTAACCTCAGGTCAATCCCAAGTGGAACGGCTCGACACTTCTGCTCGGGGCAAACTCGGGAAGACCTAGATTGCAAACCCTGTGTCATTCCTTGGGAGTGCCAGGCGGAGCGTTCTAGACCCTCCTCCCAATGGGCTGCTAAGACGTGTCCCACAAGTGGACAAACGGGCATGTTACAGTTGGTATCAGAGCAAACCAACAGAATCTAATACTTACAAAAGAACTTAATGGAGGAAAGTAAAGGGATTAAGGGGTCAGCCAGGGGAAGGTGAGGGGAATAGAGCAATGTTGCTGTTGAGAACATTTTCTTACTCACTTATGGATGCTGGGCTACAGAGTCATGAAGCATGGAACAAATTCTTGGTGTTCCAAATTATGTTTATGACTGCAATGCGTGCTTCCGATTATCAACGGAGGCTAGACATGATGAATATCAACGGGGCATTATGAGAAGAACGGGTATCATACCTCTAGCTTCCTATGACTTATCGATTCCTGAAAATCCATGACCCCTCTCCATATTATTACTCAATCCCTGTAGGCGAATGTAACACAATCCTATTCCAATACACTGAATGTTTTTGGAATGCCCTACTGCAACTACGAATGCTCAAAGATGTACGTGAAGCGACTCACAAACGCAAGTTTATGTTCGGTTTACTTGGAAATTTCTATGCTGAAGTCAATATGTTCAAGCCAACAACCCTTGAAGATGCAATTTCCTTGGCTCATGACACTGAAGACAAGATTCGCGGAAGAGACAAGCGTCCACAACAATTTCAAGCTAATGGTAACTATGGTTCCAAGCAATTCAATTCAAATTTTAGAAGATTCAATCAAAGTCATTTTCTTTCATCTTCATTTCGTAAGTTTTGGACACGACCACCTGCTTTGCCACCATCTAATACCAATCAAAACCCTAAGCCATCCTCACAGCCAAATCCCAATATTCCTAGACTTCCTGCAATTGCCAACAATGTATCTAAAGCCAAACCCATAGTTTGTTACAAATGCCATCAACCTAGACATCTAGCAGCCAATTGTCAATTAAAAAAGCCACCTGTCCATATCAACTATCTTGGAGCAATGGAAGATGAAGAACGTGAGAAAATGCCTGACTTTATGGAAGATGATGACGACATTGGTACTACTTCAGATACTTTGCCAGGTATGCGAACTCCACATTCTTTGTTGACAATGAAATGTTTAGTGCATGGTAAAGAAAAGATTATTTTGCATGATGATGGTAGCACACATGATTTTATTTCTGCAAAGTTAGTGAAAGAATTGAAATTATAAACTGTTTCTACACATTATCGTATTAAAGCAGCATTCCTAGGCACAAGATATAATGGAGCACAAGAGGTGTATAACTTAGAAATTAAAATTGGTGAATACACGGAACGAAGAAATTTCCTAGTTGTACCTTTGCAGTCTAGTGATATTATCCTAGGTATGCCTTGGCGTCATCAGTATAATCCTGACATAGATTATTCCACGCATTTAATTAAAATTTATTTTCAAGGAAAACAAATCACATTATGGTATGCATGCATCTAATAATTTTCCACTGCTTACTCATACTCAAGCTAAACGCGCATTACGTAAAAGTAGAAAATCTTATTTAATTTGGGTGAATGAACTTCAAGCTAAAGAAAAACATATGCATCCTAGGCATACACAATTTCTTGCTCAATTTAAAGATTGTTTTGCTGATGATTTACCACATGGACTACCACCTTCACAACCTGAAGATCACAAAATATATTTAATTCCTGGTACACAACCACCATGTAAAGCACCATATAGGCATAATCAAATTGAACAGAAGGAAATTCAAAATCAAGTAGAGGAATTGCTTAACAGAGGATTAATTAGACCTAGTCGTTCTCCATTTGGCGCACTTGTTTTATTGGTAAAGAAGAAGAATAATACTTATCGCATGTGCATTGATTATCGCGCGCTAAATAAAATTACTGTTAAGAATAGATTCCTAGGATAGATGACCTTATGGATAAACTACAAGGTTCTGCCATATTCAGTAAGATAGATCTTAAATCTGGTTATCATTAAGTGAGATTGGATAAATCTGATATATTCAAAACTGCATTTAGAACACAATTTGGACACAATGAATTTTTAGTGATGCCTTTTGGTCTAACTAATGCACCTACTACATTTAGCCGAATGATGAATCGCATATTTCTGAAATATCAGCATTGTGTTATAGTATTCTTCGATGATATATTGGTATTCAGTAAAAATGAGAATGAGCATTATGAACATCTGTCTTTAGTTTTCAAGTTGTTAAAAGACAATCAATTGTATGCTAATCCAGAAAAGAGTGAATTCTTTCAAACAGAAATTGAATATCTAGGTCATATTGTTTCATCAGAAGGTATTAAGGTTGACCCTAAAAAGATAGAAGCAATTTTAAATTGGCCCACACCCAAAAATGTGCATGAGTTACGTTCTTTTCTAGGTCTTGCTAGTTTTTACAAAAAGTTTGTGTGAAATTTTTCATTACTTGCCTTGCCTTTGACTAAACTTTTAAAGAAGGGTATTGTTTATAACTGGACTGATAATCAACAAATTTTTTTTGATTTATTGAAACATGCATTAACCCATGCCCTTGTATTACAACTACCTGATTTTAATAGACCATTCTTTTTAGTAGTTATTGATGCTAGTGGATCTGGAATAGGAGCCGTACTTATGCAAGATAATCATCCCATAGCCTATTCTAGATGTAAACTGAAACCATCTGAAGTTAAATATTCTAGTTATGATAAAGAATTTCTAGCCGTAGTACAAGCCTTACGTCAATGGAAACATTACTTAATGGGTTCTGAATTTATGATTAAAACTGACCAACAAAGCATTAGACATCTCCTTAGTCAACCCTAAATATCTGACCGACATATAAAATGGGCAGCTTTCATCCCCTTATACAATATCAACCAGGAAAAGAGAATGTTGTAGCCGACGCTTTGAGTAGAAGACCGACAATTCATAATATTTCTGTGATATCATTTGATTCCCTTATCCCTATGAAAGATACATATCATCAGGATATTACTTTTCAAGCTGATTGGAATAAATTACTTGCAAATAATTGGATTCCTATTGATTCACTGTCTTACAATAATGGATTCATGTTTTATGAAAAAATATTATGTGTTGCAGTTCCATTTAGATTATTTGTTTTGAATGAGATTCATTGTCCTCCATATTAAGGTCATAGAGGTATTATATCTACTTTGCGTACATTGATTGAAGATTTTTATTGGCCACATATGGACACTGATGTATCTAACTTTGTTTCTAAATGTTTAGTTTGTCAAAGAGTTAAAAGACACCATGGTAAACAGTATGGTTTACTGATGCCATTATCTATTCCATCACGACTATGGGAACCGATTTCTATGGATTTTATTACTGGTTTACCTAACACTAAAGCTAACCATGATATGATTTGGATTGTTGTAGACAGGTTTAGCAAACAAGCATATTTCATTCCATGCAAGAAAACTCTAACTGCATCTCAAGCAGCTCAATTGTTTTTGAAAACTGTTTTCGCCAATCATGGTTTACCAAAAGTTATTATTTCTGATTGTGATTCTAGATTCTGTAATAATTTTTGGATTACTTTGTTTGCTAACTTACGAACAAAGATTGATTTTTCATCTGCATTTCATCCTGAAACAAATGGACAAACGGAAGCTACTAACAATACTATTTTAGATCTTTTACGTGCTTACACTATTTCAAAACCACACACATGGGATACACATCTACATTTACTTCAGTTTGCATATAATAATACACCACACACAGCTACAAAGAAAGCACCATTTGAAGTTATTCATGGATATAGATTGCCTACACCTATTGCATCATTATCAAATAAAATTCAAACTGCTGATGATATTGCTAACATGCACGCTACTATTTTTGATGAAGTTAAAGACATGATTGCCAAAGGCCAGCAATCATATACAAAACAAGCAAATAAGAAAAGACAGGCCATGAATTTTAAAGTTGATGACTATGTTTGGTTACGTATAGAAAAACGTAGATTACAAAGTGTAGATAAACACCCAGTTGTGAAATTAGCACCTAGATTCTATGGACCATTCAAGATCATACACAAAATCAATGACAATGCATTTAAACTAGAACTACCACCACATTGGAAAATCCACAACACCTTTCACATTAGTTTACTATGACCCTTTAGAGGCCAATTACCTGTACACCATGTCTATGAAAACCCACCTTTGCTAGATGACGAGATTGAAATCCTTGAGCTTGAAGCTATTATAGATACTGACTTTATGACCACTAGAACTGGCCATAGATATTCTAGATATTTGGTCAAGTTTAGAAACCATCCTGTTGAAGAGGCCCAATGGATGCACGCTAGAGACTTAAATGCTTTCCCCACTCTGTTAGATCCACATTGAGCTAATAGCAATTGAGGACAATTGCTATCCCACCTCGGAGGTATGATGCCAAGAGGCATATTACATGGTGGATTCTGTGCCACGGTGGATTTCGTGAGGTTTTACGGTGGATTCCATAAACTTTTATTACCGAGACTCATACACAAAGTGGATTCTTTGTGCGAGAAGTCGATGGGGACGCCTATCCTTTTCGTCCGTTTTGTTAATTTAGTGTGTACATGGGTGATTCCATAGCAGGTGATTCTGCAAAATATATATTTAAATTAATAAACGTTTATGAGTTTAGAGTGCGCACTCGTGATAAATTAAGGTTAGGATTGATTTCTAACCAATTAATTTATTTATGTAGCTGAAGAAAAAACGTTGTGGCAGGATGGCGTTTGGCAAGCAGCTCATACAACATAGGGCCTACTTGATTTGTATGAGGGGGGTGAATTTGGGTGGTTATGCAACTGCGGTTGTGCCAGTGGTGGGCTCCTGGTAGGCTGGGCAGGGAAGATGTCAGCTGGGACCCAAAAGGTATAGTCCTTGACCGCCTCAATCTCAAGAATGCCTCGAAACAATTCATCAAACTCCTTCTTGAATCGAGCTTGCTTCTCCTCCTTTGAGCATCTAGTGCCCGCGCTTCTGGGGAGGGCCTGCACGGCCGGGGTTGCCACTCTTCGGTTCCTGACCTGAGAAGTTTTTTGCCTACGTCCGGGATGGTGTTGCTTGGGGCCTCGTTTCTTTGCATACCTCTTAAGGGTAGGCACATAGCGTTTTGGCGGAGAAGCTTGTGTTGCATGCTCCCTCTGACGGCGGATAGCGTCCTTGCAAGTCAACTGCACTGGGTGCTCCATGATGGCTACTGTAGAGGAACCTGCAAAATGTGAACCAAGGCTAGGCTTTGAGGCAGGGTAGAATTATTTGTATGGAAGGGATTAAACAGTGCATTATCAAGCGCATATGAGGAGAAGTGTGGTGAGATGAGTCATGTAGTGCTTGTTGTAGAGGGACAACCCCCGTGATGATGTTCATCCTGCCGAAACTGCAGGGTGTATTCTAGCCATTACCAGATCTTGGCTTATGCTAAGTTGCATGGATAAATTTTCATGGAGTGGAGTAGGGCTCGTCCTTGGAAAGATAGACCGAAAAGGGAATAGGTGTATAGAAGGGGATGGTGCCCCATCTACATCCTCAGAGGTGTTGGTCAGGGCTTCCTATGGCGGTAATGGGGGTTGCATACCCTCGACCTGGAGGCGAAAATGGTCACATGAATTCTAGACGTGTGGTGAGAGGAGGATCTGAGGAGCACAGCCTGTCAAACACGACTCTTCTCCCTGCACTTGACTATCATTGCTTGTGTGTGTTGATATTATCTATACAAGGTCATAAAACTCATTATTTATTTATGTATATATTTACGAATTCATGTCACTTCATGAGGATAAAAACCAATTGTAGAACTCAGGATTGTACTGGAGTGTGGCACATGCATCCAGTACTCGTGGCAACTTACTCAATAATGATATATATTTTGCAACATCGAGTAGCATGGTACCTTGTCCGCATCTACTGGCAACATGTAACTCCTCCTCAGTGATGAGAACCTTATCAGCTAGAGAGTCCTCTCGACTAGTTCCAGCTAAGTTCGTACCCCGAATGGTAGTCAATACTTGAAAGGAAGTCAGCACCACATAGGTTGGGTCTCTTTGAGAACGCCATTTAGCCAATCGCTCCTCTGAGACTGTCATAATTTGGGCCCCTAGTTCGGCCATTGCAACGTGGTTTTCAAACCAAGGTTTTTCAAATCGACTTTGACCCTCTGATTGTTGCTTTAGTTGCTCTATCTCTAAGATATTTGGTTGGCAGAGAACATCATTGAATGTTACAGTTAAGTGTGGTTCATCAGCTTTGTCGTCAGAGGTGAGTCACATGCGTTCATGCAGGAGCCTGTCATAGTGCTTGTCAAGATGTTCTTGCTCTTCCCAGGATAGGGGAAATGGCAAGTATTCTTCAAGCTACTCCCTAGGGAATGCACCCATGTCTGCAAGGATGTAGACACATGTGAACAATTTGATCTTATCATCCAACTCAGTTAAGCATTCTGCAAAATTTCTATGTTCAATGAGAGCTTGCTCAGTTGCTATCTCATGCAAGGTTCTAGGAGCTTCCCTAGGCTTTAGCATAGCTGGGGGCTCAGGCCTAGATGAGCAAGATTGGTCAATGCTAGGATTGCTTATGTTCTCAGGGTTTCCATGTTTCTCCTAAGGCCTTGCTACTATTGTGTCATGGTTCTCCTCGGATGTGACTGGTATAGTCTTGTCACCTTGTTGTGACAGTGTTGTATCCACTCTTGATTGGTCAATGCGAGTTCTATCGTCAGTGGATTGAGTGTTGCAAGCAACCATTGATGGTAATGGTTTCTTTTATTTTTCAGAGCCCATGGATGTGTCTGAGGTTTCACCGTTGTTAGGAGATATGGCAGTGGGTTCATTTGTGGGTGGACTCAATGCTTTATTCCTTAGCTCTTCGACACTCTTGATCTCAATCTTCTTGAGGTCTACAACCGCTTGTGATTGCCGTTATTGTTTTTGTTGTTTTTTCTTCTCTTTCTTAGGAAATCAAGGTGTATCCCTGGAAGAATCGAGACCTTGAACTAGGTTAGTCATTGATGTGCTTGGTCGGGCCTCAGCATTCTCTTTCTCTAGTGTGTCCTCATGGGACATAGCAGCGGCCTGTTGAACAGCCCTGTTAAGTTGTGAGGGTACAATTGCCTCTCTTTTTGGAGAGTCTAACTCTTTAGCTAATTCCCCTCTTTTTAGCTCCTCAAGCCTAGGATTTAGGTGCTTTAGAAGTGGTGGAGCTGTCAAGGATGTTGATTGTGACACCTCCTCCAAAGGTGAATGGCTAAGGACACATTCCGTAAGGGGCATTGTCACAGCCAAGGGCTGACTGCTGTGATCCCTGATTGGAAGTAGTAGCAGCTAGTTTAGTGGACTGGATACTCTTGGTGGATTGCGGTGTTAAGTCCTTAGGCTGATTGGAAGTGATCGTGTCTTTTTTTTCCCTTTGATCATTCACTTTTGTAGATCGAGCATCAGTTGATCTAGTCACATTAGGTTGCATAGGCATATCCTTCAGCCGAGAGCTACGAGTGGTGTCATGTCCCACCTCTTGGACATCTGGAAGCTTAGATGGAGATAGAGGTTGGGATTGAGCAGCTGCACTATACGGCTACTGTTGTGCTTCCTATATCTATTTAGGGAAAGAGGGTGTAGGAGATTGGGGACTCTTAGGTGGACTTGGCACTGACTGAAAGATTTGCTCGTGGCTGTTAGGCAATTGTGCCATTTTCTTTGTTGAGAAATTAGCCTTCTTATGAGTAGTGTTGTGCCTGTGGTGCTCATGATCCTCTTGGGAAGTCAAAAGCTCCTTGAGCACTAGTGGTCTTTGTGCATGCTGACATTTGCTTATTAAGCATCCTAGGCTCTTCCTTTCTAATACTCATGTTTGATTTCTTGCCCCGAGACCTGGACTTTCTCTTAGATTTCCTCCTGTGCTAATTTGCTTTTGATGCAATCTAGCCTTCAGCTGCCTGATAGAGGTGGTTTAGGAGGGGGTTTTGGTACACAAATCCGTCGGTTACCTGTTTAATACCCTTGAGCACGTAGCAATGCTTTGGATATCCATCACGATGTTGTGCTAGCTCTCCATCGGTGCCTTCATCTATAAGGCTTGGGCTTCTTTCGTGGTCTTCTACGATATTTGTAAGTCCAAAGCCTACCCTTGGCATTGTCTCTTGACCTTCTTGTTTCAAACCTGCCCTCACTCACTAGATCTCTTTGCTCAACAAGTCCTTGCTCTCATTACTGGATCTTTCAACAAGTTCTTGCTCTCATTACTAGGCTTGCCTGTTATGTCAGCAGCTTCCTTGCCTTTCCCTCGAGGTTCGATGAGGTCACCCTTGCTAAAGGTTGTGACTACATCACACTCGGTAGTGTCAAGTGTATCCTCTGTGCTACATAATCAGCCTCACACTTTGTCACCCTTTTGAAGGGTCTTCCTAGGAGGGTTTCTTTTCCACAATTAGTACCATTTGGAGGAACATGGAAGAGGATAGGCAAGCTTTCTGTTTCAATAGTTATAAGGATTTTACACTTCCCTAAAAGTGCTTGTGAGTGTCCCCCATAAGGACTAAGAGTTGCATTAGTGGTGTGAGTGTTAGTTGGCCTAGTAGGGTCCATGCATCATAGGCCAAGATATTAAAATCACCTCCTTCATTGATGAGAGCATTGACATCATACTCTCTTTTTGCGGTGAGTTGGACCCTAAGATAAGCAGGCGGCACTATGTCATCGTATTCCGGGTCTTGGCTTGTAAATTTTAGCCTTCTGATGCATACCTTTGAGTCCCCAACTACACGACTAGATGTGGATTCTCCATTGATGTCTGGATCATCTGTGCAGTGCTATTCAAGGTGTATCTATTGTCAGGAATGCCATATCTAGTCATCCTTGCAGTTGTGGCTTGATGTTGTTGCTTTTCGCTTTGACTAGATGCAGTCCGAATGCAACACATACGTGTTTTTGTGGTGTGGCCTTTTTGCCCTTATTGGCTAGATTGGCCCATTGAGGTTCTAGGGTCTCTGTTTCAAGCATGGAATTTTGGTTGTTGTTTTACAAGTGAGAATCTATGCTTGTGCAGAGCCCTTACTACACTAGGATCTAAGTTGGAGGACCTGTTGCTGCGTGCTTTTTCTCTCCAACCTACTTGGGGGAGGTGCGGAGGGGGCAAACCCCCTCTGCAGGTGTAACGTGTCCGCAAGAATCTTCTAGGACACGCCTTGGCAGTCCATCGGAAAGGCTGTCTAGAGAACTCCGCCCGGCACTCCCATGGAATGTTACGGGTTTTGCAATCTAGGTCTTTCCGCGTCTGCCACGTAGCGGAAGTGTCCTGGCTGTTTCCCACTTAGGATCGACCGGAATTAAGGTTTTCCTGTTTGGTCATTAGCTAGCAGCATCTAGCGTCAGACCCGAGCGAACTACTTTACGCAGAAACGCCAGGTCCGAAGCGGATTCACGCTGCACTTGGTTCAAGGAGAATGGGAAACGAGAGGGATGCAATGCTCAACCTCTCTGCCATAAGGCATAGTCCCATTCCGTTCCCCTAAAACAGCATGAATCGAGTAACAGGTAAATCTAAGTCGTCGTTCTCGTTATTTGCTTTGGCGATGATGATCATTCCTCTGTT
The DNA here is from genome assembly GCF_053477565.2 of Lygodium microphyllum. NCBI lineage: Eukaryota > Viridiplantae > Streptophyta > Polypodiopsida > Schizaeales > Lygodiaceae > Lygodium > Lygodium microphyllum. Next base: position 55,584,036 of record NC_141135.1, on the reverse strand, counting down.
CGTTGAAGATTTTTGAGAAAAGTTCCCGGCTAACCGGGACCACCCATCCATAGGACGGACCCATGGTCCATCCTCCGCACTTTCCTCAGTTTGTTTTAGTTATGTAATTACCTACCACATTAATTTGACATATAACAAACAGCTTCCTTGATTAGCCTTGTTAAGCACTGGTTCCTTCACATAATCTTATCACAGGACATAAAGAAAACAATGTCAAACAACTTCTTTATTATCATTTTATCATTTTATCTTTGAAATACAAGGAGTTCCGCCCGTAGGCTTGTTCATAATCCGCCCGAAGGCTATCCAGTAATCCACCAGGGATCACTAATCCAAGCTTCTGCCCGTAGACTAGTATGCGGGCCTCGAGATCCAATCCCGAGTCACGTTAGCCTCTTGTGCAGGGCCCGAAAGGCGAGGGATTTACATCCAGAGCCCCCTCTGGCACCCAAGCGTCCTCCTGGTCCAAGTAGAACTCAATGGAGAGACCTCTCACGGCGGGTTCGGTCCACGTCCCCAGCGCGGTTAACAACCCCCTTGGTTAGGGTCAGGCAGGCAGTCGGGGGTAACTGAAGCTGCCTCTCCCTTCAGGCCTTCAACCTGAAGTATTTAGATATCGTTTCATCCTTTAGTTCATTGAGCAAACAATGCAAACAGTGCTTTCTAAACTGTTACAAGCACAATCAATTCCAGTGGTCGTTTTAGCTGGCAAACTGTTAAGGAGTGACTCCTTTTCTCCGAATGCGACCCGCATTCGATCCGGAATCAATTGCAACTTGGCAAGATTCCTATCGTCCTTGGGCTAGGGTCATACCCTGTCAATACTTTAGGTTTGGTTTATGGTAAATTCCGGCGACCATGTCGCTTTAGTTTATTGATTAATCATTTTCGTCCAAGCAAATGCCTAGCTTCCCTTAACTTGACAAAGTTTCCCTAATGAGGATAGAGTAAAAGGACGACTACCCTTTTCCCCTTGCGAGTTTAAACTGGTGCAAGAACCTGCCAACCTTAATCCACGGAATAGCAAAACTTCTTATGATCAAACCGCAAAGCTAAGTGACATTGCAATTTATTGCACAAGTGTCGCCTCCATTCTAAGAGTTCATTTCCCCTAATGAATGGCGTATTCAGGTCACAGAATTAACTTCAGACGAGAAGGAGGGTTTAGGGTGTCTTTTTACCCACCCATCCTTAATTTCACTAAATCGACAGCGTTTAGTCCAACTCAAATCGAGTTTCATCATCTTGAATGCTTGGTCCTTAAGGTAGGAATCCTAGATTATTGATTACATGAGCATCCAATTAGCTCAACATTTTGGGAATGTGGTTAGGACTATTGGCTTGAAGGTTTCGACTTAGCGACATTTGGAAAACTTGGCCGAACCCTTAACCTAGTTAGTGTTCGGGGTGTCTATCGTACCATATGATTCCTTTGTGGCTAGGTGATTTGGGTAATTCATTATGCTTGTCTCGCGACAAGGATGAATCCTACCTAGAGACAATAAACTAGATCTAAAAGAGGAAAAATAGTTGCAACTACCACAATACATGTAAACATGTGATTCATCGCCTCTACACATCACATGGTTCACAATGACTCTATCTTCCCTTGTATCGTAAAAAATGCATGATAATCTGGGTACTAACTTTCCTAGGACCTACTAGGACTTACATCAAATAATCATGCCTACAACCTTGTTGTCTACACTTTAGAATCTCGTGCTTTGATAAACCATGCGACCTTTCCTAAATACGGCTCCTGATGAATGAAATTTCTGCATGATGACTATGCAACACGCAACTTTCCCCTAGCTACAATGTAGTTAATGAAGTTCATACCAACTAAAACTAGTGTTAACTTATTCCATGTTACATGCTACTTGCAAGTCCATAAGATCATTATCGTACTCTTCTATTTCTTTTCGGGTAATATCTTATGGGTGTTAACTTTTCCTCACGAATCATTACAAGGAAGATGTTGCCTAAAATGCGGCACACGCTTATTCCTACCATGTCTAGTAACCAAATGCACTTATCAACTTCATTTCTTTGCCTAAGTAATATATGTTTAGACTCATTACTATGATAATGTTCCAAAATAGCAACATGCAGCTAGTCTTCTAAGGCGGACAACTCTCGAAATGCAACCGTTTCAATTTCATGACATGCATCAACCTTATCTAATGTTTAAAGAGATAATTTATCAAATGTATTTTTAACACTGCCACATGCATTAAAAATAAGCGTAAAATGCGTTCTTCCTTATGGAATTAAGCGTGCCTAAACATTTCTTTATGCGAGAATAAACTCGAAAAAACCTGGACTTGTGGGCTCGGGGAGATATCCACTTGTATGCTCGGGGAAGAGACCTCCACATGTGCGCCTTGTGACTTTGGCTTTGGATCCATCGTAGATGTAGAGGATTTGGGCTCCGGGGTTTATCCTTACCCTTTATGGCTCTCTAAATTTCCTCCGAGTCTTGGCAAGTAGTCTCAAAATATGTTTACTTCTCCCTTATGTAGGAATACCCCTTTATAGGGTATGGATTTTAAGATCCCGGAAAGCTCGTGGAAACGGGGCTTATGGGACCTAGTGGGAAGGGGGGCTTAAGAAAGCCCCCTTAGAAGCTTCTTAAAGAAGCTTCTAGTTGACTGCAGCAACGTCGAGGGGGGGTCGTGATCCAGGTGGGCGGCGGACTGTGGCGGTCTGGCGAGCCGTGGCGGCGGCTATGGCGGACTGCAGCTGCAGCGCGGCGGCTTCCTCTAGCACGGCGACGGCGACCCCTCCAGCACGGCGACGGCGACCTCCTCCAGCACCTCCAGCACCTCCAGCACGTCCAGCCCGTCCAGCACGTCCAGCACCCTCTAGCTAGGGGGTGTTTATATAGGCATGGGGGGGGAGAAGGCCTCCACCACGTGGCCCCCCTTGCATGGGTTCCCCCCCTCCCATGCAGGCCACGACTTCCATATCCCCATCCTCCCCACACTCCCTCTTCTCCAGCCATGCATCGGCTGGAGGAAAAGGGTTAAAAATAAAAAAAATTGCCTTGAATTATTCAAATTGCCCCTCCCAAGAGGGTGTTTTTGTGAGACTTACGGTTTTGAATTCCCGGTTTTGATTTACCAATGCGGAGGACCCCATTTCACGCGTGCGGGTCACACATTACACTGCCAATAATTTCAATGCAAGAGATAACCTTTGCACAAGGTTTACGTCGTGTGCGGGACGTCAATATTCACGGGTGGGAATATTACATTCTCTCCCCCTTAGAAGAATCGAGATGTCCTCATCTCGTGATAAACTGGGGATATTGAGGATTGAGAGAGTTTTCATCCATCCAGGTAGCATCCTCTTCGGGATAATCTTTCCACTGGACGAGGCATTCTTTCAAGGTTCTAGATCTCAATTGTCTCTCCCTGACATCTAAAATCTTTTCCGGTCTTAGTTCAAGGACTCCTTGACTAGGCATTACAACTTGTTGGTCATCAAGTACATGATTTGGGTTGGGTACATATTTTTTTAAGAGACTAATATGGAATACATTGTGAACTTTTAGGTTATCTGGAAGTTGCAATTTATAAGCATTGGGTCCCAGGCATTTGAGGATTTTATACGGACCACAATACCTTGGACTTAGCTTCTTGCATTCACCTAGAGATAAAGAGCTCCTCTTGGGGCGTACACGAATGAAAACCATGTCTCCTTCTCCGAAGATCCTCTCTTGGCGTTTCAAATCCGCATATGCCTTTTGTCTATCTTTGGCTGCTTGTATGTCTTGTCTTATTGACTTTATTTGGTCATCCATGTCCTCCAACATTTGTCTTGAAGCTTCCACCCTTAGGGTAGGATCAGAAAAGTTTAGGGGACTTCGACAATCATGACCATACAATGCCTGGAAAGGCGTCATTTGAATGCTCTGCTGGTAAGAAGCATTGTAAGCAAATTCTACTAATGGCAAGTATTGAATCCACCTCTTCGGCTCCCGACAGCAGTAAGCCCTAAGCATATTCTCAATGATTTGATTTACTCGTTCTGTTTGTCCATCTGTTTGGGGATGGTAGGCGGTGGTAAAATAGAGTTGAGTCCGAATAGCTTCAAAGATAGCTCTCCAAAAGTGTGAAGTGAAAAGAGAATCCCGATCGCTAATGATCCTTCTAGGTAACCCATGTAGCTTGAATATTTCTTTGATAAACACTCTAGCAATGTCGGAGGCTTTATAGTTTGTCTTTACTGGAATCAGGTGTGCAACCTTAGTAAGCATGTCAACTACAACCATAAGGGAGTTGTATCCTCCTTGGACTTGGGGTAAGCCCACCACAAAATCCATATTGATGAATTCCCATTTCATTTGGGGAATGTCAAGTGGTTGCAATTTCCCTGGCATCATGACATGTTCAGCCTTGATACGTTGGCAAGACAAACATTCAGTGACATATTTGAGAACATCACCCTTGAGCCTCTCCCAATGATAGCTCTTCCTAACTGCATTAAGAGTTTTTGCATAGCTAGGATGTCCTGCGAAAGGGGAATCATGAGCTTCCCATAATATCTTTTGCTTAAGTGACTGGCTTGTTGGTATACATAACCTTGTTCTGTAGTAAATAAGTCCATTGTCAATAGAAAATTCATGATACTTGGCCTGTAACTTCAGATTCAGATCCTTGGTAGATATTTCTTTTATCATAGCTTGGTAGGCTAAGTCATGGCTTGCTTCCTCTTTAGCTAGTTCGAGTATAGGGTTGCTTGGCATAGATACCTTTGTAGCCAGAGATCTGGCCGTTGATGGATTCTGCAAGATTAGGGAATTTAGGAATGCCTTGCGACTGAGTGCATCGGCAACTACATTCTCTTTCCCCGGTCGATACTTGATTTCAAAATCATACTCCTCCAATACTTCGATCCATCGACGTTGCCTCATGTTGAGCTCGTTCTGGGTAAAAATCCATTTGAGACTCTTATGATCTGTTACTAGAGTAAACTTGTTACCCAACAGGTAGTGTCTCCAAAGCTTTAGAGCATGGATGACAGCTAATAACTCCAGATCATGTGTGGCATAATTCTTTTCGTGACTCTTCAATTTCCTTGAAGAGTATGCTACTGGATGACCTTCCTGCATAAGAACACACCCCAAGGCAAGAATGCTGGCATCAGTTACTACCTCGAACTCCTTATTGAGGTCAGGAAGTATCAGAATAGGTGCTGATACCAAACATTGCTTCAATTGGTCGAAGCTATTTTGTTCGGGAGTTGACCATGTAATAGAAGTCTGCTTCTTTAGTAAGTCGGTAAGAGGTGCTGCAATCAAAGCATAGTTTTTGATAAAGACCCTATACCATCCTGTCAAGCCAAGAAAATTGAGTATTTCTTTGACGGATACTGATATTGGCCATTCAAGCACATCTCTGACTTTGGCTGGGTCTACTGATATTCCTTCTGATGATACTATGAATCCTAGATATTCAATCTGACGTTTGAAGAATGCACACTTCTTCATTTTTGCATACAGCTTATGAGACCTCATTGTCTCCAAAACAATCCGTAGATGAGGTTCATGATCTTCTTCCTGTTTAGAATAGACTAAAATGTCATCGAAGAAGAAAGCACGAAATCATCAAGATATGGTCTAAAAATATCCTGCATTAATCTATTGAAGGTGGCAGGTGTGTTTGTAAGCCCGAATGACATAATCAAGAATTCAAAGTGCCCATATCTTGTATTGAAGGCCGTTTTTGGAATATCCTCATCCTTGATCCTGATTTGATAGTAACCTGACCTGAGATCAATTTTGGAGAAGATCTTTGCACCTTGAAGGCGGTTTAGAAGTTCATCTATTCTAGGAATAGGATACTTGTTCTTGACTGTTGATTGATTCAACCCACGGTAATCAATACATAGTCGAAGTGTCCCATCTTTCTTCTTCTGGAATAGAACTGGAGCTCCCCATGGTGAGTTGCTAGGCCGGATGTAACCCTGATCTAACAGTTGCTTGAGTTGTTCCTTCAACTCAATAGCTCCCGGAATAGACATTCTATAAGGTCTCTTTGCAATTGGCGCAGCTCCAGGTATTAGCCTTATTTCATGATCAACTTCTCTTGGAGGTGGAAGTTCAGTTAATTCCTCAGGGAATACATCAGCATATTATTTTAGCCAAGAGGGTCCCTCATGAGACTCTTGCTTTTGATCTAACTTGTTGAGTTTGATCAAGTAAACAGGTAATCCTTTCCTAACCCCTTTTATGATCCGCGATACTTTGGCTAACTGGATTCTTGGCACTCCCGCTTCACCTTGAGTCGTAACAAACTCTTTTTCAGAGTTTCGGAAAGAAACTTGACCCTTTCTACAGTGGATGTGAGCGTCATTAGGCTTAAGCCAATCCATCCCGAGTAGGCACTCATGGATACCTAAGTTCATGACTCTGAATTTGACTGAGGTTTTCTTTCCTCCCAGATAGAACTCCTCCTTAGCAGTTTGCCTGGTACAAGTTACCTCACGACCGTTTGCCAATTCCACAAGTAGGGTAGTGCTTCTACGGTGGCTATTCCTAATCTCTTAGCACACGCTGGTGAGATAAAGGAATGTGTACTGCCACAGTCAATCAAGGTTTTGAAACCTTTACCTCGATAGTCCGACGGTGTTTGAATCACCGAGAATTGGCGATTTGGGCCCTTCTTATGTAGAGCGGCATGGACTGTCGCTCTTTCGAATTCCGCTTCCATAGTCAGATCTTCCCCTTCTTCTGCTTCACATCTTTGCCTATTGGTAATGCAGGCAGCTCTTCCTCTACCACGGGTGGCGGCTCCTTGACCGCGCCCTGCACCTTGACGGAGTCCTTCGCTAAGCTTGGGACATTGCCTTTTGAAGTGATCGAGTTCATTGCAGTGGGAACATCGGATGTTTCGGCCATTACCGTGAGTAGGAACAAAGTTGTTGACGTTATTTGTCCTTGCTTTCTTCCTTTGTCCCTGATTGTGGCCTTGAACTCTCTTAACCTGGGGTCTGAATGCTCCTCTGTTCGGGTCGCTATAAGACCAATTCTTAATACCCCTTGGTTTAGCTTGCACTTCCTGAATTATAGGTGCCGCTCGAATGAGTGGATCCTGAAGATCTGATGGACGCATAGATTCGAGACGGGTATTTACAGGTGGATTTAAGCCTGCGCAAAATTTGGACACCTGCTGTGTCGTGTCCATTTGTGGCGCATACTTTAAGAGTGAGACAAATTTAGAGTAGTATGCGTCAAGAGTGAGTCCTAACTGTTTTAGCTCATAGAACTCATTCATTTTTTGTGTACGATATGCAGGCGGCAAATATCTCCCTTGCACGGCTTGCTTTAACTTTTCCCAGGTAACGGACCCCTCTGAAATCCCTTGATCCCTGCACCATTGTTTCCACCATAGTCTGGCTTCACCGGTGAGTTTTAATTTGGCGAGCATGGCCTGATTGGTAGGTGCAGTACCAGCTGCTTCGAAGTAGTCCTCCATAGATTCAATCCAAATCTCAGCATCCGACTGGACGAATCTGCCTCTCCCGTCAAACTCGGGTGGCTTTATCTGTTTGAGGAGGAACTTCTTCTCCTGGATCACAGTAGTACTTGATGTAGGGGGCGAATTTGGAACCTGTACCTGGGGTTGTGCCTGAGTAAAAGTTTTCTTAACATTATTGTATGATAATTGACATTAGCTTATCTTTAGTTCAGCTATCTCGTAAATCATGAAGCTACTTAACTTTTTGCAACAACCCTGATGCACAATCGGATAGTGATAAAAAGGAAGTCCTTATTTATATTTATATGGCGTAGCCTTATACAACATCTCGTGTAATGATAATCCAATCATTACATTTAGTTTGGGGAGAACAACATTGTATTGGATTTGTCTACAGGAACTGTGTAATAATAGGGTTTTGGGTCATGAATCTTTAGGAATTGATAATTCATCCGAAGCTCACGATATCCTTTCCGCTGGAATCCATACTTCCCATGGCGGCCCAATACCTTAATCCTATCAGCTGGAATTACACGGGTTACTTCCTCATATACATATGAGTTCAATTCAACTCTCCGACCTCGAATATGCAAAGTCGAATTTACGTGAGCTTCCACAAAAATGAACAGCTTCACGACTTTCAAATCTTCCAACCACTTGATCCTCTTCAGGTTGGTCTGTAGATAAGCGAACCGGTGGGCAGCTATATAGTAGATTCTTGAAGACCCCGTCCATCTTCGCTCTATATATAGCGGTGATGGATTATAAATCTGCTCCAGGATGTTCATCATTTCAATTCTCTGCCTATAATGCGGAGAATGCATTGCAGTCATAAACATGATCCGGAACACCAAAAACTTGTTCCACGCCTCGTAATTCTGCAAGACAGTATTGAGGATGAGGAAATGTTTGGACAGGAACAATTTTTTTACTTCATTTTTAATGAAATCTCATGAAAACAATTCCATTGTTGGTCGGCTCTGATACCAACTGTAACGTGTCCGCAAGAATCTTCTAGGACACGTCTTGGCAGTCCATCGGAAAGGCTGTCTAGAGAACTCCGCCCGGCACTCCCATGGAATGTTACGGGTTTTGAAATCTAGGTCTTTCCGCGTCTCGTAGCGGAAGTGTCCTGGCCGTTTCCCACTTAGGATCGACCGGAATTAAGGTTTTCCTGTTTGGTCATTAGCTAGCAGCATCTAGCGTCAGACCCGAGCGAACTACTTTACGCAGAAACGCCAGGTCCGAAGCGGATTCACGCTGCACTTGGTTCAAGGAGAATGGGAAACGAGAGGGATGCAATGCTCAACCTCTCTGCCATAAGGCATAGTCCCATTCCGTTCCCCTAAAACAACGTGAATCGGGTAACAGGTAAATCTAAGTCGTCGTTCTCGTTATTTGCTTTGGCGATGATGATCATTCCTCTGTTCGTTGAAGATTTTTGAGAAAAGTTCCCGGCTAACTGGGACCACCCATCCATAGGACGGACCCATGGTCCATCCTCCGCACTTTCCTCGGTTTGTTTTAGTTATGTAATTACCTACCACATTAATTTGACATATAACAAACAACTTCCTTGATTAGCCCTGTTAAGCACTGGTTCCTTCACGTAATCTTATCACAGGACATAAAGAAAACAATGTCAAACAACTTCTTTATTATCATTTTATCCTTTTATCTTTGAAATACAAGGAGTTCCGCCCGTAGGCTTGTTCATAATCCGCCCGAAGGCTATCCAGTAATCCACCAGGGATCACTAATCCAAGCTTCTGCCCGTAGACTAGTATGCGGGCCTCAAGATCCAATCCCGAGTCACGTTAGCCTCTTGTGCAGGGCCCGGAAGGCGAGGGATTTACGGCCAGAGCCCCCTCTGGCACCCAAGCGTCCTCCTGGTCCAAGTAGAACTCAACGGAGAGATCTCTCACGGCGGGTTCGGTCCACGTCCCCGGCACGGTTAACAACCCCCTTGGTTAGGGTCAGGCAGGCAGTCGGGGGTAACTGAAGCTGCCTCTCCCTTTAGGCCTTCAACCTGAAGTATTTAGATATCGTTTCATCCTTTAGTTCATTGAGCAAACAATGCAAACAGTGCTTTCTAAACTATTACAAGCACAATCAATTCAGTGGTCGTTTTAGCTGGCAAACTGTTAAGGAGTGACTCCTTTTCTCCGAATGCGACCCGCATTCGATCCGGAATCAATTGCAACTTGGCAAGATTCCTATCGTCCTTGGGCTAGGGTCATACCCTGTCAATACTTTAGGTTTGGTTTATGGTAAATTCCGGCGACCATGTCGCTTTAGTTTATTGATTAATCATTTTCGTCCAAGCAAATGCCTAGCTTCCCTTAACTTGACAAAGTTTCCCTAATGAGGATAGAGTAAAAGGACGACTACCCTTTTCCCCTTGCGAGTTTAAACTGGTGCAAGAACCTGCCAACCTTAATCCACGGAATGGCAAAACTTCTTACGATCAAACCGCAAAGCTAAGTGACGTTGCAATTTATTGCACAAGTGTCGCCTCCATTCTAAGAGTTCATTTCCCCTAATGAATGGCGTATTCAGGTCACAGAATTAACTTCAGACGAGAAGGAGGGTTTAGGGTGTCTTTTTACCCACCCATCCTTAATTTCACTAAATCGACAGCGTTTAGTCCAACTCAAATCGAGTTTCATCATCTTGAACGCTTGGTCCTTAAGGTAGGAATCCTAGATTATTGATTACATGAGCATCCAATTAGCTCAACATTTTGGGAATGTGGTTAGGACTATTGGCTTGAAGGTTTCGACTTAGCGACATTTGGAAAACTTGGCCGAACCCTTAACCTAGTTAGTGTTCGGGGTGTCTATCGTACCATATGATTCCTTTGTGGCTAGGTGATTTGGGTAATTCATTATGCTTGTCTCGCGACAAGGATGAATCCTACCTAGAGACAATAAACTAGATCTAAAAGAGGAAAAATAGTTGCAACTACCACAATACATGTAAACATGTGATTCATCGCCTCTATGCATCACATGGTTCACAATGACTCTATCTTCCCTTGTATCGTAAAAAATGCATGATAATCTGGGTACTAACTTTCCTAGGACCTACTAGGACTTACATCAAATAATCATGCCTACAACCTTGTTGTCTACACTTTAGAATCTCGTGCTTTGATAAACCATGCGACCTTTCCTAAATACAGCTCCTGATGAATGAAATTTCTGCATGATGACTATGCAACACGCAACTTTCCCCTAGCTACAATGTAGTTAATGAAGTTCATACCAACTAAAACTAGTGTTAACTTATTCCATGTTACATGCTACTTGCAAGTCCATAAGATCATTATCGTACTCTTCTATTTCTTTTCGGGTAATATCTTATGCGTGTTAACTTTTCCTCACGAATCATTACAAGGAAGATGTTGCCTAAAATGTGGCACACGCTTATTCCTACCATGTCTAGTAACCAAATGCACTTATCAACTTCATTTCTTTGCCTAAGTAATATATGTTTAGACTCATTACTATGATAATGTTCCAAAATAGCAACATGCAGCTAGTCTTCTAAGGCGGACAACTCTCGAAATGCAACCGTTTCAATTTCATGACATGCATCAACCTTATCTAATGTTTAAAGAGATAATTTATCAAATGTATTTTTAACACTGCCACATGCATTAAAAATAAGCGTAAAATGCGTTCTTCCTTATGGAATTAAGCGTGCCTAAACATTTCTTTATGCGAGAATAAACTCAAAAAAACCTGGACTTGTGGGCTCGGGGAGATATCCACTTGTATGCTCGGGGAAGAGACCTCCACATGTGCGCCTTGTGACTTTGGCTTTGGAGCCATCGTAGATGTAGAGGATTTGGGCTCCGGGGTTTATCCTTACCCTTTATGGCTCTCTAAATTTCCTCCGAGTCTTGGCAAGTAGTCTCAAAATATGTTTACTTCTCCCTTATGTAGGAATACCCCTTTATAGGGTATGGATTTTAAGATCCCGGAAAGCTCGTGGAAACGGGGCTTATGGGACCTAGTGGGAAGGGGGGCTTAAGAAAGCCCCCTTAGAAGCTTCTTAAAGAAGCTTCTTAGAAGCTTCTAGTTGACTGCAGCAACGTCGAGGGGGGGTCGTGATCCAGGCGGGCGGCGGACTGTGGCGGTCTGGCGAGCCGTGGCGGCGGCTATGGCGGACAAGCGGACTGCAGCTGCAGCGCGGCGGCTTCCTCCAGCACGGCGACGGCGACCCCTCCAGCATGGCGACGGCGACCTCCTCCAGCACCTCCAGCACCTCCAGCACGTCCAGCCCGTCCAGCACGTCCAGCACCCTCTAGCTAGGGGGTGTTTATATAGGCATGGGGGGGGGAGAAGGCCTCCACCACGTGGCCCCCCTTGCATGGGTTCCCCCCCTCCCATGCAGGCTACGACTTCCATATCCCCATCCTCCCCACACTCGCTCTTCTCCAGCCATGCATCGGCTGGAGGAAAAGGGTTAAAAATAAAAAAATTGCCTTGAATTATTCAAATTGCCCCTCCCAAGAGGGTGTTTTTGTGAGACTTACGGTTTTGAATTCCCGGTTTTGATTTACCAATGCGGAGGACCCCATTTCACCCGTGCGGGTCACACATTACACTGCCAATAATTTCAATGCAAGAGATAACCTTTGCACAAGGTTTACGTCGTGTGCGGGACGTCAATATTCCCGGGTGGGAATATTACACCAGGGGTTCGGGGGGGGCAATCCCCCCCGATCCGCATTACGGTAAACACCATGAATGATTTGAAGGACCGTTTGTAGCCATTTTTTGAACTATTTGCTCCAGATTTTAGTCTAGTGATAGCTTTATGATGTGATTTCGGCTCTATATGGTCTCTCGGTGAGTTTCAGGGTCTATAGGTTAAGATTTGGAAAAATCCAAATTCAGCCCAATAGGTTCAAATTGTAGGGGCCAAATGCTCGATTTGGCCCATCTGAATGGTGGAAGGCCGAATGGAACTGGCTTGAATGTCAAATTTGGCCAGTTCGAGTACGCTTGTTTGAGTGTTGAGTGGGCCAAGGGCCGAGTGGCCGAGTCAGGTGGGCCGAGTGAAAGGCATTCGAGTGTAGTTAGCCGAGTAGACCGAGGGCCGAGTGGCCAAGTCAGCTGGGCCGAGTGAAAGGCGTTCGAGTGTAGTTGGCCGAGTGGGCCGAGTGGTCCGAGGCCAAATGGCCGAGTGGTCCGAGGGCCGATTTTGGGACTCGGCCCAGAATCGTTGTCACTCCGAGCATGATGTGTTTTTTCACCGAACTTCAAAGAATTCATCGCGCCGAGCGATCGAGGCCTCCCTACTAGTTGAGCATCTCTAGATCCAAGCTACTCATGTAGGGGAAGGTGTGGAATTACCTTGGGCAAATAAGTCCTAGATGACCAAATCCAGGCAGGTCCACGCGATGAAGCTCTCTCCCTCTCTCCTGCTCTCCTGAAACCCTGCAATGCAAAATGTGGCCTTTCTTGCCACTCCTGGCTCCTTATCACCTTGCCTAGGCCTGTACTCACCTTAGTCTTGCTTCTCTTACTAACATTTAACCCAAAATCTCATTTTTTGCCCTTCTTTTCCCTGTTTTAGCTTATTATACAGCAAAAGAAAAACCTACTGTGTGCTCCAATGTTTTTCTTCTATCCTTCCTAAATGCACGAAAAAATTATAAGGAAAATACCTACACTAATCCATCATGCTTTCCCAAGTCCAAAACAACAAAAACCTACTTGCTAATGAGATCAAATACCTCTTCAAACTCCCTTCCTTCCTACCTATCTACCTCAAGCACCGGTTCGGGGAAAACCCTACTTCAATGCTCAATTCGAAGCGCTCAAGGCTTGAATCCGTTGGTCCTGACAATGGAACCAAAATGTGAGAGCCCTCGCTCAACTGCCAAGATCCACGGACTGCTTATTGCTTCAACCGTTCCAAGCCGAGCACTAATGGCTACCTCTCACATAGCCGACGCGCCATCCATATCTACGGGTGTAGTGATCTTACCTCCATTCCGATTGAGTTACCTCCTCTCCCGCGCACTCCGGTAGCTCCACGATCCAAGTGCAAGCTTCAAGCAAGATCCATCCTCAAGCTCCATGCTCCAAGCTCCATTGCCGCTAGCAAGACAAGAGAAGAGAAGAGAAGAGAAGAAGAGAGGAGAAGATGGAGAGCTTCTCCTCCCTGGTTCCTCACCCTCACAAACTCACTCCCTCACACTCTCACACTCCCTCTCTTAAGCACAAGCTCAAGAAAGCAAGAAGACAAAGAAGAAGAAGAATAAGAGAGCTCCTTTTTGCCACACATAAGAATGAGCTTCTCATTCACTTTCAACCCTAAATCCCTTTTGGGCGGTCATCCCTTTATCCCCTTTTTTACATGGTTGGCCATGGCCTATGCCCTTTTCCCCCTTGTCCTCCTATCTTCCTAGCTTCCTTTCCACCACCCGTCTACATTTACAAATTTCATGGGTGAGAGCCCGACACTCTTAAAATAAATCATGGTGTGCCTTGGACTTTTTTACAAAAGCATTGACTTGCACTTTTTCTTGTGCACCTTTTTCCTTTATTTAGGACTTTTCTGCACTTCTTGTGTTTACATATTTTCCTTGGCGTGCCTTTGTCTTCTGTTTCACTTTTGCCTTGGCCTTTGTCTTCTGCTTTAGATTTTTCAGATTTTTCACCTTGTTTGTCTGAGGGTTTACAACTTTATAGTCATAAAGGGAGTGGACTATGACATCTTGTTAGGCTGGCCGTAGATGTGCAATGCACTAGCCATAGAAGACTGGGGCAAGGGTCTAATATTCTTAGGCGATAAAAAAGAGGTAGTAAAAGTAGAGATGAATACATGGAAGACCACACTAGTCAACCGGGATGCCATCTTCACTATGCTGAAGGGTGATGCACAAGTTAGGAAATCTTATGGGCCATTGACAAAATGTATCCCCTGTCACAAAGATGAGCAAGATTGGATGCACATGCTTGCCATGATAGATCTGTGATTCTCGGATAGTGAGGAGTACGAGAAAGCTGCCAGGAAAGCTAATAAGCCCAAAAACGCACCCTCAGTGTGCCAATCTACATGATGGCCAAAATCTTGAATGGACAATCCAATCCCATCAAACTCCACATCCCAAGTAACAAGTGAGGACTCCTCGAGATCCTAGAATATCGGACAAGCAAGCTACCTAAGTGGCGATGGACAAAAGTGCACAAATTAAACGTAATGTACAATTGAGGCTTAGTCATCGGCGAGAAGGAAAAAATATATCAAGACCTAGGAGAAGAGGAGCACTCTAAGGAGGATCATTCTAGTAAAGAATACGAGGATTGTTGTTCCTTCAGTGATTGTAGCAAAGGAGAGATGGATATGATGGAATATGACACTAAGGGAAGAGTGATAGAGAAAATTTGAGATGAATACACCCCACGTAGGAAGAGTTCCTTTAGAATCGAGAGAGGAGTCATACGCATGGATTGCAATGGAGTCTGGTTGGTGGAGCACATAGGGGCGATTGACTTACAAACAAGCAGGCATTGCCCATCCAAGTGCTATGCCAGTTGCTTAGGACAAAGTCAACCTCCGAACTATGACCATGAGGCAAGACTCAATCTTCTAGCGAAGATGGAAAATTTGATTTTAAATCAAAGGTAAGTTCAGATAGTGATCCTGAGATGCCACAACCACCTAAGACCAGACGCACCAAAGGGGCCTTGCTAGTCCACCTGAGGTATCAAAGGTTGAAGAAAGAATGACACAAGTAGCCTAGGGATACATAGGCTGAAGAGCAAAGGAAGTCATAAGACCTGCCAAAGTGATTACTAAGTTTAAGAAAGGTGATAGGGTAGTGATCTTGCTAGGAGCCAAATGTTGAACAGTGCGCGAGGGAGACGAGGAACGGAGAAAGAGAGAGGAGAAGAGAGACATGAGACATCGGAAGTGGAACCCCAGAAGTGCTTCAATTGAGCACACATGATATGAATATATAGAGGGGACCTGGGGCACTATATATAGACAGACTATATATAGCTAACACCCCCGCTCAAATAAAGGTCCCTTACTATGGATGAAAAAATCCTTGGGGGTTCAAGGGAAAAACCCACAGCTCTATATAGGTCTACCGTTATATTAATATTCAAAACATAAAATTACAAAGTTGAACTTACAAGAGTCTATTCACCAGAAGTGGAACCCCAGAAGTACATCAACTGAGCACACATGATAGGAATATATAGAGGGGACCTGGAGCGCTATATATATACAGACTATATATAGCTAACACCGAATGACAAGGGTAAGCAAGTGAACCAATAGAAGGACCAACCAAATTCAAGGAGGTTAATCTAGCTAAGGAAGGGGAGACATCCTAACCTATCTTCATTGCCAATGACTTGACCAAGGAAGAGGAGGCAAGTCTCATTTCTCTCTTGCGAGAGTACATGGATATCTTTGCATGGTGCCTTGATATGATGAAAGGGGTAGATCCGAGTGTTGTAACTCATAATATCCCCATGACCCTCGATGCAAAGTCGATCAAAAGCGGCAACCATACCATATGAATCCCAAGTATGCTCACGCTATCAAGGAAGAAATTAACAAGCTGCTAAGGGCAGGATTCATTTACGAGATTGAGTATACGGACTGGGTCTCACCCATAGTGATTGAATTGAAGAAGAATGGAAAGATTAGAGTGTGCATCAACTACAAAAGGAGATAAATGCTACTACTGAGAGGGACAATTATCCATTGCCATACACTGAACACATGCTTGAGAGAGTAGTGGGCAAAGATGCCTATAATTTTCTAGACAGCTTCTCAGGATACAATTAGGTGCAAGTTTACCCTGGCACAAGACTGCCTTTGCCACCAAGTGGGTGTCTTCACCTGTATAGTCATGAATTTTGGGTTGACTAACACACCTCCTACTTTTTGTAGGCTCATGTATGCAATATTCAAGGACATGCTTAGGAAAGAGTTAGAGGTCTTCGTTGATGACTTATGTGTTCACTCCAACTAGAAGGAACACTTAGACAAACTTCGAGCAGTCTTTGAACGATGTAGACTATATCGTCTCTCATTAAATCCTTTAAAGTGCCAGTTTAGGGTAAAGAACGGAGGCATCCTAGGGCACGTGGTGTCCAAGAGTGGCATTGCCACTAACTTCTCAAAAATCAGGGTTATTGTCAATCTTCCCCCCCCCAACCGATTACAAGGGAGTTCAATGCTTTCTCGGCCATACAAGGTAGTATCGACAGTTTGTACTAAGCTATACATTGATTGCTAGACCCCTATATAAGTTATTGATAATATTTGAATGGACTCAGGAATGCCAACACCCATATGAGGAATTGAAAAAGGCTCTAACCACTACACCAATCTTAAGGGCCCTCAATTCAAACATAACTTTTCATGTTCATATTAATGCAATTGGAGTTGTGTTGTGCCAGCATGGTGACCAAAATCTAGACTATTGAGTGAGTTTTGCTAGCAAACAACTCATGTATACACAAATGAAGTACTCCACAACTGAACAAGAGCGGTTAGCCATTCTTGAGTGCTAAAATGATATGTTTTTTGGGCTGATTTTTTGTTGCTTTTGTTGTTGAATGGTTGTTTTTGGTGATGGATTGTTTGAATTTGAAGATGTTTTGAAGTGTTTGGAATGGTTTGAGAATATTTGAAGGGTTTATGATGCTTTTTTATGAGGATATGTTGTTCTGTAGGATTCTGTAATTTTTTTTGTTTGGTTCTGTAAGGTCTAATTTTCTTATGTTTTCTTCTGTTTTGTTTATGTTTTGGTAGTTGACATGGTTGAATGAATTTTTTGAGAGATGATTGAGGTTGTGTTAAAAGTTTTATGAAATATTGAATTGATTTTGGTTTGGTTTTTATGGTCTCCATTGATATTCTGTAAGGTTATGTAGTTCTGTTGTTCTGTATTTTTGTTGCTTTGTGATCTATTCTGTTCGTTTCTGTTGAGTGTTATGTTGGACGTATGGATGTTTTGGGAAGTGTTCTTGTCTTAGAAAAGGATGAATGGAAGCTCTATTCAAGATAATTGAAGTGAAGAAGTAGCTGATGAAGATTTACAGAAGGTTACAGAAGAACAGTGACAGAAGCCAGATATCTCATAGGACACTATGATGTCTCTGGTGCCTCTTCGCATCTGACATACCTTTTGGGAGGTATATCCACGACCAAGAGAGGAGAATTTAGTGCAATTATTGAGTATTGTAGTGATGCTATGATGTGCTATTGAGAGAGCAAGAGTATGTAAGAGAGAGAAGTGAGAGAAACTTAGTTCTATGCCTAAAAACAATGTGTCTACTATGAGAGACAGAGAGAAAACTATGAAAACATTGAAGACGAATACTATGTGATTGATTTCCATTAAAAAGTGGTGTATTCCTTTGTGTTCTTGTTTTTTATGATGGACTTTATGAAGAAATTGAAGATTATGGTTGATTCTATCAAATTCGTGGGAGATGTCTACTATGTTGATGCGTGAAGATTTGTTGTTTTCTTTATTTTAATCACATAAAGAAGATAAAAAAAGCTTATTGATGATACAAGAAAGATTTTCTTTCAGTAGAATCCCCTTTTCCTTGGTTTCTCTCTTGAGGCTCCATGTTTTTGGTGCACAGTCGGGGAAACTTGCTATCAACAAGCATCAGAAGAGGATGAAAATGAAGGAAATGGCATTGCCAAGAAGAGGAGAATTCAATGGATGCTTGCAAAGTTCCTTCTTCCACTGAAGAGTTGGAGATTCTTATTTCCAAATCCACTTTCTACAAGAAGTTCATCCCACAATGGCGGAAGCATATTACCATCATGATGCAAGCTTTGTGTGGTGGACTATTTCCTCTTCCTATTGAAGCAACATAGACGTGCAACTTAGTGGCAAATTGTTTGGTAACAAACTGAAGAGAAAAAATAGAGAGAATGACCATCCATGGAAGATTTGGCATTCTTTGAGAAGTTTCCAGACATCATCAAGTGGGAGATTGTGAAGAAGCTTCAGGAATTGTGGTCAGTAGAGGTTCATGAAAATAAGAAGGAAAAAAGTTGGGACGTGTTTGTAGATGCTCAACAACAAGATATGTGGGCTGTTTGGTGTTCTGACAATCTTCTGTTTGTTCAATTAGCAACCCACTAGAAGTTGGTAGACATAGTGTTTTTCACAACATACATTGTTGAAACCCTCAGAAGCTGGCATTATTATAATGATGGGACAACAATGATCTTAAGAAGAATGAGTTTTGATACTTTCAGAATGGAATATCTCCCCCTCTGTAGTGATTTGAAAGCTAAATTCAGAGATGTTGAAAAGAAGGAAGTAGAAGAGATGTTAGCCAAAGAATCCTCCAAAGACCGAAGCTCCTCTCTGATTCTATTATGTTGAGTACAGATCAACTAGTTGGAGCCAACCCCTTGATGAATGACGTAATCAAGAGGCAAGCAATAGAACGAGTCCAGAGGTACGTGAGAAGAGAGAAGGCAAGAATCAAGGTTGAGAACGAGCTTGTAACAGAAGCCTCCTTTGATGCCCTAAAATCACTCTTTACAAAAGTCCCCATGGTGACTCAAGGTCCCCTTCCTAGTCAGATTCGTCCTAGAAATATTGATGATAGGCCAGCAAATGTAGTTCCATTGCCAATTTTTCAAGGAGAGTACAATGAAGACCATGATCTTCATGTAACAGATTTTATGGTAGCATGTGTGGCTAAGAATGCCAGAACCCCCGAACATTGGTTAGCAATCTTCCCCACCACTTTCAAAGGCGCGGCGTTTCAATGATATGAGAGACAAGCAGCATGAATATTTGGCACATGGGATGACTTGAAGTTGGCCTTCCTCACTAAATTTAGGTTTTGAAGGTTTTGAAGAGTGGATGCGAGAGGAGTTCATGAACCTAAGTCACTTCTCTAGAGAAAGAATAGAAGCTTATGTCTCGCGAATGGAATCTATCCTAAAGAGATGGATTAACCATCATTTGGACGAAGGTATCTAGAAAGGAGTGTTCCTCAAAGGCCTACAACCAGAAGTTCACAAGTTTGTGGAATTGAGAAGACCAGTCAATCTACAAGCTGCATTGGAAGGTGCAAGATTGTATGACGAAGTTGAAGCAAGGTTGTCAATGACTCCAAGAAGAGGAGTCTTACCTCCTCCCATGCCAGGAATGGTATATCCACCAAATGCAGTCCCAGGGACATTTCCCTACCCCTATTCCTAGATGCAAATAGTGCCGCAGTACAATGTACCTAATCCACAATGGCCACAAACAACAATGCCTCAACTAATGGTTCAACCACAACATTAGTGGCCTCAAACAGCTCCTCCAATGGTGACTCAACAACATTGGAATCCTACCCACTGGAATCAACAACCCCAAATCTGAACAAGAGCTCTGAATTAGAACCAGAATAGAGGACCCTATGGATTAACCCAACCCGTATATGCAGTAATTATAGAAGCTTCCCAAATCCCTACTACAAGTACATCAGGCGGTGAAAAATTGAAGGACTACCTGTCCAACTCAGTCGCAAGTATTAAGAAAGAGCTTATGGATATGACTACAGAACAACTACAGACGTTGAAGGTGAATACCACTAATATATCCACTCCTGCGGAAGGTGGAAGAGATGTGATGCATTATAATACATGGTGCAGAAAGTGCCATCAAGTAGGACATTTAGCCACTGAATGTACCCGAAAACCAACCATTCCTAGAGCCTTCTGTTCCTATTGTTTGAGGAAAACCCATATAAAGAATATCTACTCGCTGAAAGCGATGCATGAATGAAGACAGAAAGATGAAAATGCAAGATTCAACTCGCTAGAATCCAAAATGACAACATAGGACATTGGATCAAAGCCTAGGGAGTTTGGTCCTAATTTTAGTCCACTGAGGCTTCCCTCTCAAAGTTACAAAGGACGACAGTTTGGGCAGTGGTTAGAGATTAGAGGTGGAATGTTACAAATGTGGAGAAAATGGTCATATCTCACTGAATTGTCCAAACCCTAGAAGATCTTTGGATTACAAGCCCTTATGCAGCTGATAAAAAGGAGAAGGCCATACTGCAAAAGATTGTGCAAGTTTAGCCCCTGTGAAATCTACTTCTGATACCCAACAGAAGACCCAAGAACCTACTTCCAATTCGGTGGAATTGGAAGCGGCTCCAATAACGCGAGCAAAGAAAGGAGAACCCGTAGTTCCAAAAGAGAACGTTCCTTCTGCAAAGACGGTGAAGTTCAACCTCCGTTGGGAAAAACAAAACAATACAATCCAGAATAAGGAAGTATATAACACTATAGAGCCACAGAGAGCTACAGAGACACACTCAAAGACAGGACCAAAGGTCCAGGAAATAGAGGATGCGGAAGTCCCTCCTCATGAAGACGAAGCGCAGATGGTGCCACTCCTAGAAGAAAAAGGGAAGATAAAAGTGGGTGTGGCTCCATTTCCCACTTGATTAGAAAAGCCTGTGGATCCTATCAAGGATTATGATTTGGTCAAAGACCTTGACACCTTTAAACCAAACCTAACATTCCGACAATTACTGATGTTGTCTCCTAGTTGCCGAAAGAGATTTAAAAGCATCTTGACAAGAAGACACGACCTAAGGATTGCTACCCCAACAACAACAAAGTCCAATAGAGGCTCAAAACCTGTGAAGGAAGTAGATGTGACTAACACTTTCCTAGATCCTAGAACTCTAGAGATTAGTGTATGGATAGAAGGATGCTTTATTTCAGATGCATTCATTGATGGAGGCTCATTAGTAAACATAATGATGGATGTGACAATGAAGGATCTAGGTTTGCAAGGAATTAAACCTATACAATGGCTTATCAGATTGACATACCAAAGCAGAATTAAACTGTTGGGCATCCTCCCATATGTAAAAACAACCCTTGCAGGAAGAGACTATTGGCTAACATATGGGCATCCTCCCATACGTTGTTTTTATGTATGGACATCCTCCCATATGTAAAAACAACCCTTGCAGGAAGAGAATATTGGCTAACATATTTAGTGGTCAAACCAAATTCCTATGGGACCTCATACCCCCTATTGTTGGGAAGACCTTGGCTGTTTGAAGCAAGAGCAAGATAGACTGGTTCAAAGGCACCCTAACCCTAGGTAGAGGACCTAATAAAGTGGTATTGAAATTGTATGGATCGCAAAAAGGCAATGGATCCACATCCATCGAAGTCATGATAGACTCCTCCAATGAAGTAATAGATGGTACATCAAGAGAAGAAGAAGCTCTTAAACAGATCTTTCCCAAGAAAACAGAGGCATAGTCCCTAATAGTAGGCACTGTAAGCCAAGTACTGAGAGAAGAAAAGTCTTTTCCCATGGGAGAATACCTCTTACCTCAACTCGAATTGACTTCCGAAATCACCTCTGACAATGAGATAGAAGCATGGATGTACTGTTCTCCCTGTTACATGGTAGTCACAAAGTCAGAGACCGAGTCAAAAGCAAAGAGAGAGCCAGAAGCAGAAGTAGACACAGAGACGGAGGACCTGTTTTTCTCCTACAGAGCCTCTATAGAAGCAGAGACAGCCTCCAAAGGAAGAGGATGAAAATGATGAGGAGGAAAATGAAGTAGGTTAATGGGTTATAGAAGGTTTGTGCTATGTGACATTCCTAGATGCATCCTCTGAAGATGAATCCCTAAGTCTAGAAGAAATCACCACTCACACAGAAAAAAACAAAGCTCTGATACCCTTCCAACAATCCCAACAGACAAATGAGTCATTTCTTCAGAAGGAGGACATTGGCTCTAGTGGAACATCAGATAATGACCATTGAAGGAGTCAAACCTCTATCCAGAAGTAATCCGTGGGACATTTATCCACGAAGTGGAAGGTGAAAGGCAATTGACATTCCTGGATACTAATGGTACTGAATGTCACCTGAAAGCTGGTCTAAATCTTCCAGAAGAAGAACTAGTGGTTCTGCGAGACCTACTAAATGAGAATTTAGATGTGTTTGCTTGGTCGTACAAAGACCTAAAGGGGATTGAACCTATAGTTTGTCAACACCACATCGATCTAGATCATGATGCCAAACCTATGAGGCAGAGACTTAGGCATATGAATCCTAATTATTCAACTCTGGTAAAGGCTGAATTATTGAAGCTTCTTGAAGCGGAGTTCATTTATCCCGTGGCTATCAGTGAATGGGTTTTGCCCATTGTGGTTGTACCCAAGAAGAACATGAAACTTTGAATATGTGTGGACTTTAGAAAGCTAAACTCCAAGATAAAGAAGAATCATTTTCCTATTCCTTTCACAGACCAACTGTTGGACATAGTGGCTGGCCATGAGTTGTATTCCCTCTTGGATGGATTCAACAGATATAACCAAGTCCAAATCGTAGAAGAGAACCAATCCAAAACAACCTTCACAATAGAATGGGGAACCTATGCTTATAGAGTGATGCCATTTGGGCTCTATAATGCTCCTGCCACCTTCCAAAACCATCTTCATGATTTCATCGAGGTGTATCTCGATGACTTCTGTGTCTATAGCCTAATCCTGAGCATTAGGGACACCTAGAGCAATGCTTTGACAGATGCTGAGAGTATGGGATCTCTCTCAACTTCGACAAATGTTTCTTTTTCATCTCAATAGGAGTTATTCTGGGCCATATTGTCTCTGCACAAGGGATTGCAACAGACTCGATGAAGATTGAGAAGATTGCAGCCTTGATAGCACCAACAAACCTCAAGCAATCGAGAGGGTTTCTTGGCCATGTGGGCTACTACATAAGATTTATTGCACATTTTGGAACCAAGGCAACCCCTCTGCACAAGCTCCTAAGGAAAGATGTGGATTTCCTTGTTCAAAGAGTAGAGAGAGAGAAAGGGAAAGACTCCATATCCTTGAGCCTTCAGGTTCTCAAGCTCATTTCTTCATTTCCACACACTTTATTGAAAAGCACACACACTACAAGATAAAGTGACCTAGTGTAAACGTAGACTAGACTGACTAACTCTAGTCAGGTCACTGACTGACTACTAACCCAGCTTATTTAATGTAGTCACATGTAGACAGTTGTACACACTAGCTGTCATAGATGTCGGTCATAGATGAAGACACACTGACGGTGAGCTTGATTTCTAACACTCCCCCTCAAGCTCAAAAACAAAACTCAAATCATCTGCATCACTCCAAGTAGCTGTCTAAAGTGAATGAACTTATCTTTACCAAGTGATTTGGTAAAGATGTCTGCTACTTGGTCTTCAGTCTTCACATGCTCCAAGTCAATCTGATCTGCTAAAACCATTTCCCTGATGAAATGGTAGTGAACCTCAATGTGTTTTGATATTGCATGATAAACAGGATTGCTTGCTAACATAACACTGCTCAAATTGTCACAGTACAGCTTGACTTTGCTGTCCAAGTGTACTCCCAAGTCATTCAGTAACTTCTGTAACCACTTAGCTTCACATGCCACTAAGGCCGCACCAAGATACTCTGCTTCCGTACTGGACAATGCAACTGTAGGTTGTTTCTTACTCTGCCAACTGATCATGCTACTACCCAATCCAAATGCATAGCCACTGGTTGACCTCCTGTCATATGTGCAACCAGCCTAGTCAGCATCAGTGTACCCCATCAAGTCAAGGGTTTTCCCATATGCATAAAATAGCCCATGATCTGTGGTACCCTTTACATATCTCAGAATTCTTCTAACTGCATCCAAGTGTGGTTTGCGAGGCTTTTGCATGAACTAACTGATCAGCCCCACAGCATAACTCAAGTCAGGTCTAGTGATCGTGAGATAGATCAAGCTGCCTATCATCTGTCTGTACATAGTAACATTCTCAATCTCTGTCCAACATCAATCTGCAGCTTGACATTCTGCTTCAAAGGTGTATCCATAGGCTTGCAATCAGCCATACCATATTTCTGTAACATGTCATGAGCATACTGCTTCTGTAGCAGCCATATGCCTCGAGGTGTAGAAACAACCTCAATCCCCAAAAAGTATTTCAGCTCTCCAAGGTCCTTGACCTTAAATTCAGCCTGTAAACACATCTTTATTTCAGCAATCCCATTTTCATCATCTCCTGTAATGATTAAGTCATCAACATAGACAACTAGAAAAACATAGCCACTATCTGTCTTCTTCGCAAACAGACTATGATCAGCATCTCCCAATCGGAAACCATGTTGCTGTAAATAATTGCTGATGCGAGCATTCCATGCTCTGGGTGCCTGTTTCAACCCATATAATGCCTTTTTTAGCCGACATACATGTGCTGGAAATTGTGGATATACATAGCCTTCAGGCTGTTCCATGTAAACCTCTTCCTGTAATTCTCCATTGAGAAATGCATTCTTTACATCCATCTGCCATAGTTTCCAGCCTCTAGCTGCTGCCAAAGCAATCACAGTTCTAACTGTAGCCATCTTTGCTACAGGACTGAAAGTTTCCTCATAATCAAGACCATACTGTTGCACATACCCTTTTGCAACCAGCCTGGCCTTATATCTTTCCCATGATCCATCTGATTTACATTTTACTTTATACACCCACTTGCATCCAATAGGTGTTTTTCCCTCAGGCAACTGTACCAAATCCCATGTACAATTTTCAGCCAAAGCTGAATATTCCTCATCCATAGCAGCACGCTAATTCTAATCTGAAACTGCCTCATCAAACTTACTTGGTTCTCTAAAACCTGTTACTTTCGTTATATAAGCATAATGACGGGCTGAATATCCAGTGTAAGTATACCTGTCAACAGGTCGTCTGAGCCTCTCTGATCTCCTGAGCTGTGGCTCACTGTGAGCTTTCCTCTCATGAGGCGGCACATAACGGCTCTGTCTAGCACCTGGCGTCATAACAAACGAATCCCCAATTCACTATCTAAGCTGTCACTGCTAGATGAATCATAACCTGCAGTGAGTGGACCTGCTACATCTTCAAAAACCTTTTCTTTTCCCTTATCTATTCTCCCCCTCACTGACATATCCGTGTCAGTGGATGCAGTAGTGCGACTCCGTAATCGTCCTGTCCAAGGACTCACTGCAGATGATACATCACCTGTCTAACCAGTCATGGAAGTACTCTCTGCAGGAGTACTTTCAGCATGACTCATATTGGGTGAGCCATCAGTAGGCATTGCAACAGGATTCCCATACCAAGATGCTAACTCATCAAATACCACATCTCTGCTTATGAGTGTCTCATGCGTAGAAGGTACATAACACTTATAAGCTTTCCGTTCCTGTGCATATCCAATAAACACACTTTTCACTGCCTTAGGATCCAATTTCTTCCTCTTCTCATCCGGTATATGCACATATGCAATGCTGCCAAATACCTTCAAGTGTGAAATATCAGGTTTATGACCATACAACCGTTCATACGGAGTGACATCATGAATCCCTGCTGTAGGGGTTCAATTCAGCACATATACAGCAGTCACCACTGCTTCAGCCCAATAACCATTTGGCAGACATTTTTCATTCAGCATAGCTCTAGCTGACTCCATCAAAACCCTGTTTTTCCTCTCTACAACACCGTTTTGCTGCGGTGTATAACTGCATGTGAGCTATCTTCTGATCCCATGTTTAGCAAGATACCTGTCAAAGTAGTTTGAGACATATTCACCTCCTCCATCTGATCTCAAACATGATATGTAACAGCCCAATTCATTTTCAACATGTTTCTTGAAGTCTTTGAATGCATCAAACACATCATCCTTATGTTTCAAGATATAAAGCCAAGTGTACCTGCTGAAATCATCAATAAATGAGACATAATACCGTGCACCACCATAAGAAGCATTATGTGAAGGACCCTGGACATCAGAGTATACCAACTGTAAAGGCCTAGTGCTATTTTTTACATGTCTCATGAAAGGAAACCGTGCCTGTTTCCCAAACTGACATGCAGGGCATACATGACCAAAATCATTATACTTGAATTTAGGTAATCCAAGTACTACTTCTTTCTGCTGCATAGATTTCAGCTTTTGTACATTGACATGTCTGATTCTCTTGTGCCAGATCTCTACATCTCTGATGGCACTCTCATCATGAGCAAACATAGCTGCTTTAAGTTCAGGAATGGTCACTTCCAAAGTAAACATCCTACCATCCCTTCTGCCCTTGGCAATTAGCTTGCAGCCATTTCCATACTCCTCAATGAAACATCCATCCTTGTTAAACCTCACTTGCAGATTCTGTTCTGCCATTTGACCCACAGACAACAAATTCTTTGTTATGGTCGGTACATGTAAGACATCATGCAGGCCTTTCTTCTTGCCATCAGGCATCATCAATGGAACAAACCCTTTATGATTTATGTCATGTTGGGTATCATCCCCAGTACATACATGACCATGTGTACCTGCAACCATCTCATTAAACCACTCTCCATGTGGAGTCATGTGGTTTGACGCTCCAGAGTCAATGTACCATCTGTCATCTCTATCATGTCTCGATGCATTTTTAGATACATGCTGCATGGCACAGAGTCTATCAACTGACTCATCATGAGCACCACTGGAAGATGCATAGTGCCCATGCTGTCTGCCCTTTGCCTTCATATCTCCTTGCTTCTTGTAACAATCCTTTGCAATATGCCCATACCGGCCACAATAATGGCAGTCCTTGTCCCTGTTGAATTGATCAGACGACTGCCATGAACCAGAACCACCACCTTTACCTCGGGGTGATCTCCCCCTGCCTCTAAACCCACCAGATCCACGCTCGCCTTGTGTATTTGCACCATGCCAATTACTCTGCTGCTGCTGCTGTCCATAAGTATTACGAGTGTCAGCATGACCTTGAAATGAACCACGGCCTCTGGATCCTCTGCCATGCTGGTTGGAGTACAACACAGTGTCTCTACTCTGAGATGCACTAGAACCTGTATTCAAACCAAGTTTGACTTCCTCATGCAGCAACAAAGCAACTAGCTCTTCCCAGCTAGGGGGCTCTTCTTTGACAGAAATGGAAGTGTCAAAAGCTTTGTACTCTTTGCCTAAGCCATTCAAAGCAACATCAATCATATCATCTTCTGATACACTTGAGCCAATAGTAGCAAGTTGATTAGCTATGGTCTTAATCTCCGTGGTATACGTCTCGATGCTCTTGTCATTCCTAGACATGTTGTTGAACTACTGTTTCAACTGGATCTTTCTTGCATGTGTCATGGTTCCATAAATTTTCATCAGTATGTCCCAAGCATCCTTCGGAGTCTCACATCCAGTGATTTGAATTACCATAGCATCAGATATACATAAGGAAAACCAATGCAGCACCTTGCATGCTCTTTCATTCCATAGCCTGTAGGCTCTTTTCTGTTCATTTGTTGGATTGTGTGCAGGCAACTCAGGAGCAACTTCATCTCTTGTACATAAATCCCAATAACCTCTGCTAACCAGAAAGTTTTTCATTCTGAATTTCCATAATGTAATGTTCTTATTATCCAACTTCTCTCCAACTATCTGAGTGATATTGTCAGTCCCATGTGCATTAGCCATGATGTAATAGACTGTCTATCAAGTGCCTGACTCCCTGCAGTCCAATAAGTATGACTAACTAAGTTCAGTCCGTAACAGTTTATGACAGTTTTTTGCACTAAATTGCAGAAAAAAAAAACCACGGTATTTCAGCCCACTGACACCCCAAAACAACCCTCAAACAAGTGGTCTCAACTGTAGATATAACTGACAATACATAAGCTATGTGTTTGCTTCAGCTTAAGCTTATGTAACCTCACTGTTAACCCCAACACGAAGAAAGCAAAAAGAAGTGGAAAAGACGCAGGACAAAGGCGGAAAAAAGGTAGCCCGACTGAAGAAAGAAAAGGAGAAAAGGCCAAAAGTGCAAGGGCAACCTTAAAAGTCCAAGGCAAAGGCAAAAGGGGAAAGGCGCATTTTAAAATAAAAAGGCGCACCCTGAAATCTTGTAAAAGAGCGCCGGGCTCTCACCCGTGCAATTTGTAAATTTAGATGGGCGGTGGAATGGAAGCTAGGAAGATAGAAGGACAATGGGAAAAAGGGCCTAGGCTATGGCCGGCCATGTAAAAAGGGGAAAAAGGGGATGACCACCCAAAAGGGATTTAGGGTTTTGTATATAAAGTTGAAAAGTGAATGAGAAGCTCATTCTTGTGTGTGGCCAAAAGTAGCTCTCCTCCTCTTCTTCTTCTTCTTGTTGTTCTTGCTTGCTTGAGCTTGTGCTTGAGAGAGGGAGTGTGAGAGTGTGAGGGAGTGAGTGTGTGAGGGTAAAGGACCGAGGAGGAGAAGCTCTCCATCGTCTCCTCTCTTTTTCTCTTCTCTTCTCTTCTCTTGTCTTGCTCGCGGCAATGGAGCTTGGAGCGTGGAGCTTGAGGATGGAGCTTGCTTGAAGCTTGCACTTGGATCGTGGAGCCATCGGAGTGCGCGGGAGAGTAGGTATCTTGAACGGCATCAAGGTAAGCTCACTACACCCATAGATATGGATGGCGCGTCGGCTATGTGAGAGGTAGCTATTAGTGCTCGGCTTGGAATGCTTGAAACAATAAGTGGTCCGAGGGTCTCGGCGGTTGAGTGAAAGCTCCCACATTTTGGTTCCGTTGCCAGGACCAACGGATTCAAGCCTTGAGCACTTGCGCGCTTCGAATCGAGCATCAAAGTAAGGGGTTTTCCCCGAACCGGTGCTTGAGGTAGATAGGTAGGAAGTGAGGGGGTTGAAGATGGTATTCGATCTCCTTGGCAAGTAGGTTTTTTGCTTTTTGTGATTTATGTTGTGGAATGAAGTAGTGTAGGAATTTACTTTGTGATTGGATGCATTAGGATAGGAAAAAACAAAGAAAAAGAAACAAATAGTAGGGTTCTCTATTACTGTATAACAAGCTAAAACAGGGAAATAGGGGCACAAATCCTTGGAGTGCCGTTCGATTTGAGCACCACAGTGGTTCCAGGCATGTCTGGCATTCCCTTGTAGTGTCCTGCACCTATCTGGAAGGCGCTGGACGATTCGGTGTAGTAGACATCAGCCTAGACGCATCGCGTGCAACTCGCAGGCCGTCGTTCGCGCCGTCGGACCAGGCCGTCCGAGTCCCAGAATCGGACGTCCTATTTTGAGAATCGGATGTTCGGACAACCGTCCGATCGGGACAACCCGTCCGATTTTGAGAATCGGACGCTCGGACCAACCCCGTCCGATTTTTGAAAACGGACCGCTCAGACCAATCCGTCCGACTCGGACACTCGGACGAGTCCATAATCAAACCACTCACAATTGGACCAGACCGTCCGATTCCCAGAATCGGACCAGTTCAAAATCGGACCAAGCCAGAATCGGACCAGCTCAGAATCGGACCACCCTGTCCGATCCGATTCCCAGAATCGGACCACTTGAAAATCGGACCACTTTTTGATCCGAGTCCCAGAATCGGACGTGACCAAAATCGGACCACTGGTCTGATCGGACCCACCCAAAATCGGACGTTCGATTCGGACATCTGAGAATCGGACAAAAAACTTTCAAAATCGAACATGTATCCAGAACTCAAATTCTGACGCATCTAAACCTCGAAATTGACCCTAGAGGCTACGTAGAGATGAAGGCACATCACAGATCCATAACCGGGCTAAAATTTGGAGCACGTAGTTCAAAATTTGGCTATACAAGGTCCTCCAAATTGCATATGGTTTCTACCGTAACAGCCCTGCGGGCTGGGGGGACTGCCCCCCTCGGACCCCCGTAGAGGGGGCTCTGCCCCCTCCGCACCTCCCCCGAGTAGGTTGGAGAGAAAACACGCGCAGTGACAGGTCCTCCAGTTTGGACCCTAGTGTAGCAATGGCTCTACACGAGCATGTATTCTCACTTGCAAAAGAGCAGCCGAAAGTCCATACCCAAACAGAGAGAAACAGAGACCCTAGAACCTCAACCGGCCAATCTAGCCATCAAGGGCAAAAAGGCCACATCACTAGAACACAAAGACATTGTGTTCATACCATGTCTAGTTAGAGCGAAATGCAACTTCAGCAAGCTAAGAATGCGAAGATGACTAGACATGACACTCTTGACGAGAGATGTACCTTGAATAGCACTGCACTGACGATCCAAGACAGTAGTGGAGAATCCACATCTGGTCGCGCAGTCGAGAACTCAAGGGCATCTGTCAGAAGGCTTAAATTTACAAGCCAAGACCCAGAAGATGAAGACGTAGTACCACCTGCTTATCTTAGGGTCAAACTCACCGCGAAAAGAGAGCATCCTATCGATGCTCTGATTGATGGGGGAGCAGATTTTAATATCTTGACCTATGAATCATGGACCCTACTAGGCCAACCAGAGCTCACACTGACTAGTGCAACTCTTAGCCCTTATGGGGGACATCCACAAGCACTCATAGGGAAGTGCAAAATCCTTGCGACAATTGAAACAGAAAGCTTGCCTATCCTATTTCATGTTCCTCCAAATAGTGCTAGCTGCGGGAAAGAAACCCTCCTAGGAAGACCCTTCAAAAGGGCGACCAAGTGTGAGGCTGACTATGTAGCACAGAGGATACACCTGACACTACCGGGTGTGAGGATAGTCACCACCTTTAGCAAGGGTGACCTCATCGAACCTCAAGGGAAAGGCAAGGAAGGTGACGACATGATAGTCAAGCCTACAAACGAGGGCAAGGACTTGTTAAAAGAATTGATACAAGCACAAGTCGAACAACGAGAACCAGTGAGTGAGGCCATACCGAAAACAAGAAGGTCAAGAGACAAGGCCAAGGACAGGGTTTGGACTCACAAAAACCATAGAAGACCACGAAAGAAGCCCAAGCCTTATAGGCGAAGGCATCGATGGAGAGCTAGCACAACGCCGCGATGGATATCCAAAGCATTGCTACGTGCTCAAGGATACTACGCAGGTAACCAATGGATTTGGGTACCAAAATCCCTTGCTAAACTACCTCCATCAGCTGAAGGCTAGAGTGCCTCAAAAGCATGGCACATGAGGAAATCTAAGAGAACCTCTAGGTCTCAAGGCAAGAAGCCAGACATGATTGTTCGAAGGAAAGAGCCCCAGCCTAGCATGCTAAATAGACAGATGTCATACGTAGCCATTGAGCAGGCACAAGAATCGTTAGTGCCCAAGGAGCCTTTGATTCCCCAAGGGGAGAACAAGCATCATAGGCACAACATTGCTCAAGGCAAGGCTGCTCACTCACCAAAGGAAATGGCACAATCATCTAATAGCCTCGAGCAAATCAGTCAGCTAGTGCCACATCCACCTAGGAGTCCTAGATCTCCTACGCCCTCTTCTCCCAAACAGACACAGGAAGCACCACAGCAGTTGTCAAAGGCGACTGCTCAATTCCAATCTCTATCTCCATCTAAGCTTCCAACCGTCAAAGAGGTGGGACATGATTCCATCTGTAGCTCTCAACCCAAGGATATGCATGAGCAACCTAATGTGACCAGATCAACTCATGCTCGATCTACACAAATGAGTGCTCAAAGGCCAACGAAAGACACAACCACTTCTGATCGCCCTAGGAACTTAACACTGAAATCCACCAAGAAAAGCCAGCCCACTGAACTAGTTGCTACTACTTCCAATCAGGGATCACAGCAGTCACAACCCTTGGCCATGACAATACCCTATGTGGAACGTGTCCTTAGTAGTTTACCTGTGGAGGAGGTGTCGCAACCAAATCCCTCGACAACTCCAGCACTTTCAAAGTGCCTAAAGCCCAAGACGGAGAAGTCAAACGCAAGGGAGTTGGTTGAAAAGCTAGACTCTCCGAAAAGAGCGGCAGTTGTCCCCTCACAACCGGGCAAGGCTATTCATCAGACCATGGCTACGTCCCATAAGGACACACTAGAAGAGGGAAATGCTGAGGCCCGACCAAGCACATCAACGGTCCATATAACCCAGGTTCCTGAGTTGTTGAAAGAGGCACCTTCATTGACCAAGAAAAAGAGGAGAAAGCAAAGAAAACAGCAACAGATGCAGGTGGTTGTGGACACAAAGAACATTGAGACGAAGGGCGCTGGAGAGCTGATGAATAAAGCATCGAGTCCATCCACCAATGAACCCACTGATGCCTCTCCTAATAGCGGTGAAACCCCAGACACATCCGTGTATTCTGAGAAACCAAAGCAACCGTTGCCATCAACAGTTGCTTGCAACACTCTATCCACTGACAATAGAACTCACATTGATCAATCAAGAGTGGATACAACGCTGTCACAACAGGGTGACAAATCTATACCAGTCACATCCAAGAAGAACCATGACAAAATAGCAGCAAAACCTCAGGAGAAAGGTGAGAACCCCAAGAGCATAAGAAATCCTAGCATTGACCAATCTTGCTCATCTAGGCCTGAGCCCCCAGCCATGCTAAAGCCTAAGGAAACTCTTAGAACTTTGCATGAGATAGCAACCGAGCAAGCCCATGTTGAACATAGAGGTGTCGCAGAATGCTTAACTGAGTTGGAGGCTAAGCTCAAAGTGGTCGCGCGGGTCTACGTCCTTCCGGACGTGGGCACGATTCCCAAGGAGCAGCTTGGAGATTACTTGACCTTTCCTCTATCATGGGAAGAACAAGAACATCTTAACGGGCACTACGATAGGCTCCTACATAAACAGATGCGACTCATCCCTAATGAGGAGGCTGACAAACTACGCTTAACTGTCACGTTCAACGAAGTGCTCTGCCGACCGAATCTCGTAGACATAGAGCTACTAAAGCGACTGTCAGCAGGCCAGAGTCAATTTGAGCAGCGTTGGTGCGAAAGCCGCATTGTAATGGCCGAACTAGGGGCTCAGATCATGACAGTCTCTGAGGAGAGATTGGCCAAATGGCGATCCCAAAGGGACCCAACCTATGTGGCACCAACTTCCCTTTGAGCACTCACTGACATTCGGGGTACGGACTTAGCTGGAACTAGGCTTCAGGGCCCTTTGATTGATAAGGTTCTCACTGAGGAGGAGTTACATATTGCCAGTAGACTCGGTCAAGGTTCCATGCTACTCGACGTGGCAAAATATCTATCAGTATTAAGTCAGCTGCCACGAATACTAGATGCGTGTGCCATGCTCCGGTACAACCCCGAGTTCTACACCTGGTTCTTATCCTCGTGATGTGACATGGATTCATAGATATGTATATAAATAAACACTGATTTTTGTGTCACCTTATATAAACAATATCAACACACACAAGTAATGATAGTCAAGCGCAGGGAGAAGAGTTGGTTCTAACAGGCTAACCTCCTCAAGTCCTCTTCTCATCACACATTTAAAAGCCGTGTGACCATTCCCACCCCAAGTGAAAGGCATGCAACCCACATTACCGCCATAGGAGGCCTTGACCAACAACACTGATGTTGTAGACAGGGTGCAGTCCCTTTCTATACACCTTCTTCCCGTTTTGGTCTATCCTTCCGAGGATGTGCCCTATCCCACTCCATGACAACTAGTCCATGCAACTTAGCATAAGAAAATATTGGCTAAGGGCTGAAGGAAAAAAGAACATCATCATGGGGGCCATCCTGTTACGACAAAACACTGCATGCCTCACCCCTCCCCTTCTTGTCACATGCTCTTGATAAACCGCACTAAAATCCCTTCCATGCAAACAGTTGTATCCTATATCCAAGTCTGACCCTTGGATTGCATCTTGCAAGCTTCCCTTTGTGGCGGAACGCATGGAGGATCATGGAGATCTAGCATGCAAAGATGCTCTGCGCACAAGGCGGGAGCATGTGGCATGCGCCCCTCCACCGGAGTGCTATGTGCCCACCATCAAGAGGTATGCCAAGAAGCGAGGCCCTAAGCGACATTGCCCAGGGCAAAGGTTGAAGAATCCTCGAGTCAAGAAAGTTGAGACTCGAAACACGCAACAGGTGGCAGCACTAGTGGTGCGCACTCCCAGCTATCGCTCAGCCCCCAGATGCTCAAAGGCAGAAAGGGCAGGTCGGGAAAAAGAAGAATTTAATGAGTTATTTAAAGATATTCTGTAGACGGTAGCGGGCCAGGATTACACCATTCATGTCCCGGCCGACATGTTTCCTGCTCACCCCCATGGGAGCCCCACACCAGCAGAGCCCCAGTCACCCAGCCATCCAGAATCGCCCCGCCTCGTACAAATAGAGTAGCCCCATGTTATATAAAGGGCTTATCAAATGCTACCGGGCCATGACTTTTTGTCTTTAAATGGTTAAGTATTGACATGATCCCGAAGTGTATGAACTTTTCAAATTTGCGTTTAATATATTTCATGTCTTTAGCAAAAGAAAAAGCCAATCAAGCGCAGGCGCTAAATATCTAAGTCAACACCATAAAATTCAGATAAGTGATGTCTCCTTGCATTGCACTGGTTTATTATAGTTGCGGCATATACCATGCATGTACTCTCATGAAGCGGCAAGTTGATGCAGAATGGCACAGGTCAATGTCTAGAAGCGTTTCACATCCAAGTCACCACAAGACCACCAACCCCACAAAGAATCATTATGGAGGAAGTGACAGGAATACCAAGAAACAAAAGCCATGACGGAAACGCCACTAGATGAGAACCCAAGGACACCTCTGCAAAAGCACATATTGCGACCGAGCATGGCCAAAGCATAATCATCGATTTCCTCCTCCTTCTTGGCCAAACTCTATGTTCGGGCACGAGCCACGCTCTCAACAAGGGCGAGCGTCTCTTCATCATCCAAGATTCAACTCGCAAGATGCTCTGCCCTTGTCCATGCACAGCTCACTCCAAGTGCTACCTCAATTGTTCGATGTCTCACATGTTACAAAGAGGTACAAAATCTCAAGTGTATCTCTTCATCTCAACAACAGTTCCTCTAGCATCAAGGTTGGTGACACAATCATCTTTGTAATATCCATCCTTCATAGCCTTTGGATCCCAACATTTCTCAATCCAAATGAAAGGCTAACAGCCTCAATGTATGGCATTGATTGTATTCATTTTTCCCACAAAAAAAAAGGAAAAAAAAAGAGGGGAAAAAAAGAGAGAGAGAAAGAAGAAGAAAGAAAGAAAGAAAGAAAGAAAGAAAGAAAGAAAGAAAAAGAAAAAGAAAAAGAAAAAGAAAAAGAAAAAGAAAAAAACACACACAATCACAGCACCGCACCTAGGGGTCCTCAAATTAGGTACATCCAGTGACCTTGGTCGGCTGGCTCCGTCCCTAGTCCCCTAGCCCTTTGTACATCCCCCACAATTTTTCAGGGCACATCAAGGGCAGGACATACCTCGGGAGCTCGCCTCGCCTATGGTTAGACTTGTCACCCTGAACCACTTGCACAATTCTCTCGCACTCATCTCAATGCCATTACAATCAATAGTGGTAAGCAAGGCATGAAAGACACTGGACAAGTACAACATACTTTTCTACGAGTAGCCACTAGCTACCAAAAGCTAAGACATCAAGGAGCTCCAGGACAATGCTCCAACATTACTTAGAGTTTGACCTGTCTCCCAAACTAATCAAAATATGTCTTGTGCACGATAATAAGACTAGCACTACCCCTTAGGAAGAGACCACAGGAGAGGTTTTCAATTGCAGGTGTTGAAGACTCCAATGCAAGTGTCGTTCGCTCTTCATCAACACCCAACTCTGAATGCTTATCCTTACCATCTGACAAGCCCGCAAAGAATCGTCATGTGCAGACTCCCCAGCCAACCAACACTTGTGCTGGCCATCAATGCAATCCCCAACACAGCATGGCTCTACCACCAACTCCAGCAACCTTCCACTAGCCACCTTGGCCACCAACAGGCCCCCAGGACCTTCTCCCACACCACCACCAACACTCCTCCACGGAAACCACATGCGTCCTTGTCACCCACGTCTTCGGTGCATGCTACAGCCTGCTACCTACGACGGTGAGTGCCATGGGACTGGCACTTGTCTAGGAGGGGGATAATGTTAACCCCAACACGAAGAAAGCAAAAAGAAGTGGAAAAGACGCAGGGCAAAGGCGGAAAAAGGGTAGCTCGACTGAAGAAAGAAAAGGAGAAAAGGCCAAAAGTGCAAGGACAACCTTAAAAGTCCAAGGCAAAGGCAAAAGGGGAAAGGCGCACCCTGAAATCTTGTAAAAGAGCGCCGGGCTCTCACTCGTGCAATTTGTAAATGTAGATGGGCGGTGGAATGGAAGCTAGGAAGATAGAAGGACAATGGGAAAAAGGGCCTAGGCTATGGCCGGCCATGTAAAAAGGGGAAAAAGGGGATGACCGCCCAAAAGGGATTTAGGGTTTTGTATATAAAGTTGAAAAGTGAATGAGAAGCTCATTCTTGTGTGTGGCCAAAAGTAGCTCTCCTTCTCTTCTTCTTCTTCTTGTTCTTGCTTGCTTGAGCTTGTGCTTGAGAGAGGGAGTGTGAGAGTGTGAGGGAGTGAGTGTGTGAGGGTGAGGGACCGAGGAGGAGAAGCTCTCCATCGTCTCCTCTCTTTTTCTCTTCTCTTCTCTTCTCTTGTCTTGCTCGCGGCAATGGAGCTTGGAGCATGGAGCTTGAGGATGGAGCTTGCTTGAAGCTTGCACTTGGATCGTGGAGCCACCGAAGTGCGTGGGAGAGGAGGTAACTCGAACGGCATCAAGGTAAGCTCACTACACCCATAGATATGGATGGCGCGTCGGCTATGTGAGAGGTAGCCATTAGTGCTCGGCTTGGAACGCTTGAAACAATAAGCGGTCCGAGGGTCTTGGCGGTTGAGTGAAAGCTCCCACACTCACTGCCAGGGTACATACATGCAGTCTGAAAACTGTAAACTGTGAGTAACCAGCAGCAATTTCAAGTCCAAAACTGAGTGTGTCAACAAATTCAGTTTTAGGTTGCAGTCAACCAGAATTCAGCATACCAAGCTCCAAGCAGCTCCAAAATGTCTTTTGACCATGTCATACATTTACTTTGTAGTGGCAAGTTCAATACATGAGCATCTGAGTAGGCATAGACACCCTGTCTTCATTGACCAATGGCAAAAACCTCATGAGCTGTTTGTAATTAACCAGGATAGTGTAACTGCATTTATTTCAGCTTCAAAATTCAGTTTTCAATGATGCTCATTGCTTGCTTCAATTCTCCATGCATTCAGCATGTATAGGTCAGTTCATATAGATGATGGAACCCCCAAGATGACCTGTATTGCTTCAGTAATGCACAGTACTTGTCATTGACTGTGTATGACAGTTTTCAGCCTATCATTGATTTTCAGATCTGAGTATTCTGTCATTGACTGTGTATGACAGTTTTCACCCTCTCATTGATTTTCAGATCTGAGTATTCTGTCATTGATTGTATATGACAATTTTCAGCATGTCATTGATTTTCAGATCTGAGTATTTTGAGCAACTGTGTATGACAGTTTTCAACCTGTCATTGATTTTCAGATCTGAGTATTCTGAGCAAGAGATCTCATCTTCAAGACATTTGATCCAATGTATACATGCTTTGACACATTCTTGTGCTCCAAAGATGCCTTCTGAGTGTAGTACAAGGCTCCTGTGTGTCAGTAATGACTGAATGCATGCTGTCCATTCATGTTTACAGCAGTTCAGAAATGATTACAGGCCTGTGTCTGTCAGTCCAGCTCATAACAGAGCTCCCACACAAGCATTTACTCCTTGCACGCTTCAAATACCTTCAATAGTGAGCATACATGCTCTATGAACCTTGTCCAAGTGCCCCACTGAATATTGACAGGTTGCTGTCCACTCAGATCAGCAGGCGCAGATTTTCAGACCAGGGGGCACAGATTTTCAAGCACAGGTTGCTGTCCACTCAGATCAGCAGGCACATATTTTCAGATACAGGTTGCTGTCCATTCAGATCAGTAGGCGCAGATTTTTAGATACAGGTTGCTGATTTTCAGGAGGCAGTCGACGATTTTCAGACACAGGTTGCTGATTTTCAGGAGGCAGTCCACGATTTTCAGAAGGCAGTCCACGTTGATTCCTTCCTTTGACTATGGCTTCATTTGCAAGTTGTCATGCCCATTCTCCCACAGCCTCATGGATGAAGCTCTGATACCATGTTCAAAGAGTAGAGAGAGAGAAAGGGAAAGAATCCATATCCATGAGTCTTCAGGCTCTCAAGCTCATTTCTTCATTTCCACACACTTTATTGAAAAGCACACACACTACAAGATAAAGTGACCTAGTGTAAACGTATACTAGACTGGCTAACTCTAGTCAGGTCTACTAACCCGAATTATTTAATGTAGTCACATGTAGACAGCTGTACACACTAGCTGTCATAGATGTCGGTCATAGATGAAGACACACTGACGGTGAGCTTGATTTCTAACATTCCTTTGGACTGATGATTGTGAAGAAGCCTTTAATACCCTAAAATAATGCCTCATCCAAGCACCTATCCTACAACCTCCTGACTGGACAAAGGAGTTCCATGTGCACACAGATGCATTAGTCGAGCTAGATGTTGTCCTATGTCAAAAGGGCCCCTCTAAATTAGATCAACCAATCTATTATGCAAGTCAAAAAGTAACCGACCGCAAGTGGAACTACATAGTGACAGAGCTTGAGTGCTTAGCAATGGTGTTTGCCCTAGAGAAGTTTCACCACTACTTGTTTTCAACTCACTTCAAATTTTATGTGGATCATGAGGCCCTATCCTTCCTGAAGAACAAAGTAGATGTGAAGGTAAAAATCATGAGATGGCTCCTTCTATTCCCGGAGTTTGGCTTCGAGGTAATCACCAAACCTGTCCGCTTTCATGTTTTGGTTGATCATCTATCGCGTATTCCACAGACTGTAGAAGAGGAGCAGGATGATCCAGACCTCCCTGATGCATCCTTGTTTTTTGTCAACACTGTCACTCCCTAGTATGCAAACATAGCCAACCTCCTAGCAACTCAATAGTATCCTCCTGGCATCTCAAGCTGTAAGAAGAAGAAGGCTCTATTAGAATCAGCCCCCTACACCTTGCTAGATGGTACACTATACAAGAGAGGAAAAGATGAAGTATTGCGAAGATGTGTTATAGGAGATGAAATCAACATAGTATTGAAAGCATGCCATGAGAACCATGTGGTGGACACTTCGCAGGAGAAGCAAGAGCTAGGAAGGCTCTATTAGCGGGATACTAGTGGCCAACCCTCCACAAGGATGCATATGACTACTATAAGCGATGTGATGCTTGTCAGCGAATGTACAGATCATGTCACAAAGTGGTGTAAAGCTAAAGCTCTGAAGCGGGATGATGGTAGCAACGTAGCCCTGTTCATGTACAAGAATATTATCACCCGTTTTGGCAATCCCCTTGAGCTGGTAAGTGCCAGAGGTACTCATTTCCTTAACAAGATCATGGAAGAATTGATGGAACTATATAAGATCCGCCATTGCAAGTCCACTCCCTATTACCCCCCAAAGCCAACGGCCAGGTTAAAGTCACCAATCGCATCCTCTACTCGATCCTAACAAGGATGATTGCCACACATTGCCGTGATTGGAATGATCAAGTAACAGAGGCCCTCTGGGCATACAAAACCTCTTACAAGGCTGCGACAGGACAAACTCCTTTCCAGGTGCATGGCACAGAAGCCATCTTCCCTGTTGAGCTGGAGTTGCCCTCTTTGCGAGTGGCTATCAAAGAACACTTGGGAGATGATGAGTCACTGCAACACCACCTTCTACACTTGGAATGTTTAGACGAAACTTGTTGGATGGCTCTACAGTGCATGAAAACCACGCAAGCCCGACATAAGGCTTACCATGGCAGCTTCATCAAACATAAGCAGTTCAACGAAGGTGATCTAGTTCTCGCCTATGATTCGAGATTTGGCAAGTTTCTTGGCAAGCTTCAACAATGGTGGATGGGCCCGTACAAGATACTTGCTGTCAACCCTAATGGCTCT
Source organism: Lygodium microphyllum (assembly GCF_053477565.2). Lineage (NCBI taxonomy): Eukaryota > Viridiplantae > Streptophyta > Polypodiopsida > Schizaeales > Lygodiaceae > Lygodium > Lygodium microphyllum. The sequence goes on along the minus strand of NC_141135.1, from coordinate 55,543,708 downwards.
GCTCAGGTGCAGACCGTTGATGCGTCTGATGACCCCTTCCTGATTAATGGCTATCGCTTGAAGAAGTACTCTCCTTGGGGATCTTGGCAATCATTGTCACCACATCCTTTCCCCCATTGGCATAGCACTGTAATTCTTCTGATGCTACTTCTGATAGGCGTTCTTCTGCCACTCCTGAAGAGGTGCATGCAACCCTCTGTCCCCTCCATCCCACCTTCTGCCCCCTGATCTCTTATTCTCTATTTTCAATCAGCCACGGTGGAGAGGATGGTTCTGACAAATGGTGTTTCTACCATTTCCCTTCTAAAAGCCCAAAAAAAGAGAGAGAAAAAAAATGTTATGGGAGAAAAGGAAGAAATTCCCTGTCATAGCACGCCTCATTCCAAGAAAAGGTGGAAACACCCTTGGGCGGGAAGTTGATAGTGGAAAAGGTGGTAACACCCCGTAGTTCAGGATAGCTAATTCACCAGCTGAACCTTTCCAGAAGCAATTTGAAGCCACCTCCCTTGGTGCACTGTATCTGTAATATCAGTCCGTCTACCCTCCTTAACAGACGATCTTTCATACAAATCATTGAAGTACTAGATGTGTCAGCTATCTTCCTAGATACGCATAATCTTCAACACTTTGGTGACAACAACAACCGACGCGATCTTCATCACCAACCCCTTGAGTAATGCGAGCTTTCATCCTAACAGGATGGGGACGTGAGTATGGGCTGGCCTCTCTGTATCTATCAAAAGAGTATGAGACAGAGGATGGGGTGAGTGACCAATCTTTCCCTTCAAATCAAATGAGAGGTGAGATGTGTGAATTGAGTATTGCACGCACGGGTTGGGCCTCTTAATGTACAACACACAATCTGTTCCTGTGCACTACACCATAAGGCTCCCTGGCCTTCCTTCTTGCACTGTATGCCAACACAGGGCGGGATGCACTGTTGCACCATCAAATGTGCACAAGGCATACAACCTCTATACAAGTGAATGTGAGGATCACATCAATGGGTTTCAGGAATGGGCTACCCTCTGTATCTTTGAGCAGAGTGTGAGACAGAGGGTGGGCTGAAAGTGACTGGTGTTTCTCCTCAATCAATTTGGAGAGGTGAGATCAATTTTGAGAGATGAGATTGAGGGATGCTACGACAATTGGAGCCAGGTAAGTTTCCCTATGCACACATGGGATGGGTCTCTTTCGTCATCAAGGACACGTCACCCTATTTTGTACACTACACTACAAGGCTCCTTGGCCTTTCTTCTTGCACCTATGCCAGACAGGGTTGGACGCACTAATGCACCATCAATTGTGCACCCTGGTATACTCACTCTACACCATTCCCCTTATCGATTTCTAAACCGGGTGTGAGATCTTGGTTACCATCAATACTATCTCGAGTGATGTCAGTAATGGGGCGAGTGACTGTTCATTCATTCCCATCTGAGTGCTACGAGCTAAGAGACTATCCTTTGTCCACGACACCTACCAGATGGGCTTTATCGATCAGCTACCTCCCTGGATGCTGTTGCATGGTCCCTACCATGTTGGACGTATGCTCTGAAGACACCCTGGTACCTCTTGCAGAGCCAACTGTGACACAAGACGTGACATCAACCATCAACTGCAATGCTCGGCGAAACGGGCCAAGTTTTTCTAACCCTATCTTTATGATTGCAAGTGTATGTAAATTTTTAAGTGTGGGGACGTTAGAGTCCAGTCAGTTGACGAGTCTTAGGTTATCTTGATGCATTTTACTATGTTCGTTAAGGTTATAAGTGTGGGGACGCATCCCTATGCGTCTATGATGTATGCCCCCTACATATGCCTCACATTGATCATCTATGTATGCCATGACCTATTTTTACCCTCATGGGGTCCCTTTCTCACCCACCCATCTAACTTTACCCCACCCTTGGGGCCGTTCCTTCACTATTTTCCTTTATCCCTTGTTTTGACGTTTTACATGTGAACACATCCTATGCTTACCAGAATCTAAATCCAACCTTACAGCAGTGTTTTTCCCTTTGAACTGCCCATTTTTTCTTTTTACCAACCCCTGTTTCGACACACGGTTCTTGAGATATTAATTTTTGACACATTCTGCATAACTTAGACGGTTTCCCATGTGCACACGACTTTATTGCTTCGGAACCATGATTTAACATGGTAGCCCCGACAACCACCTTCCCCTTGATATTTGTTCTTTTTACTCTGTGTCATTCCGATGCACGGTTGCTCCGATATTAATTTTTGCAGGTTTTCAAGACATTTTCGTGTGTAATTTTCACATTTTTCCCGTGTGCACATGCCCTCTTTGCACCGAAATTCCAATTTAATTTGAAAAAATGTCCAGCCAATCTTTCCCTACCTTTTTCCTTTTTTCTCCCCCCCTATTTCGACCGTCGGATTTCTAGTTATTAAATTTTCCATGTGTTTTTAGGTGTCTTTTTTGTGTTTTTTGCATGTGAACCCTTCTAATTCCCTCGGAACTGAGTGTTGATGTGACAACCGTGTGAATCCCTTTTTCTGGACATTTTTCCTTTTTTTTGCCCTTCATTCCACCACATGGTTCTTTCCGTACTCATTTTCGAGTCCATTTTCATGTCTAATTTTTGGGTTTTCCCCATGTGAACGCGTCCTATCTCGGTTGGAACCGTGGTTTGACATGATAAGATTGTTGGGCACATTGTTTTGCACATTTTTCCTTATTCCCGCACTTTATTCTAACAAGTGGATTTTTTGAAATTAATCCCCGAATGTGTTTTTAGAGCCGTTTTTTGCCTTTTTCCCATGAACCCACCCTGCTTTTGCCCCAAACATCATGTCCTATTTTTCAATCCTTTTCTTTTCGTTTCCCAACACATTTTCCCTTTTTATGGAATTGTGTTTCAATGAACGGTTTACAAGTTATTAAATTTTCTTTGTTTTATCGTGTCCCTGCGCACCTCGCCTTGCGCGTGAATGCGCATGGTTTTATTTTTACACGCCTCGCGATGCCCTCGTGACGTCCGTGCCTTCCCCATTGCCGTCCTGGCTCCCGTTGCTTCCCACCATTGCAAATGTTTTTAACCCTCGCCCCGTGCATGCACAGGAGACGGGGGCAGCCTCCATTCTTTCGTTCTTTCTTTTCTTTTTCTTTATTTATAGGTCTTAAAAAAAACAAAAAAATAAAACCAACCAATAGAACAAAAAAAGAAAACAAAAAAAAAACAAACCCAGCACACAAAAACAACCACCACACAAAACAAAAAACAAAACCCACAAAAAAAAAAAACAAAACACACAACAACACCATCAAACAAAATAATACCCCCCACCACTCACTAAAAAAAAAAGAACAAAAAAAAACATCAAAGGCAAAAAAAAAAACAAAAACAAAAAATCAAACCCCTCTCCCCCCGACGGTTGTTCCCTCTCCCCCTCTCTCTCTCTCTCTTTCTTCTTCTTTCTCTCTCCCTCTCTTTCTCTCTCCTTGATCTTCTTCTTCTTCCTATTCTTCTTCTTCTTCTCCCCCCCCCTCCTCCTCCTCCTCCTCCTCTTCTCCTTCTTCTTCCTCCTCCTCCTCCTCCTTTTCCTTTTCCTTCTTCTTCCTCCCTCTTCTCCTTCTCCTCTCCTCCCCCCATCTCCTCCTCCTCTCCTTCTTCTCCCTCTTCCTCCTCCTCCTTTTCCTTCTCCTTCTTCTTCCTCCCTCTTCTCCTTCTTCTCTCCTCCCTCTTCTCCTCCTCCTCCTCCTCCTTCCCCACTATCTCCTCCTCCTCCTCCCCCACCACCTCCTTCCCCTTCCTCCTTCCCCACCATCTCCTCCTCCTCCCTCTCCTCCTCCTCCTCCTCCTCCTCCTCCTCCTCCTCCTTCCCCACCATCTCCTCCTCCTTCCCCGCCACCACCACCACCACCTCCTCCACCTCCCACACCACCTCCTTTCCCTTACTCCTTCCCCACCATCTCCATCTCCTCCCCCTCCTCCTCCTCCTCTTTCCCCACCATTTCCTCCTCCTCCTCCCCCTCCTCCTCCTCCTCCCCCTCCTTTCCCCACCCCCAGTTAAGCCCCCCTTCCCCCACCCCTTGTTAAGCCCTCTTCCCCCGCCCCTACCCAAACCCCCCTACTCCTACCCCCTCTTAAGCCCCCCTTCGCATGCAGCAGCAACTTTTTGTGGTTGTGGGATGGTTAGTGGCTATTCCCATGTCGTGGTACTATTGCATGGGCCTGTTTAGTGGCTGTTTCCATGCTGCAGAAATTTCTCTGTCTTCGTAGCGGTTGTTCACATGTAGCTGTGCGTGGTCGTTGAGTCCGTGGTCTTTGCGGGTGTTCACGTGGGAGGACACGCGAGGACTCGTTCGTGGGCGTACGTAGTTGCTGCTATTCACACGTGACTATTCACACACGCGTCTGAGTATTCATTTTTGAAATCTTGAAAATAATTTTTACATCATAACATCCATTTAAAATAATAATAATTTTTAAATTAAAAATATATATATATTAAAAATTATAGAAAACCGTTGAAACTTTTTTCCATAGTTTTAAAAATTTTCTTCATGAGAAATGTCATTAATTAATTATTGAAAATTCCAAATTGCCTACAAGTATTCACAAAATGATGGAAATTGATAATAATTCCAAAACAATACCTAAAAATTAAAAAAATCCAAAAAATTACATTAATTTTAATTTATTTTTTGACTTTTTTAAATGAAAAATTATTTTTTTTGGAAAATATTTTTTTTTGAAAAATCTTATGATAATGTAATTATCATAAACACATCCTTTGAAACTCCCAAACATGATAAAAACATTTCCATCACATTGAAACACAATGGTTTTTAACCCTCATAATGGGACAAATTGGTTTCTTGGTTATAAAATTTAATTTATCTTATTAAAAAAACAAAAATGAAAACAACCCCACAATACACAAAAATAGCACAAAGCAAACCAACGAAACAAACAGAAACAAACCCTCCTTTTCATTTACTGTTTTTTTAAACAACCAAAATAAAAAAAATACAAAATAAAAACAAGAAAACCACACAAATAAAAAAATCCCATTAAAATTCCAATTCACACTTCTCCTTTATTTTGGTCATGTGTATCGTTGTTTTTGTTTAGTCAAGGTGTTAGTTAGTTTTCGTTTTTTTCTATCAAACAGGACGACTATTATTAGTCGAACTTTTGTCCGTTTTTGTGGATTTGCATGGATTGCGCATTCCATTTTGGAGAATGTGGTTTCACACCTTGCGAGTATCCACCCATACATTGCTAGGTTCCTTTCTTTTTTCCCCTCTCTCACTTGCACCATAACACACATTTAATTGTAATAAAAATCAAATGGCTGTTGCACATACCAAATTAACAAAATGCACATCATAAAATTGTAAATAAAATGAACTGGACATTAATTGTAAAAGGAACCCCGCTGTTGCACGCGCATCTTTGCACTACAACCCACTTAATATTTGTAAATTAAAAACCATTCACCAATACACACGCACACGCATTACAGACACATTAAAATTGTAATTAAAATAAACCCCCCGAAGTCATGCATGCATACACTTAAGTGCCACACATCATCTAATTCTAAAAATGAACTGCATCAGTAGAGAGCTAGTCAAGTTAAGTCGTGTCAAGTCTGAGAGGGGTTGGGCTACGTTTTCAACTCACCATGCATTGTGTTTTTAATGGATTATCTTATAAAAAATGAGTCATTAGTTTCACCCACCTACTTCACCGCACCACTGTAGGACTCTGAACGTTACATGGGATTTGGGATTATTAATCTGACCTTGGTCCATATGGTGTTTATTCTATTTTTAGTCAGAATATTTGGTTCCATCATGATTTTTTGAGTCCGTTGTCTAGGCTACGGTATGTGTACCATTTTTGTTTTATTTTGCGTGCTTGATATGGGGATACAGAGTGCTTGATTGTTTGCATCGCATGAAGCTTTCGGTCACATATAAACCCATCCCTAATTTCACTAGATCGACAACGTTTAGTCCTAGGGTTCCAACTCAATTCGAGTTTCATCATTTTGAACGATTGGTCCTTAGGGTAGGAACCCTAGATTATTGTTTGCATGAGCACCCAATTGACTCAACATTTCGGGAATGTGGTTAGGGCCATTGGGCATGAAGGTTTCGACTTAGCGACAATTGGAAAACTTGGCCGAATCCTTAACGTGCTAATACCTAGTTAGTGTTTGGGGTATCTATCGTATTGACTGAACCATGCCATACGAATCCCTTGCGGCTAGGTGATTTGGGTAATTCACTATGCTTGTCTCGCGACAAGGATGAATCCTTCCCTAGAGATAATAAACTAGATCTAAAGAAGAAAAATAGTTTCGACTACCACCATACATGTAAACATGCGACTCACTCTATCTTTCATTGGTAAAGTATGGTTTTGTTTGTGGGTTTTGCATGTTTTCTCTTTTTATTCCTGGTTTTGTGTGTGTGTGTGGGTTTTTTATATAGTCTGAATGGCACCTACTTCTACCCCTTCGATTATGGTACAGCATGTTCCCCTCGCAGTCCATGATTATTCCCTCCTTTTAGAGGCGAATTGCATACGACTTGTAGGCCTCCACCCATTTGTTGCCCTCACATTGCCGTCTGTGGATGAGAAACTTTGTTACTCCTTCTTGGCTTCTTTTAAAAACCAGTTTGGTCTGGTTTATAACCACATCTTCTGTTTATCTGCAACTAATATCAGTGAAGTATTGTGCTTGCCCATTTTGCTTCATTTGTGTGCAGTGGTAACCATTTACTCACTGCCGAAGTGATTGCTACGCTGATGAAGAAGGAAACTTCTACCCCCTTGCTCCTTAACCACCTCATTAATAGTTCAGGGATATTTGTTGCCCATATCTCTTCTCCCATATGGAAGCAGCTATGTTAGTTCCTCCAGGACCGGTTTATGTCGAGCAAGTATGTATCCAAGTATCTATCCAAAGAACTATTCATAGCTTCTGTGAAGATTCTAGAGGGTGCTAAGTTCAATTGGGCATGCTTCCTATTATCCAAGATGGATCAACATTTCCAGCGAGTACAGAAGGGTCAAAATAGTAATGTCTCCTTGGTGCCTTATTACAGATAATCCTCACTTTTGCACCTCCTCCTGGTGGTGTTCCAGTGCCCGATCCCGCTCCTTTACTAGTGCAACCTACATCTTCAGTTCCTTCTCCTCGGCCTATACAACCTAATTCAAAATATGAAGAGTCCTTGTTGTGTTTTCTCGCAAGAAATGCCTTCGCATGAAGGGTCCTTCCAATCCTCTTGTACTAGATTCACTAGTACTACAAACATCCACTCCTGCTGTTTCTGGCAGTGCCATTCCTTCATTCCTCTCCTATATCAATATATTTGCATCCCAAAAGGAAGGACAGTTAGATTTGCAGATTCTTTCATCTTTACAAACTATATTATCTGGACCCATGCTTCCACAGATGGTTTCAAATGTCCAGTCTACTCTGGAAACCTCCCTCACTTCTTGACTTCAGACACTGTACACAAGTGTTTATACTTCCATGCAAGACAAGGTGGACTCCTTAACCAGTCTGTTGAGTAAGTCACTGGAGGATTTGTCTTCTAAAAGGGCTATACTCAGTGATATCCATGACCAAATGATTACTGCTACAGCCTTAATGGATTCACAGAAGGTAAGTATTCAAGAGCTGGAATCTAAGATTGCAAAATTAGAGGAGGGGAATGCATCTTTGATGATTGAGAAAAATTCTGCCCTTGAGGAAATGGTCGCTTTGGCTAGTAAACTTGCTACTAGTGAGGAACAGTTGCAGCACTCTCAGGAAACTATAGAGTCCCAAAAGAAACTTATTGAAGAACTTAACCAAAGAGTGACTGATCTTTCTGTTTCTCCTCCTGCTCATGTATCTTCTGCTTTGTCTTCCAAAGAGGAGCTTAATCAGTTGCAACATAACGCTAATCTGTGTGATGGGTTTTCTACTAAAGTGGACTACCTTCAACACCATATGGATTGCATGCAATAAGATTTTATTCACTATACTGATTTGGTGTCACCTCCTTCATCCTTTTGGATCAATTATAATCAACAGAGGTTTGCCTTGTATATTTCTTTAAGCAATGTGTATTTGGAACCTCTAGAGGATGGATGGTCAAATCTATGGTCTGCGGATCTCCTGAGGGTGGTATTTGATAGATTTGTGGGTGAGCTAGTTTCCCATTAGGTCCAATTGTTATCTTTCATGTATCTTATAGGCCATTTGTAAATCCATGATGAGGAGGACTTGAATGTTTATGTGGGGGGATGTCATCTTACAGGCAGTGATGTATGTGCACTCAGTTGAGCTTCTGCTAGTAGAGAGTTTGCGAACATATCATGAGCAAACATTTTGGTGTAAGGGACATGCTTGGCATCCACCTTTGGAGGATATTTCTTTGGAGCCTCGTTGACTCAGAAATGTTTTTCATAAATTTGATATCCATCCTCTACAATCTTAGTTATTGAGCTTTATTGCTGATCACCCGTTATTTACTAAGTCCTTTTTTCAATACCTTAAATTTTATTATTCTATTTATCCCTTAGATCCTATAGATCTTCTTTCTTATTCCCTCATGTCTTATCATTTCCCTCTTTATGTTTCTCTTCTTTCATCTAGTCCTGACACCATTCCTCTCTTATCCTTTACCCCTTTAGGATTCCCTCATATTCATGTTTTTACTACATGTCCTTTCATTGCTAATCCTACATTATCTTCTACTCCTTCTGAACCTCCACCTACTGTTCCTCCTATCCCTTCTGTTTTCTCAGCGGATTCTCTTCATACATTTTTTATGTATTCGCCGTCTTTTCCACCTTCTTTATCCCTTCATTTACCTTCCTTTTATGATCTATCATATCCTCCATTACAATGTTCCCCTTTTATTCCATTGCCCTCTCCATTCGATTACATTAACCTTCCTCCCTAGACAGTGCTGGATACTCTTGGATATGAGCATGACTTACTCCGTAAAGACAATGGACACTGCATGATTCTGTGACAAGAGTGGTGTTTAATTGGCATTTTATTCTAGGGTCTTGGGATATCTCTACAGCATGTTTGAACTCTTACCTCCATTTTGCTAGAGTACATGTTACTTCTAGGGATATCATTTTAATTGGCATTTTATTCTAGGGTTTGGGATATCTCTATAGCATGTTCGAACTCTTACCTCCATTTTGCTAGAGTACATGTTACTTCTGGGGATATCATTATTCGCATTGCAGCTCATTTTTGTTGGTATCTTGCTTTTATGCGTTAGCAGTCCACCCTGAATACTCGAAAGAGTATCCCATAGTTGCTGATTAATCCAAATGAGGATGTAGCTATTGCTCAAATGGATGTTCTGTATTACTTTGCATAGGCCTTCCCTACCAGGTTCATAATTTTACTGGAAAGTATGTGTTGTCTACAGTTCCTCCAAAATGTACCTCAGTACTTTGTAGATGAGAACAAAGCCTTGGACCGTCTTAAATTTAGTATGAAATTTAAGAAGAAATACCTTCATCATATTTAGTAGGAGGGTTTTCATGATTGTATCCTCTCTTTCTTAATGGAAACTTCTTCTTTCTCTCCAATTTTTTGGGGATTTGTGCCATTCAGACTATATTTGTATATGGGCATTTTTTGTGTTGGGTTTTTTTTTAATTTTTATATTGTGAGGAGCTCATGAAGAAGAAGCTGTGAAGATTGATGATATTAGTTATAACATGGTTGCAGTTGAAAACTTGGATGCTGAACTTTTATATCCTTTAATAGTTTGAGTTATTTTGGTTTTATGATGTTGGAATGGTTCTTGGTATTATTGGTTTTCCTTTCAAATGTGTTTTAGATATAAGTTCTATAAAGATGATATGTTGGGGACGTGATACTAGTTGGTGACTTGTGAAGGATTAAAGATTATTTGTAGCAGATATTAGAGCTTTTATTCTCCTTTTGTTTTTGAGATCACGAGGATGCTTCCTTTCTAAGTGTGGGGATATTTTGAGTGTTGAAATGATATGTTTTTTGGGCTGATTTTTTGTTGTTTTTGTTGCTGAATGGTTGTTTTTGGTGATGGATTGTTTGAATTTGGTGCGCAGATCGGATGCTGTACGCTTGCATAGTGAATGCTGGAAGGTCCCCAAGAACAAAAGAACTCTACTTTTTGCACAAAACTCAAGGTAAAAAGCATGCACGACATGAACAAGAGACCAATTGGGTGCAATCTCCCCCCATGCCTTGTGAGAGCGCTCCACAAAGTATGTATTTTATGTATTAATCATCTTCAAGCTCAAATAATAGCCCAAATTACAAAATAGCAAGCTTTTAGCTTTTGAGTTTGCTTTAGCACAAATAGAAATAAAGCTAGTGGGCGGTGCCCAAAGAGTCTGGCATACCCAATACAATGTCCAAGTACAAATAACATAATCGTACGCCCATGTGCATACAAAATAATAAATAAATATCCAATGCCTCAATAAATAGGCGCAACAAAATATAGGCACCATGTCAAGATTGTGGGAGAGAAGGAAGGAGTCTCACTTGTAGCTTTCTTGCTTGCACAATGGGGGAATACACACACGGGTGGAGGCTGAAAACAGTTTTCCTCTTCTTAGTTGTGTAAGCCAAAAGAACTCTAGTACAAAGAAATAGAAGAACCCTATATATGGGTCTCAAACCAAACTCAACTAACTAAGGTGGCATACTAACTGAACCACGAACTAGAGTAGATAAGGATAGCTATCATGTAGCTATTATTCATGGGCGGTGTACCAACCGCGTCTGCAACTGACAAGTCGGTGACATAAATACACAACGGTCACCCTGGCATATCACGAGTGGAGCTCGATATCTCAACACTCCCCCTCAAGCTCAATCCCAATTCCTGCACACCAAGCAGGTCTCTGAACTTGCGCAGCTTCTCTGCGCCCAATGCCTTTGTGAATATGTCAGCTACCTGATCCTCTGTGCTGACATAAACTAGATCAATAAGACCTAGTAAAACCCTCTCTCGCACATAGTGATAATGCACCTCAATGTGCTTTGTTCTAGCATGATAGACTGGGTTATTTGCCAATTGTATACTACTCATGTTGTCACAATAAATGACAACTGGTCCATCTGTAGACTGATGCATATCATAAAGTAGCTTATGCAACCAAGCTACCTCACATGCAGCCATTGCTGCACCCCTGTACTCAGCCTCTGTGCTCGACAAGGCAACTGTAGGCTGTTTCTTGCTGCTCCAAGTGACTGCAGCACTCCCAAAAGAGAACACATATCCACTGGTAGATCGTCTATCAGAAATACTACCAGCCCAATCAGCATCAGTGTATCCATGCAACTGTATCTGAACCCCAGTCTCATAAAATAGTCCATACTGCAATGTGGACTTCACATACCTGAGTATGCGTCTAGCCGCATCCAAATGTGGTTTCCTTGGAGCCTGCATAAACTGACTTACCAATCCAACAGCATAGCTCAAATTTGGCCTGGTAATAGTCATATAAATCAAACTTCCTACTATGCGTCTGTACATAGTAGGGTCTTCTAGAAGCTCACCTGCATCTGTGCTCAGCTTCACATTCTGCTCCAAAGGAACTGAAATAGGCTTACAGCCTGTCATCCCATATTTGGACAGCATGTCCAATCCATACTGCCTCTGCAAGAGCTGTATCCCACTTGGTGATCTAATCACCTCAATGCCCAAGAAATAACGCAGCTCTCCCAAATCCTTCATCTCAAACTTCTGCTTCAATAGCATTTTCACATGAAGGATATCTTCATCACTGTCACCTGTCATAATCAAATCATCAATATAAATGACAAGTAGCATAATACCTTTCTCTATTTTTCTCACATAAAGTGAGAAATGTGCCTTGGAAATCTGAAAGCCAATAGTGACAAGATACTGTCCTATCTTGTCAGACCATGCTCTAGGTGCTTGCTTCAAGCCATACAAGGGTTTCTTCAACCTGCAAACAAATTCAGGATGAACAGCATGCACATAACCTAGTGGTTGCTCCATATAGACATCTTCTTGCAAATCACCATGCAAGAAGGCATTCTTTACATCCATCTGATGTAAAGACCATCCCTTTGATGCAGCCATAGCAATGACTGCTCTTACGGTTGCCATCCTTGCAACCGGACTGAATGTTTCTTCATAGTCAATGCCATATGTTTGTGCATACCCCTTGACTACTAATCTTGCCTTGTATCTGTTCACAGAACCATCTGCATTGTGCTTCACCTTATAAACCCACTTACAGCCAATTGCATTTTTACCTTTAGGCAAAGGTACCAATTCCCATGTAGCATTTGCTTCCAAGGCATCCATTTCTTCATCCATGGCTTTCTCCCATTTTTCTTTTCCCATGGCTTGCTCAAAAGATGTGGGTTCTGGTTCCTGTATCACTTTGACCATATATGCATAGTGAATGGCTGTAAATCCATCATATTTCAGCCTATCCACAGGATACCTAGCTCTCGTAGACCTGCGCAGAGTAGGTTCACTCCCAGGTGCTCTTAAAACATCCCTGGTCTTCCTTACTCCAGGTGTAACAATAGAAGGAATACCCAACTCATCATCAATGCTCTGTTCTGAGCCACTGGATTCACCATCCACATAAGAGTGACCTACATTCACATCAAACATGGGCTGATCAACCTTCTCTTTTCCTTTTCGTGATACCTGTATACCACTATCTGCATTGCTTTGAGAAGATTCTCCTGATCTCAATCTGCCTGTCCATGGCGAAGAATGTGAACCACTGCTAGAAGACGCTCCAGGTCCACTAATATTTTGTGATTGCTGTTGTGAATTCTGTGCAGCATTACCATTTTGTGCATCTACATCATCAATCACATTTACTGGTTTATACCAGCTACTCATCTCATAAAAAACAACATCTCTGCTCACTGTAAACTTACGAGTAGAAGGGTTATAGCATCTATACCCTTTTTGCTGTAGAGAGTAACCAATAAAGATGCACTTCTCAGCTTTTGGATCCAACTTGGATCTCAACTCATCTGGCACATGTACATAGGCAATGCAACCAAAAATTTTCAAATGAGAAATATCTGGTTTCCTACCAGTATACTTCTCCTCTGGAGTCACTCCATGTATTGCTGCAGTGGGAGTCCTGTTCATTATGTAGACTGCTGTAGCAACTGCTTCAGCCCAATAAAAATCTGGCAAGTCTTTTTCATTGAGCATGGCACGAGATACCTCTCCAATATGCTTGTTTTTCCTTTCTGCAATTCCATTTTGTTGTGGGGTATGATTGCATGAATATTGCTGCTTTATGCCATGCTCCTGCAGGAACCTTGCAAACTCATTTGAGAGGTACACTCCCCCTCCATCTGACCTTAGGCATTTTATCTACAGACCTGTTTCTTTTTCAACCATAGCTTTAAGAGTTTTGAAATGCCCAAAAACTTCACTTTTCTTTTTCATAAAATACACCCAAACTTTTCTGCTATAGTCATCAATAAAACTGACAAAATAATGACAGCCTCCAAGAGATGTAGCTTTAGTAGTCCACACATCAGAGTGGATTAATTCCAATGGCTTCTTACTCTCTTGAACATGTCTAGGAAATGGTTTCCTTGCCTGTTTTCCAAACTGACAGGCTTCACATACCTTATGCATTTCTGCAACCTTGAATTTAGGCAATCCTGCAACAATGTTTTGGGCCTGCATTGATTTAAGTCGCTGTACATTAACATGACCAATGCATTTATGCCAGATATCAATATCTGCAACTACACCGGTCCCATGTGCAAACATTGCTGCACTCAATTCAGACATGTCTGCATCCAATGTAAACATTCTGCCCTTCTTCTTTCCTTTTGCTATCAAGCGACCTTCATTTTTCATATCCTCAACAAAGCATCCATGAGGATTAAATCTGACCTGCAAGCCCTGCTCAACCATTTGACCAACAGAAACCAGATTCTTGGTGATATTCGGGACATGAAATACATCGGACAGGTATTTCTTTTTCCCATCCTGCATAGACAAAGGAATTTTTCCAATCTGCACAATCGGATGTGCAGTATCATCACCAGTCTCCACAAATCCTGGTTTTTCCATTTTCCTTGCATCCTCCATCCATTCTGCATGACCTGTCATATGGTTTGATGCACCTGAGTCAACATACCATACATCATTGCTTTCTTCTGCACTTGTCACAGAATTGTTCATGTGCTGCGCCATGAACAAATGCTCATTTCTGTCATCACCCTGTCTACTAGAAGATGCATAATTTCCTTGTTGCAGTTTTCCATTCATGATGTCATTCTGCTTTTTATAGCAGTCTTTAGCCATATGACCCATTTTACCACAATAGTAGCATTCAACATTACTGTTTGCATTTTGACCTCTTTGCCATCCACCAGGACCTCTTTGGCTCCCCCTGCCTCTAGAGTTACCACATCCTCCTCCATAGGACTGGTTTTCTTGAGTTTGCTGCATATTCTGATTTCTACCACAGCCTCCAGATCGGCCTCCTCTACCTCTGCCTCTACCTCTTCCAGCATTTGAGTAGAAGACAGCTTCTTTTGAAGTTCCTCCTAAAGAAGATGCACCACCATTTCTCTGCTCCTCAGAAATTAGAAGAGCAATCAACTCCTCAAAATCAGGAAATCTTTCACGGACGGAAATGGATGTCCGAAACTACGCATAATCCTTTCCTAGACCATTCAAGGTCACAGAAACTAAATCATCATCTTCCACTGGCGACCCAATGGAAGCAAGTGCATCTGTAATATTCTTCACCTTCATGTGGTAGTCATTGATGCTCATATTTTCTCTTTGCACATTGTGCAACTCTTGCTTGAGCTACATTTTCCTGGCTTGCGTATTTGTGCTATACATCTTTGACAGAGTATCCCATGCCTCCTTTGGCGTACTTGCATCCTGAATATGCACAATCATAGAGTCTGAAATGCTGATAGACAGCCAGTACATAACTTTCCTGGCTCTCTCATGCCATGCCTTGAATGCCTGCATTTGCTGTTGATTGGGAACATCAGGAAGAACTGGTTCTTCTTCATTTCTTGCAACAAATTCCCAATATCCTTTTCCCATAAGGAAATTCGTCATTCTAAACTTCCATGCTTGGAAGTTGTTCTTGTCAAGCTTTTCAGTGACAATCTGTGAGAGAGAATCAGACGCCATTACAGAACACTGCAAAAAATTCTGTCACTACAAAAAACACAGCTTCACCCTCACAAGGGAAAATCTGCAAAACTGGCGAAAGTGGTATTTGACCACACAGTCACTTCCTACTGACGATTTTGCATCAACAGGCAACAGGGATGATTCTGTAACTCCCAATGTCTCTGCGCACAAGCATACGATGCAATTTCTACAGTAACTTTTCACCGACCTGTAGAACAGTGGTTGCACAGCATAAAACTGGGCCTTTTTCTGAGTGCGTGCAGAGAACTTCCGCCTCCAAAATAGGCCCCGAAATGGCCTCAAATAAAAAAAACAAGGTCGCCAAGGGGGCTAAAGCCCTCCCCCGCAGCATATACTGCCCTCTTGCTTCACCGCGAAGGGCGTCTCAACCTGAGACAATACACTCCTGCACTTTTCGGCTGTGCTACCTGCAGAGATCTGCTCCCAAAACAGAAGATGAAAGCAACACTGCTGCTCTTACCAGAACACCGCGAGCTTGGCTTGCTTTCTTGAGCTCCTTACCACGAACAAGGCTCTAATACCATGTCAAGATTGTGGGAGAGAAGGAAGGAGTCTCACTTGTAGCTTTCTTGCTTGCACAATGGGGGAATACACACACGGGTGGAGGCTGAAAACAGTTTTCCTCTTCTTAGTTGTGTAAGCCAAAAGAACTCTAGTACAAAGAAATAGAAGAACCCTATATATGGGTCTCAAACCAAACTCAACTAACTAAGGTGGCATACTAACTGAGCCACGAACTAGAGTAGATAAGGATAGCTATCATGTAGCTATTATTCATGGGCGGTGTACCAACCGCGTCTGCAACTGACAAGTCGGTGACATAAATACACAACGGTCACCCTGGCGTATCATGAGTGGAGCTCGATATCTCAACACACCATGCCTAAGGTGCAGCGCCCATCAAAATATTAATGATAAATCGAATACTCGCTATCCTCCAATGCTTTCCTCCGCCACTGCTGCTATTTCTACACATAAACTGAAGCATTCACAATCGTTAGTAAAATAATACAATTAAACCGACAAAAGTGAATACCTAGCAGTCTTCAGCTACATAAATAAATCAACTGGTTAGAAATCAATCCTAACTTTAATTTATTACGAGTGCGCACTCTAAACTCATAAACGTTTATTAATTTAATATACATTTTGCGGAATCACCCGCTATGGAATCACCCATGTACACACTAAATTAATGAAACGCCCGAAAAGGATAGGCATCCCCATCAACTTCTCGCACAAAGAATCCACTTTGTGTATGAGCCCCGGTCATCAAAGTTTACGGAATCCACCGTAAAACCTCACGGAATCCACCGTGAAATATGCCTCCTGGCATCATACCCCCGGGGTGGGATAGCAATTGACCTCAATTGCTATTAGCTCAATGTGGAGCTAACAGAGTGGGGAAAGCATTTAAGTCTCTAGCGTGCATCCATTGGGCTTCTTCTACAGGATGGTTCTTAAATTTGACTAGATATCTAGAATATTTTCGGCCAGTTCTAGTGGTCATAAAATCAGTATCTATGATAGCTTCAGGTTCAAGTATTTCAGTCTCTTCCTCTAACAAAGGTGGGTTTTCATAAACAGGGTGTACAGGTAATTGGCCTCTAAAGAGTCTTAATAAACTAATATGAAATGTGTTGTGAATTTTCTAGTGAGGTGGTAATTCTAACTTGAATGCATTGTCATTAATTTTATGAATGATCCTAAATGGTCCATAGAATCTAGGGGCTAATTTCACAACTGGGTGTCTATTTACACTTTGTAGTCTACGTTTTTCTATTCTCAACCAAACATAGTCATCAACTTTGAAATTCATTGCTTGTCTTTTCTTATTGGCTTGCTTAGTATATGATTGCTGGGCTTTGGCAATCATGTCTTTAACCTCATCAAAAATAGTATTGTGCATACTAGCAATATCATCAGCACTCTGAATTCTATTTGATAAAGATGCAACATGTGTAGACAATCTATAACCATAAATCACTTCAAACGGTGCTTTCTTTGTAGATGTGTGTGGTTTATTGTTATATGCAAACTGTAATAAATGCAAATGTGTATCCCATGTCTGTGGTTTAGAAATAGTATAAACACGTAAAAGATCTAAAATAGTGCTACTAGTGGCTTATGTTTGTCCACTAGTTTCAGGATGAAATGCAGATGAGAAATCAATTTTTGTGCCTAGGTTAGCAAACAAAGTAATCCAAAAGTTGTTACAAAATCTAGAATCACGATCAGAAATAATAACTTTTGGTAATCCATGGTTAGTGAAAACAGTTTTCAAAAACAATTGTGCTGCCTGTGATGCTGTTAAAGTTTTCTTACATGGAATGAAATATGCTTGTTTACTAAACCTATCTACTACTATCCAAATCATATCATGGTTAGCTTTAGTATTAGGTAAACCAGTAATAAAATCCATAGAAATTTGTTTCCATGGTCTCGATGGAATAGATAAAGGCATAAGTAATCCATACTGTTTACCGTGATGTCTCTTAACTCTTTGACAAATCAAACATTCAGAAACAAAGTTAGATACATCAGTGTCCATATGCGGCCAATAAAAATCTTCAGTTAATGTACGTAAAGTAGATATGATACCTCTATGACCTTGATATGGAGGACAATGAATCTCATTTAAAACAAAAGATCTGAATGGAACTGTAACACATAATCTCTTTTCATAAAACATGAATCCATCATTATAAGATAGTGAATCAATAGGAATCAAGTTATTTTGAACTAATTTATTCCAATTAGCATGAAAAGTAATATCCTGATGATAAGTATCTTTCATAGCAATCAAAGAATCAAATGATATAACAGAAATATTATGAATGGCAGGTCTTCTACTTAATGCATCAGCCACTACATTTTCTTTACCTGGTTGATATTGAATGATAGGATGAAACTCTGAATAAAGGCTGCCCATTTGATATGTTGGTCAGATATTTGGGGTTGGCTAAGTAAATGTCTAATACTTTGTTGATCAGTTTTAATCATAAATTCAGAGCCCATTAAGTAGTGTTTCCACTGTCTTAAGGCTTGTACCACAGCTAATAATTCTTTGTCATATGTGGAATATTTCAGTTCAGAGGGTTTCAGCTTACAACTAGAATAGGCTATGGGACGATTGTCCTGCATAAGTACGGCTCCTATTCCTGATCCGCTAGCATCAGTCACTACTAAAAAAAATGGTCTATTAAAATCAGGCAACTGTAGTACAGGAGCATGGGTTAATGCATGTTTCAATAAGTCAAAGGATTTCTGTTGATTATCAGACCAAGGATAAACAATACCTTTCTTCAGAAGTTTGGTCAATGGTAAAGCAAGTAATGAAAAATTACGCACAAACTTCATGTAGAAACTAGCAAGACCTAGGAAAGATCGTAACTCATGCACATTTTTAGGTATAGGCCAATTCAATATTGCTTCTATTTTCTTAGGGTCAACCTTAATACCATCAGATGATACAATATGACCTAAATACTCAATTTCTGTTTTAAAGAACTCACTCTTTTTCGGATTTGCATACAATTGATTATCTTTTAATAACTGGAAAACCAATGACAAATGCTCATAATGTTCTTTCTCATTTTGACTAAACATCAAAATATCATCAAAGAATACAATAACACAATACTGATATTTTAAAAATATACGATTCATCATTCTACTAAATGTAGCAGGTGCATTAGTCAATCCGAAAGGCATCACTAAAAATTCATAATGACCAAATTGTGTCCTAAATGCAGTCTTGAATATGTCAGACTTATCTAATCTTACCTAATGATAACCAGATTTAAGGTCTATTTTACTAAATATGGTAGAACCTTGCAGTTTATCCATAAGGTCATCGACTCTAGGAATTGGATACCTATTCTTTACAGTGATCTTATTTAAAGCACGATAGTCAATGCACATACGATATGTATTATTTTTCTTCTTTACTAACAGAACAGGTGCACCAAATGGAGAACTACTAGGTCTAATCAATCCTCTATTTAGTAATTCCTCAACTTGACTTTGAATTTCTTTTTGCTCTATCTGGTTATGCCTATATGGTGCTTTGCAAGGTGGTTGTGTACCAGGAATCAAATCTATTTTATGGTCTTCTGGACGTGAAGGAGGTAAACCAGATGGTAGATCTTCCACAAAACAGTCTTTAAAGTGTGCAAGAAATTCTTTATGCCTAGGGTGCATATGATTTTCTTTAACTTGCAGTTCATTCACCCAAATGAGATAAGATTTACTACTTTTGCGTAATGCACGTTTAGCTTGAGTATGCGAAATCAGTGGAAAAGCATTAGATGCATGTATACCATACAATGTAATATGTTTTCCTTGAAAATTAATATTAATTAAATGTGTGGAATAATCTATATCAGGTTTATGCTGATGACGCCAAGGCATACCTAAAATAATATCGCTAGACTGTAATGGTACAACTAGAAAATTTCTTCTTTCAGTGTATTCACCAATTTGAATTTCTAAGTCATGCACTTCCTGTGTACCATTATACATAGTGCCTAAGAATGCTGCTTTGATGCGATAATGCGTAGGTACAGTCTGTAACTTCAATTCTTTTACTAGCTTTGCAGAAATAAAATCATGAGTACTACCATCATCATGCAAAATAATCTTTTCCTTTCCATGCACTAAACATTTCATTGTCAATAAAGAATGTGGAGTTGGCATACCTGGTAAAGTATCCGAAGGAGTAGTAATGTCGTCTTCATCTTCCGTGAAATCAGGCATTTTTTCATGTTCGTCTTCTTCCATTGCTCCAAGGTAGTTGATATGGATAGGTGGCTTCTTCGAATGGCAATTGGCTGCTAGATGTCCAAGTTGGTGGCATTTATAACATCTATAGGTTTGGCTTTGTTTACATTGTTTGCAATGGCAGGAAGTCTAGGGACATTAGGATTTGGCTGTGGAATAGGCTTGGGGTTTTGGTTGGTATTAAATGGTAAAGCAGGTGGTTTTGCCCAATTTTTACGGAAAGATGATGAAGAAAAATGACCTTGATTAAATCTTCTAAAATTTGAGTTGAATTGCTTAGATCCATAGTTACCATTGGCTTGGAATTGCTGTGGATGCTTGTCTCTTTCTCGCAGCTTGTCTTCGGTGTCATGAGCTAATGAAATTGCGTCTTCAAGAGTTGCAGGCTTGAACATATTAACTTCAGCGTAGTAATGCCCAAGTAGTCCAGTCATATACTTGCGCTTGTGCGTTGCTTCAGGTACGTCTTCAAGCATGCGTAAGTGGAGTAATGCATTCCAAAAATGCTCGATGTACTGAGGAGGTTGAAGAAGGTCCCATTGCTTTATAGCTTTTTCATGAAATTGTGGAGGAAGGAAATTTTGCATAAACTTCTTCTTGAAATTCTCCCAGGTAGCGGGACAATCTATACTTTTACGAACCACGGTCCACCAAAGAGATGCTCTATCCACTAAATGATTAGTGACACACTTGATTTTATCTTTTTCTGCATATGTTTCCTCATGAAAGTAGTCATCAAACTAACTAATGAATGCAAGAACAGTTTTTCCCTCTCAAGTACCATTGAAAGTACGGAATTTGAAATTTCTTTTACTTATCTTTGTTTCCTTGCGGATGGATTGAGCTTCGAGAGTTGCGTCGATGGTACGCCGGATAAGGTCTTCAGATTGAGGTTCCTCTTTATCGATAGTCGATCTTTGTAAATTAGCCAATTGAACTTGCAATGCTTGCCTAGCTCATCGTTCTTCATCCAACTGCATCATAATTAAGTCCAGCTTTTGTCCATCGTAGGTTCAGGTAGATCGCCTTCAGCCATTAAATCATCCATATGTGATTCCATCATCCTGCAAAACTCAAAAGACCTCTCACTCTCAAAATCAAGTTAGCGGGATGAGTGTAGCTCAAGATCGGGTATACAAGGCTTATATATTTTTGTGTGTGGCTTTCACAATCTTCATCTTTGGCTATTGCGGGATTTGCAATCTTTGAAAAATCTGCGTTTTATCCTTCTGCATATGCTGAAAATGCTTCAGCAAAACCGCATATGCGAAGAGTACCTTCCAATGAACAACTTTGCAGTTCGGAGTTTCTGCGCAGGAACAACCCTTCTATGAATTTCGAACAGAAGTCAGTTTTGACTTCAGATGACTTGTCTGACTTGTAGAGTTGCAGACTTATGTGACTTGCAGAGTTCCAAGACTTGCAGAACTTAGTTGCTTTATCTGACTTGCGGGATTTGAACTTGGAAGACTTACAGTACTTGCTGAGTATGTGAGGCTTATGTGATTTGGAGGTTTGGAGACTTAGCTTAGAGCTTTAAGTGAATCAAAACGGCGAAATTTGGGGGGCGGGCATTTTTCAGCCCGGCGGAAAATTCATGGCCATCTTTTGATACCTCACGATGAAATTTAGAAGCTTAAAGCTTCTTTAAGCTTTTAAGTCTTATGGAAATTGGGACTTATCTCTGGTTCTTGACGACTTGTATGTGAGGATGTAGGAGTGGTCCTCCGCTGCTGCAGGCCGGTCCTTCGTGATCTGATGATGGAAACAGAGGTTCTTGATCGCCAGGAATCCACCCGTATTGACCGTTCGCGACGAGATTAACCGTAGAGCTCGTTCGTTCCAGGAGCTCCGCCTTCGCACAAGATGGGTAGCGATTGGAAGCTCTTGATCTCAGCTTCGCTTTGATACCACTGGTGCGCAGATCAGATGCTGTACGCTTGCGTAGTGAATGCCAGAAGGTCCCCAAGAACAAAAGAACTCTACTTTTTGCACAAAACTCAAGGTAAAAAGCATGCACGACATGAACAAGAGACCAATTGGGTGCAATCTCCCCCCATGCCTTGTGAGAGCGCTCCACAAAGCATGTATTTTATGTATTAATCATCTTCAAGCTCAAATAATAGCCCAAATTACAAAATAGCAAGCTTTTAGCTTTTGAGTTTGCTTTAGCACAAATAGAAATAAAGCTAGTGGGCGGTGCCCAAAGAGTCTGGCATACCCAATACAATGTCCAAGTACAAATAACATAATCGTACGCCCATGCGCATACAAAATAATAAATAATATCCAACGCCTCAATAAATATGCGCGACAAAATATAGGCGCCATGCCTAAGGTATGCGCCCATCAAAATATAAATGATAAATCGAATACTCGCTATCCTCCAATGCTTTCCTCCACCACTACTGCTATTTCTACACATAAACTAAAGCATTCACAATCATTAGTAAAATAATACAATTAAACCAACAAAAGTGAATACCTAGCAGTCTTCAGCTACATAAATAAATCAACTGGTTAGAAATCAATCCTAACCTTAATTTATTACGAGTGCGCACTCTAAACTCATAAATGTTTATTAATTTAATATGCATTTTGTGGAATTACCCGCTATGGAATCACCCATGTACACACTAAATTAATGAAACGCCCGAAAAGGATAGGCATCCCCATCAACTTCTCGCACAAAGAATCCACTTTGTGTATGAGCCCCGGTCATCAAAGTTTACGGAATCCACCGTAAAACCTCACGGAATCCACCGTGGCACGGAATCCACCGTAAAATATGCCTCCTGGCATCAGAATTTTAAGTTGTTTTGAAGTGTTTGGAATGGTTTGAGTATATTTGAAGGGTTTATGATGATTTTGGATGAGGATATGTTGTTTTGTAGGGTTCTGTAATTTTTTTTGTTTGGTTCTGTAAGGTATAATTTTCTTATGTTTTCTTCTGTTTTGTTTATGTTTTGGTAGTTGAGATGGTTGAATGAATTTTTTGAGAGATGATTGAGGTTGTGCTACAAGTTTTATGAAAGATTGAATTGGTTTTGGTTTGGTTTTTATGGTCTCCATTGATCTTCTGTAAGGTTATGTGGTTCTGTTGTTCTGTATTTCTGTTGCTCTATGGTTTGTTATGTTTGTTTCTGTTGAGTGTTATGTTGGATGTATGGATGTTTTGGGAAGTGTTCTTGTCTTAGAAAAGGATGAATGGAAGCTCTATTCAAGCTAATTGAAGTGAAGAAGTAGTTGATGAAGATTTACAAAAGGTTACAGAAGAACAGTGTGATAGAAGCCAGATATCTCACACGACATTATGATGTCTCTAGTGCCTCTTCGCATCTGACATACCTTTTGGGAGGTATATCCACGACCAAGAGAGGAGAATTTAGTGCCATTCTTGAGTATTGTAGTGATGCTATGATGTATTATTGAGAGAGCAAGAGTATGCAAGAGAGAGAAGTGAGAGAAACTTAGTTCTATGACTAAAAATAATGTATCTACTATGAGAGATCGAGAGAGAACTATGAAAACATTGAAGATGAATACTATGTGATTGATTTCCATTCAAAAGTGGTGTATTCCTTTGTGTTCTTGTTTGTTATGATGGATTTTATGAAGAAATTGAAGATTATAGTTGATTCTATCAAATCCGTGGGAGATGTCTACTATGTTGCTGCGTGAAGATTTGATGTTTTCTTTGTTTTAATCACATAAAGAAGAAAAAACAAGCTTGTTGATAATACAAGATAGATTTTATTATAGTAGAATCCCCTTTTCCTTGGTGTCTCTCTTGAGGCTCCAACCATGGTATTTTCCGTAAAGAAATTTTAGTGTTATCTTCTAGCTATGGCCTTTATTTTCTTTGTTGACCATCAAGCCTTGCTGTATCTAGTAAACACACCCTACGCTATAGGACGCATAGCTTGGTTTACTTCTACTTCTCAAATTTGACTTCTCTGTTGTGTCGTACGGAAGGGAAAGAAACAATATATGGTTGATCACATGTCTCACATACCCACGAGAGAAGCCGTTGGACATGGCATTGGAGACTAATAAATCGACGAATATCTATTTACCCTATCTAGAAAAAGATATCTATTTAGGGCCAACTTGATGCCATACTAGGCAGATGACATAGTCCAAGTGCTAGAGCACGGACTACTTGATCGACCCACAGAAAATGCCCGACTAAGGCAAATTATTCTCAAAATCCAACCCTATAAATTAATAGTAGGCCAGCTGTATTGACTAGGGCAAGATGCATTTATGTGGAGATGCATGTGTGAGTACAAAATGCACGACGTGCTAGTTGAGGTGCACGGAAAAATTGCAGGAGGACACTTCAGTAGAGATACGACATCCCATCGCAAGGTGCTGCAATCTCAACTGTGGTGGCCTCCGAGATGTGACATGATTCGTGAAACACTATGACAAGTGCCAACGGACCAAGGTCCTAGTTTGTAAGAACAAAATGGAGCTAAGTCCCATCATAGCATGACAACCATTCGAGAAATGGGGGATTAACTTCATTGGGCCTATCAGTCCCGCAGCTCAATATTCGCAAGTGAAATACATCATTGTTGCCACTGATTATTTCACAAAGTGGGTGGAGCCACCAAGAAGAACGACACACGAACCACTACTAAGTTCTTATGGAAGCACGTAATCTCTTGATTTGGCTGCCCCATCAAACTTGTCAGTGATCAAGGCACGCACTTCATCAATGAGGTGATTGCTCATCTCATGTCCACTTTCCTAATCATCCATGCGAAATCCTCACCCTACTACCCTCAGGCAAATGGCCAAGTAGAATTAACAAATAAGATTCTAGTAAACATCCTGACCAAGGTAGTCTGGCAGCCTTATGGGCCTATCAATAGACAATCGATAAAACAGTGTCGTATTGCTGCGCATTCGAGGTGTGAAACCACCCAAAAGTTGTGTGTGTGATTTGATACTTTGTACATACTTAG